>NW_026585894.1:13723417-13980878 GCF_907164565.1 Psammomys obesus
ACCATTCTGTTTCTATGCCAGTACCATGCAGTTTTTATAACTGTTGCTCTATAGTACAGCTTGAGATCAGGGATGGAGATACCTCCAGAAGATCTTTTATTGTAGAGGGTTGTTTTAGCAATTCTCGGTTTCTTGTTATTCCATACGAAGTTGAGAATTTTTCTTTCCAGGTCTGTAAAGAATTGTGTTGGCAATTTGATGGGAATTGCATTAAATCTGTAGATTGCTTTTGGTAAGATGGCCATTTTTACTATGTTAATCCTGCCAAGCCATGAGCATGGGAGATCTTTCCATCTTCTCATATCTTCCTCTAATTCTTTCTTCAGAGACTTGAAATTTTTTTCATACAAGTCTTTGACTTGCTTGGTTAGGGTTACACCAAGGTACTTTTGAGATTAGAATGTTTCAATTTTCTTCTGTTTCTTGAGAAAATTATAGCACTATAAGTCAGTTAAATACATAAGTATATGCTTGTTCTATTTAAAACACAAATTATCATTGTGGCTTTAATTTGTGAAAATGGAAATCAGTACAAGCCAACAAAACAATATTTTGGTGAATAAACATACAAATGAATGATTAATCAATGTATATTAAACTTACCAAATATCTTTTTTTAATTTTTTTTAATTATTACAATTTGTTCACTTTGTACCCCAGCTGTAGCCCGCTCTCTAGTCTCCCCACAATCCCACCCTCCCTCTGTCTTTTGGCCCTATGCCCCTCCCCTAGTCCACTGATAGGGGAAGTACTCCTCCCCTTCTATCTGACCCTAGCTTATCAGGACTGGTTACATTTTCTTCTTCTGTAGTCTTCCTAGGCTGAACCACCCACAGGGAGGTGATAAAAGAGCCAGCCCCTGAGTTCATGTCACAGACAGTCCCTGTTCCCATTACTAGGGAACCCATTTGGATACTGAGTCTATGAGCTACATCTGAGCAGGGCTTTTAGGTCCTCTCCATGCATGATACATGGCTTGGGTCATCATTGTATGCAGGGTCTCCATGGTCCAGGTTTTCTTGCCAAATATCTTAATATTTGATAGAAATAGCAGAAAATGTGAATGGCCATATGGAAAAATCATTCCTTTATATATGGCACACATCTACATAGGTCAGCTGGTGCATACCCTGCCTTTGTCATAACACAGTTGATAGATCCACATAACTGTAGTAATTTCTCCTCACTTTATGCAATATATTAAATTAAACTAACAGATATTTTTGATAAAGTAAAAATTCAATTTAATACATTACTAAAATGCTAAATCAAGTGGCTGCTTTTAAACAGTTATATCTGAATTCGAGTGAAAAGAAAATCCACCGTGATAGGTTGAATAATTCCCCCCTGAAGTATGTTCACAACCAAATTCTCAGTACCTACAAATATGTAAATTTTCTTGGCCAAAGAAAATGTTCACATGTCACTTAAATAAATGCCTTGAGATAGGAATACTATTATGAAATATCTACCTGACATAGATGCATTCAGTCTTATAAGAGGGTGACACCAGAATAACAAATTCCAGAGAGAGGACAGCTAGTTTGATGGAACAGACTCTTGTAGTGGTAGGAATGAAAGATAGAGGACCACTAGACAAGGAGTGTTAGACCTCACTGAAAACTAGCAATGGCAAGGGCACATATTTATGCTTGGCATCTTTAACAGGACACAGCCCTGTTGACAAATTCATGTGAGCCAAAGGCCCATTTTACATATATGATTCCAAGAACTGCAAGACAATAAATTCCTGTGATCTTTAATTCTTTAAATGTGTTAAAATTCATTATAGAAGTATTTTAACAATTTAATAATTTAACTGTAGCCTTAGAAATAAGAGGGAGGAAAGTAGACTGGATGACAGGAAAGGTAAGTGGCATTCAGTTAGTATTTTTTTCTGAGAATTTCATATGTGACTACTGTATTTATTTACATCATTTTCCTTCTCTCACCTCTGTTCAATTTGTCCCATGTCCTCACACACTCCCTGTCAAATTTATGACCTCCTAGTCTTTAATTATTATCATCATTGTCTTTATAATAGCATGTTTTTATATGTGCTTATGTAAATAAATTCTACTATGTTCATTTAGTGTTACTCATGAATATATGGGCTTTGGGCTGACGGCCTGAAATTGATTACCTATCAGTAAGCTGATACCTGAAGAAGACTTGTTTTTCCCTTTCTCAGTAAACACTAATTACTTGCAACTCTATATCTAGGAGTGGGGCCATGTGAGAATTTTCCCATCCATGTTCTCTGAACTACATCTCTCTGTCTCTCTCTCTGTCTCTGTCTCTCTCTCTCTCTCTCTCACACACACACACATGAGAGAGAGAGAGTAAATAAATAAATGAAATTTAGTTTAATTTAAATTCAATCAATAAAATATAAACAAGTAATCAGGTCCACAACTAGCAATGCTATTAAAGCAGTAATTAAGTCTCCCTACAAAGAACATTTTTTCCTTTTTATCACAGGTAGATTCTTCTATCATACAATAATATACCCTGGCCAAAGTTTCCCTTCCTCCACTCCCTCTTCCTCCCCCATCTCTCTTCTCCCTCAGATATATAACCCTCCATTTCTTCTTCATAAAAAAAGCAGGCCTCCCAGGCAAATAGAATAAAACAAGGTACAGTAAGAGAAGGAAAAAGCCCTCATAGTCTGGATGAGGCAACCAAACAGGAAGAAAAAGTCAAAAGAGCAGGCAAAAGAGTCAGAGACACTCCTACACCCACCATTTGGGGTCTCAAACAAAATTATATAAACAAAATTATTAAGCTCAGAGCCTTAACATATATGGAGACTCATTCAGGACTTCTTGCCAGTTCAGTCTCTGTGAGCCCAAGTGAGCACTTCTTTGTTGGTTTGGTTAAGCCATGTTCTTCTGGTGTCCCCCTATCTGCTCTGATTCCTATAATCTTTTCTCCCTGTCTTTCCTGGGGTTCTCCAACATCATTGAATGGATTGTTGTCTGCATAGCCACTTTTCCATCTTCAGAATTTTAGGCAAAACAAAAGCCTTTGCACCAGTCTTACTTTTTTTTTTTAATTAATTGCCAAAGAGTAGTCTAGGAGATGGAAGGGTGGATGGTGATTCAAACCAATGGAGAACTTGGATTCAATTCCAAACATATATATGGCAGCCACTAATGTGGTCTATAACTCTAGTTAAAGGAATATGACCCTCTCCTCTGGCCTGCCTCCATGAACTTTGCACACATATGGGGTACACAGACATCTCTGCTAGCCAAATACCCATACACATAAAAATAAATAAACAAATATAAATTTTAAAAAATTAAAAAGAGTAGTCCAGTATGGAAATCATTTATTCAAAACTGAAAGTAGATCTGCCATGTGACATATCTATAATATTTACTTCTGTGTATTTAAACCCAAGAAATCAAAGTTGCATATCAAATATTTTTATATCACTGCTTAGTGCCAGAACTAGTCATAATAGGTTATCTATGGAACCAGCATATGAGAAATGGATAATTTTTTTTCAGCCATGAGGAAGGAAGTTTTATCATTTGCAGGAAAATTGATACAAATGGAGATAATCATATTAAGTAAAATAAAGCCCTCCCAGAAAGATAAATATCATGGTATTAATCTTTTATCTTCTAAAAAACTTAATTAAATTTTATTCAGCTATATAATTTAGTTAGCCCCCTTCCTCAACTCTTCCCCATCCTGGCCTCCCTCACTCTTCTCCTCCCTTACCCCACTGCAAGTCCACTGATAAGGGAGGTCCTCCTCCCCTTCCATCTGATCCTAGTCTATCAGGTCTCATCAGGACTGGCTGCACTTTCTTTGTCTGTGGCCTCGTCCCCTCTCAGGAGGAGGTAATCAAAGAGCCGGCCACTGAGTTTATGTCAGAGACAGTCCCTGTTCCCCTTACTAGGGAACCCACTTGGATCCTGATCTGCCATGGGCTACATCTGTGCAGGGGTGTTAGTTATCTCCATGCTTTTATCTTATGTTGTTATTTTTACTTGCTATGATTCCTCAATTTTTCTCTTAATAGATAAAACCATGTATGTAGAGATAACCTGAAAGCTAATGTCAGAGAAACAAATAAGATTAATTGGAAGAGTAGGTACAGAAGTTGAAGGCGGAGGGGCTTGAGTATAGAAGTAAAATTCTCAAAGTACATCATAGACTTGCTTGAAAGCATCCTTATTTAACATATTACCATGTACAGAGAATATAAATGATGAAAATTAAAGTGTAATTAACATTAATGAAAATGGAAATAAAATTAATAAAAAATAGAGCTTTGAGTATAAGATATGCTCTATTCCCTTCAGAATGAGAAAGCAGACTTCCATACTGAGAATGTAAGTGTCAGTCTCAAATATAACTTTCAAGCTAGGAAGTTCAGCTGAGGGAGATGAGTAGACCAAAACAGACAAGTAAAAACAACATGGACCTTTTTTACTATTCTGAAGTTGTTTTTTGCTCCTCAATTTCTTGGTTCATTTTATTTCTGTGAACATTTATGTTCTAGTGCTAATATACACTTGATATTTATGTTCAGAAATGACTTCTTTTAGTTAGCTAGCATGCTAGTTCTGACTGGGCAATGTATCAGTGGTTACCAAGAAGATGAGATGTCATGGAATAAGGAGAGATATTTATTTGATGTGGTTAGAATAGTCCAATGCAATACATTCCTATGTTTTTTAACTATTCAATGTCTCACTATCATGACAGTTATAAACATTTATATTTTTGAAAGTATAAAAGCATAAGGGAAGAAAACGGGCACCAATTGTTCATATAGATAAAGATTCAGTTCACAATCTGCTATGTTTTTACACTTATAACAGTGCCATATGATACTGGAAAAATACCTCAGTATTTAGGAGCCTGTACTACTCTAGCAGAGGAGCTGAGACTGAGTCCCAGAGCCCATGTTCTATGGCTCATATAACTCAGCTTCAGTGGACCCAATGGCATTTTCTCTATTCTGTGTGCACCTGTATTCATTTTGATATACCAATGTACAGATACACATGTGCACATAATGTAAAAATATTAACAATACTTCAGGCTATATTAAAATTTGTGTTTGTGTGTGTACCAGTGTACATTTGTGTGGGTTGCATGTGCACACATTTGTGAAGGCCAGAAATTTATCTTAGGTGTCATTTTTACAGAGTACTGCACTATTAATTATTATTATTATTATTATTATTATTATTATTATTATTATTATTTTGAGAAAAGTTTTCTCACTGGGGCATGGAGCTCACCAATCAGGTCAGTATGATTTGCCAGCAAGTCTTATGAATAAACCTGTTTTTTAATTTTTATTTTATTTTAATTAATTGCAGTTTATTCACTTTGTATCCCAGCTGTATCCCTCTCTCCTATGCCCTCCCAATCCCACCTTCCCTCCCTCTTCTTCTCCTATGCCGTTCTCCCAGTCCGGTGATAGGGGAGGTCCTCCTTTCCTTCCATCTGATTTAGTCTATTAGGTCCCATCAGGATTGCCCTCATTGTCTTCCTCTGTGTCCTGGTAAGGCTGCTCCCCCCTCAGGGAGAGGTGATCAAAGAGCAGGCCAATCAGTTCATGTCAGAGACAGTCCCTGTTTCTATTACCGAGGAACCCTCTTGGAGAATGAGCTGCCATGGGATACATCTATGTAGGGGTTCTAGATTATCTCCATGCATGGTCCTTGTTTGGAGTCAGTCTCACAAAAGACCCCTGTACCTATAATTTTTGGTTCTGCTGCTCTCCTTGTGGCGCTCCTGTCCCTTCCTCTTTTTAACATCTCAGAGCTTGGTACTGAATTCAGTTTATCATGTTTTAAGGGAAGCATTTTAACAGACTTGGATATTTCTCCACAACCTCTTATTCAGTATACCTTGCACTGAGTAGAGTGTGCACAATCAGTTTATGTTTGATTTATTATCGCATCACATATTATGGCAGACATCAATAAACTTTAGTGTGTCCAGAAAAGGAGGTGAGTATGAGAAAACATCTAAAAACTATATATATGTTATTTTGTAAAAAAAAACTCCAAAATTAAGAAAAACCTAATAATGCACATTTTTTCACCTCATAGTTTACATGAGACAGTACATTGGCAGTACATGTTTATCAGAGTAATTCTGATTCAGTGTCTGGTCTTTGTTGATGAGACTCACTGTATAGCTTGGCCTGGCCTTGAACTTGCTATATAACCTAAGTTGATATCAAACTTGTGGCAATCCCCTTCCCTCAGCTTTCCCTCAGTTTTGAAATTTTAGGTATGAGCTATCCCAACCCATATTGGTTCTAAGGCTCCAATCAAGTTGCAATCCATATGACCATTTGACTGGGGCAGACAGGATCTATTTCCAAGATGGCTCGTTCACATGATTCTTGGCATAAGGCAGCTTCTTGATGGATTTTGGCATATAGTTTTACTCCCTCACTACATAGATTTATCAATGGAATTTATTATGTACCTTTAAAACATGGTGTCAACCTTTCCCTAAATGTTAATGTAAGAACACACCAATCATCTTACTGTTTACTATAAGGCAAGGCTTTGTAATGAAAATGGCATGTGCATTTTATAATAAGTATTAATTCTTAGCTTTTTATCTACTTTGGCCTCTTTTTAGATACAGTTCTTCTCACAATTTTCAAGTCTATAATAAGTATGAAATAGTCCTACAAATAGGATAATCTAGGACTTGACCCTAAGGTCTTTGGCCATAATTATAGATTATTTTCATAAGATTTTGTTTTTACTGTATTGATGAATCAATAGTAGAAGAATATTGAGGGGCATTTTCCCTTCAGAAGGACTTTAATTTTTACAACTACAAATGTGTTATTGGCTTTCTATATTTTTATAGCTTAAAGATTATTTTTTAGATCAGATAACTTTTTTCAATAGAAATATGTTAATTTATTATTATTATTATTATTTACAATTTATTTTTGTACCTCAGTTGTAGCCTCTTCCCTCATTTCCCAGCCACACAGTCCCTTCCTCTTCCTCTCCTATCCTTTCCTTGTCCACTGAGAGGGAAAGTCCTCATACCCTACTGTTTGACCCTAGCCTATCAGTTCCCATCAAGACTGGTTGGTTCTATTTTAATAACTTTCAGAATGTATTTTACACATAGATTGGTCGTTCGGAATGGCTGGCCCATGAGAACTGAACAATGTATTTGTTACTTAATAGTCTTTTTTCCTTTAAAATTATTTATTTATTTATCTATTCATTCATTCATTACAATTTATTCACTTTGTATCCAGGCTTTAGCCCCCTCCCTCATCTCCTCCTGGTCTCACCCACCCTCCCTCTTCTCCCCCTATGTCCCTTCCTTAGTCCCCTGAAAGGGGATGTCCTCCTCACCTGCCATCTGACCCTAGCCTATCAGGTCTCATCATGGCTGGTTCCACCATCTTCTTTTGTGGCCTGGCAAGGGTGCACTCCTTTCCCCCAGGGGGAGGTGATCAAATAGCTGGTCACTGAGTGCATGCTAGAGACAGCCCTTGCTCCCCTTACTAGGAAACCCACTTGGAAACTGAGCAGCCTATGGGCTTCCTCTGAGCAGGGTTCTAGACCCTCTCCATGAATAGTCCTTGGTTGGAGTATCTGTCACTGCATGGCCCCCTAGGCCCAGGGTTTGTTTGTTTGTTTTTTTGTTTTATTTTTTTTGTTTGTTTGTTTTTGCCTTCTTAGTCTCCTTGTGGAGTCTCTGTCCACTAGAAAACTCAAGAACTAGGTATACGGACATTTCCATTTTGTCACAGAGGGAAAAAAAATGACTAGCAGCTGAACTCACATTGCTCCACAGACATCTCTTTGCTGTGGCAGTTTGAGTAAGAATGGCCTTCATAAGTTTATGTTTGTGTACTTGATCCCCAGTCAGAACTGTTTGGAAAAGATTGGTAGTGTGTTCCTGTGCTACCTGCAGAGGAGCCTTCATATTGTTCCACGGTCATTGGCCAATGTTGGTATCATCTGACAGAAGAGAGAAGGGAGAACATTCCTCCCTTGACTACCAGATTCTGTTAACGGTGAAGCTGCTTTGCCTTTGAGACTGGTATAATGCAGCTGCTTGCTTCACTATCCTGAGTATTTTTTTTAATCAAATAAAATTTCTTTAAAATATCTTTTCAATAAAAAAATAAAAAAAGAAACACAGGAGACTGTATTTCTTATTTACAGAGAAACAAATTTAAAAAAAAATCAAGCAGAAAGACACACACTCATATAGTCATGTAATATAGGACAAACCTACTAAAGTCTGTACATCTAAAGAAACTAATCAAGAGAGAAGACCCTGACTAAAATACTCAATCCCCATTTCGAAAGGCAAAGAGGAAGGACATCAGAAGAATAAGAAAAGAGAAAACAAGCTAGAAACCCACCACAGAGGGCCTCTGAAAGGCTCTGCCCTGCAGACTATCAAAGCAGATGCTGAGACTTATGGCCAACTGTTGGGCAGGGTGCATGGAATCTTACGTAAGAAGTGGGAAATAGTAAGATCTGGAGAAGACAGGAACCCCACAAGGAGGGCAACAGAACCAGAAATTTGAACACAGGGAACTTCCCAGAGATTCATACTCCAACCAAGTACTATTCATGGAGATAAACTAGAACCCCTGCACAGACGTAGTCTATGGCAGTTCAGTGTCCAAGTGGGTTACATAGTAATGGGAAGAGGGACTGCCTCTTACATAATCTGACTGGCCTGCTCTTTGATCACCTCCCCCTGAGGGAGGAGCAGCCTTATCAAGCCACAAAAAATAATGCAGCCACTCCTGATGTGATCTGATAGACTAAGATCAGAAGGAAGGAGAGGAGGATCCCCCCATCAGTGGACTTGGGGAGGGGGAGGGAGGGTGGGATCAGGAGAGGAGAGGGAGGGGCATATGGGGGAATACAAAGTGAATAAAGTGTAATTAATAAAAAAATACAAAACAACAAAAAATCAGACTAACATCACTCTTAATTTAACATGTCTAAATATAGCATTATGACAAACAACAGCCACTTTCAACTAGTCATTAAAATAAGATCATTAGGGTAATCCTAAACTTCATATTTTTGATTACTTCAATTATTCAACCAATCAAACTTACATATTTTGTTTTTGAAATTTTTTTCCACCTTCTTATCTCTATACTTACATTGGGTTTGCTAGTTTCACCCAACCTTAGATAATTATTTGCTTTTTTAAAATATTTTCTCTCTCCCAAATATTATTCATTTGGAACTTTCACATCTTAAAGAGATGTTTGATTAGGCTATTGCTCTACTAAGGACTTTTAAGTGGCCCATAACTTCTTCAGAAGTAAATACAAGTGTCTCATTTGGGAAAACTACATTTTCATGATCTGATATACACCCAGCACTATCTCATAATGTCTGTCTTCTTTATTGTATTATTTATTGAAAATATTTTCCATACAATTTATTCTTTTTTCCATTTTTTATTTTATTTTTGTTTAATTTTTATTTTTTTAATATTCATCACTGGTTATTTACTTTGTATCCCAGCTGTAGCCCCCCTCCCTCATTCCCTCCCAACCCCACCCTCCCTCTTTCATCTCCTTTCTGTCCCTTTCCAAGTCCACTGCTAGGGGAGGTCCTCCTCCCCTTCCATCTGACTGACCCTAGCTTATCAAGTATCATCAGTACTGGCTGCAATGTCCTCCTCTGTGGCCTAGCAAGGCTGTTCCTCCCTTGGGGGCAGGGGGAGGTAACGGAGCCAGTCCTTGAGTTCATGTCAGAAATAGTTCCTGTTCCCCTTACTAGGGAAACCCACTTGGATACTGAGCTACCATGGGCTACATCTGAGCAGGGGTTCTAGGTTATATACAAACGTGGTCCTTGTTTGGAGAAACAGTCTCATAGAGGACCCCCGTGCCCTGATATAGTTTGTCTTTATGGAGCTCCTATCCTCTCCTGGTCATATTAACTCCCCTTTTTATCAGATGATTCTCTGCACTCTGCCGAAGGTTTGATTATGAGTCTCCGCATCTGCTTTGATCCACTGCTAGGTACAGTTTATCAGAGGCCCTCTGTGGTAGGCTCCTGTCCTGTTTCTTGTTTTCTCCTACTTCCCATGTCCAACCCGTTTGTCTTTCTAAGTGAGAATTGATCATCTTACCCCAGCTCCTCTTTTTTGTTTATCTTCTTTAGGTGCACATATGTTAGTGTATTTATAGTCCTATAAGATAGTAGAAATATACTAATAAAACAATTTATTTTTATAATGGTTTTTAGTAAATATGAGACATTTACCTGGCTTTTAACTTCATATTAACAACAAACACTTCTCAACTTTACACGTAATATATGCAGCATCCTTCTTAACTCAAGTTTTAGTTCCTGTAAATTATCTCCTTAGAATTGAATTACCATTCTAAAGATTTAGCTTAGTTCCTATCACATAAATGACATCAATCCTCCATCCTGGGTGATTCAGATGACTCTCATTAACATACACCAAAATTGTCATTTTTGCGTGTACTTTTATATCATTAAAATTCCTTAGGAACAGGAACTGTACATAACTTGTTTTTTATTGTCTCATTGTTTAACATGATGTCAGACATATAGTAGATAATTGACAAATCTTTTCTTTAAAGATTTAGTCTCTAGCCTTCCTCCCCGTATGTGTGTGTGTGTGTGTTGTGTATATATTCATGGAGACCAGAAGAGAGCTAAGGATCACTTGGTGTGTTGTGAACTCTGCAACAATGCTGCTGGAAAACAAATTCTAGTCCACTGCAAGAGCAGGAAATCATATTAATGGCTGATTCACCTCTCTAGTTCCCCATAAAACATTGATGAGTGAATTATTTCTTGATACCCACATTACAACTTGTTCTTTCTTCCCAACAGTAAGACCATTTACATCATTGCTCAAAATAAAGTTAGAAGTGAATGTTTCACATAAGCAGGAGTGTGGGGCACCTATTCTAAAAGAGACCGCCAACCTCACAGTTGATAGGTGGAATATTTCTGCCTAGAATTAAAGTAAAAATAAATTTAATTGAAACAATTACTTTTCTTTTGGGTAGGGAAGGTTGCCGTGGGGATCTTACTATTAAGCCTGTGGTATCTTGCAACTCACTGAATAGCTTCAGCTGGCTTTGAACTCATGACAACCTTCTCGTCTAAGCCTCTGAGAGAGCTGGGATGACAGGAATGCAATGAATGTTTCTTTTATTTTTTTATTTTTTATTTTTTTACAGTGTCTCACTATGTGGCTCAGGCTGTTCTTATACTTGTTATTTTCTTTCCCCAGTCTCCCACATGCCGCATTTATAGGTGTAAATGCTCTTCTCTTCCTCCTTCCCATTAATCTTTTTAGTTCATTTTTGTCAACTTGAGGCAAACTAAAGACACCTAGAAAGAGAAAATCCAAGTTGAAAAACTGACTCCATCAGACTGGCCTATGGTCATGTCTGTGACATTTTCTCAATTTCTCATCAGTATGGAAGGGCTGAGTGGGCAGTGCATCCCTAGTTAGATGAGTCTGGGTTTTATAAGAGAGCAGACAAGCAAGTTGAAGAATCAAACAAATAACCACTGTTCCTCTATAGTTTCTTCACTAGGACCCTTCTTGAGTTACTGCCCTGACTTCTTTCAATAATGGATTCATACTAAGAAGTGTAAGTAAATGGTCCCTTTTGTCCCCAAATTACTTTTGGTCATATTTATTCTAGCAACAGTAAGCAAACTAGGACATCATTTTAGAAATTCCATTGGTAATGTTTACTTTTGATACTTTTCTGCATTTACCAAGTTTCTTTACCTGGCATTTAAAAAAAAATAAGCTGTATTGGTCTATCCATTAAACAGTGAGTCAGCTGCAAATTTGATATTCAAACCTATGATCATGGAAAGTACAAACACATTAATCAATGAGTAAGCAAAGGTTAGTCAGATGGAGAATCAGAATACTGAAATAAAATGTCTGCTACCAATCTTTCCCATTTTCAAAGAACACTCTTCAGTAGTTCATTAAATTATGTGAGGATCTTAAAAGATATAATATTATTTAGCCTTTGTCGCACACGTTGGAGCAAAATACAGTTTATATGATATTCAAGGCACTCTGCCTCTAGACATTGGGCAGATTTCTAGGCTTAATAGGCTGCTAAAAATTCACAGATGGAATTTAAAAGGTGAATTTATTAGGTATCTTAAGGGATAATGAAACAAAGGACCCTAGAATGGGCAGCATAAAACAATAGAAAAAAAATGTGTTCTTATAGTTCAGCATAGAAGTTCAAATCCACAATGTCTTTAGTGTCAGCTTCATTTGCATTTTCTGAAAAGCTCTCTCTCTCAGACGCACACATTTTCTCTCTCTCTGTGCCTTCCTCACAGTGGTCATTCCTTAGTTTGTAACTTTGTAACTGCATTACTCAATTATCTGATGTTGCCATCTGCACATGTCATAGTCACTGTGTCCATCTTCACACTATAATACTAAGGACATCTGTCATTTTGGATGAGAGTTTAACCTAAAATTTTGATTTTATCTGCAAAGAATCTATTCTAAATAAGCTCAGTTTCACAGGATATATAACCATATCTTTTAGAGGGATGCATTCTACCTAAGAAGAGTTTGCTTTCTGCCTTCCCAAAATACATGTCTCTCTCATCCCTCAAATACATAACCTTAGCCCAATATCTCCTAAAGCTTCATGCTATTCTAGCATCAGCTTCCAACTAAAAACATCAAGCATATAATTGACATTTTGAAAGCCATCAAATCTCATCATCTAAAACATTTAAATAAGTTATTGGTAGGACTCTTGGAATGATCTAATCTAGACAAATTTCCTACCCATCTATAGAAATGTGAAACCTAGGAAATAAGTTGCCTGTAAGACACTCTGAGTGATAAAATGAATATAAGAACTACTTCATTCCAAAGAAATTATAAGGCAGTAATAAGATTGAAAGTCTAGAGCAAACTCACAAAAAAGAAAGGTAAATTCTGCGATACCCAGTAAGGAATCTTTGCTGGTATATGTCATATAGATACTGAGGTGTTTTTTTTTTTTTTTTGCCTTCATCTCCATATAGCAATCTCCTTTTGTGTGTGTCCTATATATTTTTTTTACCTCTTTTTATAAAGATTCCAGCTATGCTGAATTACACTTCACTCTATTGTCTTACATATATCTTCAAAAATCATAATTACAGGTGCTATGGGTTAGGATGTTAATCTCTTTTGTGGGGACACAGCTCAGTCTATAATAGGGACAAATCTATTAACACCTTGATGTTATAAGCAAGCTTATGAGTTGTGTGCATGTATTAGGAGGATTATCTTGGAAAGTTAGATTTCTCAAGATTTCTTCATATTATGAAAGGAGTTCACATGGAACAATATTTAGAGGTGTGCCAATGAGAAGGTTCTCAAGTGTTCTTTGACAGGTACCTTGTGATTTCCTGGTGAGCGTGAAGTATACCAAGTAATGATTCAGCTGTCTCTCCAATGCAAAACAAACACAAAAGAAAGCAAACAAAACAAAAACTCAGAAGTAGAAAGTGAAAATTCTACCACTTAGTTTAAGTATATATCTAGGTACAGCTTGTCCTTTCTTCTATTTGCAACAAGAAATTATTCTTTTGTTATGATATACTAAATTATGAGACTGTTCTAAGTCCATGATTTTATAACATGGTTTTTATGGAAAACAAAAACATGGAAAAAAATTCCTTAAAAATTGTAGAATCATTTCAATAGAATTCAAAATTATTTTGTGAGCACAACTTCATCTTACTTTCCTTTTAAGTCAAATATGTGGTAACAGCTTGGTTGCTTCCATATTATCCAACAGATTTGTTAAAACGTTTTAATTTAAATGAACATGAAAACCTTTAAGTATCTATCTGTCTACCTATCTATTATCCATTATCCACATCTAGCTATCTACCGAACATAATCTATTAAATATCAATATATATATTTCCATATTTATATATTTTGAGTAAAATAAACATGCCACAAACTTGTAGGACTCTGATTTTAAGTCTTAGCCAATTTCCTTTCAGTTATATATAGCTGAGAAACAAACAAGCATTTTAGAAATGCTTCCACTAGTAACATTTTAGCTCAGTTTGAGTGATTTAAGTGACATGGTCCTCATAATGGTTAAGCTAGTCACTCATTCATGTAGCTAAATTGTATGCTAATTTTATTACATATGACACTATCACCAGTAAATTTAGTGATACATTCACACTGGGATTTAAATCCATAGTGACCCCAATGCATAGTGACCCCTAAGATCTCTCTTTCTTAGATTACACCCCTTCTTTTAGGATAGGGTACAATTAGCTAGACAAAGGAGCAGATTCTCATTATTTTCTGCCTCCAATTTATTCTACTTCCAGATTAATTTTCTTCAAAATATCTGTGTCCTATATTTGTACCTAATATGTTCAACAATGAACATATTAGGTATAAATGTCTCCCTCACCAATATTATTTCCTGTTGTTGAAGGCCTACACACAGACACCTAAAAATTATATACATTAATATTTACATACTTTAAAATAATATGGAAATTTATGTATTTTTGTACTAAATGACACTGTATCAAAGTTAGTGGGACTCAGATAAAATCATTTAATAGGAAATTTATGTCATTAAATTCTTGTATTGGAATGGAAGAAAAACCTTTTTAATGATATCAGTTTCAACAGTAAAAACTCTATACACAAGTGAATTAAACTCAAGGCATGAAGTAAGATAGTAACAGAGATTAGAGTATAAACTAATGAAATTGAAATTAGAAATACAATAGATAGTATCAGTTGAACAAAAATGTTTCTTTAAAAAAGGATAAAGTTTGGGGACCATGCAGTAGGATCTAGCAATCTCCAACACAAGGCATAAATAAAAAAAAAAATGGAAAAAATGCTAAAGTATTGTTGAATAATTAAAGACTATATTAAAACATGCATACATTAAAAAGATAACAGATCTCTGTGAGTTCAAGGCTAGCCTGGTGTACAAAGCAAGTCTAGGACAGCCAAGGCCACACAGGGAAATCCTGTCTCAAAACAAACAAACAAACAAATAAAACAAAAACAAAAAGAGATAACAAAAATATGCAGAAAGAGGAAAATTGGCTGGACATTAAAAGTAATCATGTAAATGACAAAATGTCTTAAGATTGCTCTTAGTTTGTAATTGCTTAAAAGCGTGGAAAGTAACTAAATAACTTAAATCTATAGCAAATGAATACAAGGTGATTACAGAAGGATTCACAACTTAAGAGCAAGGAAATGTTGCTGCTTAATTACTAATGGTTGTTTGTTTAAGAAATCATATCGGTAAAGATATTTGTACTTATTAATTAACTTATTTTTTTTGAGAAAATAAACTTGTGTTTCAAAACAGAAAAATCTAGTCAAAGTATAGTGGTACATGCCCATAATCCTAGCACTTAGAAGCCAGTCAAAGCTGACCACGTCAGTTTGAGGTATACAGTGAGTCCCAACTGATAAAACCAAAACACCCAAAGTCAAAACATAAAACAAATACAAATATTATTATGAAATTCCATTGCAAGTAATATGCACCTAGTTTATAGCTGGAAAGCAGTAGAGCTGTGTTTATATCAAAATAATTTGCTGAAACTTGGGTATTAATGTATTTCAGCAAGAATCTTCATCCAAAGAATAAGGAGAAAATGTTCATCTGAATAAGTAGATTGTGTGTTTTTTCTAAAAGGGAGAATATGGGAATAAATTATTTTATGGTGAAAGAATATAAAATCATAGGAAATCATGTAAGTGACCATTTCTTACTTTATTAGGACAGTGTGGGAGTGAAAACATTGAACTAGTGCAGTACTCAGTGCAGGAATTAACTGTCTGATACAAACATATAATGTGTCCAGCTGAAAAAGCATTAATAAACTTATGAATCATAGCACTTTCATCTTTCCTTGTGGAAGATAATAACGAATTAACTTACATAACAACGTATACTTTCATGTGGTAAATCTAGATTTATGTATGTATGAATGTATTGAAGCTATAAAAGTAGAAATGGATGACAAGAAACAAGCTAAGAGGTAAGAAAGGATAATGGAATACATGCAATGTGAAAGCAGAAAATATCTATTTAGGGTGAGGAAGAAAATACCAAGATGTGGGATAGAGACAGTGGAGAATGAGTAAGAACAAAATAAAATGATATGTATGTATAAAAATGTCACATTGAAACATTAATTTGTATGGTAATTGAAAAATTAAAATAAAATATTCTAACAAAAAGAAAGCATGGGTTGAATGATTGTTTAGGCAAGAAATGTTAATTGTTTTTATGGAAACATTGCATCATTCATAGAAAATTAAGGAGTAGTAAGTATGTTTCTTAGCACAAATTTTATTCAATAGTAGCAATAACTGATAAACATATTTTTATAATGTAACGCATGTGGTATGAGATTTTACAAGACGCATAAAGCAACACTTGTAATTACAAGAGTAATTTTGAACTCTGTGTTCACAGTATCATCTCACACTGTCTTTCATATAAATATCAGATGCAACCATGTATTTGAGAGTATAGTCTAGCACTAAACATAATAAACATTTTTGAGTGGAACTTGATTTTTTTTTTTAATTGAGGTCATCAAAAAGCAGGCAGCTTTTCCTCTATGCAGCACTGTATTTGAAGATGTGGGGAAGTTGAAAGACTAATCATGGTTTACTAATTGGATTGCATTTTTTTCATTTTTAGTTAAACAAGCAGTAGGTTTGCCAGAGGCTGGGTAGAAGCCACCAAGATGTAAGCAAAAAATCTAGAGAACATGTGTTTATTTTTGGTAATGCAAAGGATATTTTTAAGTATTTGTAGCATCTTCTAATTATAAAAATAAATAATATTCATATGTCTTTCATAAATGATAGAAAAAGTTCAAAATTATAAATAAGGAAACAAATAAATTATTTACATTTTAACAAGCAAAAAGAAATTAATTTTGGATTTTGCTCCATACTCTCAGTTATACATAAGTAGTCTTTATGAACATAAATCTGGTGCCACATTCCTTTAATCTTAATTTTAATTTAAATAAGATTGAAATTTCTGGACATTTTCTATGTCTAGGCAATTCAGATTTTACATTTTGCATTTTACATAATGCATCAATAGTGACTGAATTGTTAGTTTTCTCTACATAACAGAAGATCCATATAAGATCTATGCAACAACATTTTTCAACTTATTGACCATCGGGAGGTGGAAAGCAATGATTGCAGAGAAATAGAAAGCAGATGAGGTAAACCCTACAATTGCCACTGTATACTTCCTGGGGAGATAATGCAAACTGTAATATATCTGGGGGGTCAGTCTCATTGAATTGAATATATAGAGCTGGTCGTATGAGGGGTAGTGGCAGGGCACATATGTAAACTAGAATCAGTAGGACAGAATATCAGAAGGGGAAAGCTCCATAGGAAGGAAAGTTGAGAGCTCACCTGAGTCTGAGCATAGCTTTTCCTATGAGTCAGAGTAAAAATCCTCATGATTTACAAGGCAGGAGGAAAAGTGTTCTGAAGAGTTTTGCTTTAGTAATGAGGCAATATTAGCTGTCACTAAGCACTTCTTTCCCTCCAAATTTCAAAACAATACCAAAAAAGACCACACTGATTCCAAATAGCTTACATAGGTCTAAGCAGAAAGGTCAAGGATATTTATTTATAGATTTACAAATATCCAGAATGCAACAAGGTAAATTCACAATTCAGTGTGTGACATCTAATCAAAATTAGCAGGCATATGAAGAAGAATTAAATTAAGATTGATACTGAGGAGCAAAAGTCGATTGATTAAAACTGACACAGAGTTAACAGGCTAACAGAAACAGCTATTATAACTATTTCATATGTTTAAGAAAAAAGAAGAAAAGGAAAATATGTTTAATACAGACATGGGGAGCACAATAAAATCGCAAATGAACCTGAATATATAGCAGTGTGTTTCTCAAATTAAAACAGTAAAAACACTGCTAGTTAGAGTTTTTCAAATGCGCTCAGTAGACTCCTGTCAATGTTCAATGTGCATCCCATCTGTCTTTCAAAACGAGGATTGATAATCTTACCCCATGTCCGCTCTCTTGATTATCTTTTTTAGGTGTATAGATTTCATTATGTTTATCTAGCAGTGTTTTCAAAGCAAAGACTCATGACCAAACCTTTGGCAGAGTACAGGGAATCATAAGAAAGAAGGGGAGTTAGTCTGATGAGGAAAGGATAGGAGCTCCACAAGAACCAAATATATCTGGGCACAGAGTCTTTTCTGAGACTGACATGCAACGAAGGACCATGTATGAATGTAACCTAGAACCTCTGCTCAGATGTAGCCTGTGGTAGCTCAGTAACCAATTGTTTTCCCATAGTGAGGGGAACGAGGACTATTTCTAACAGGAACTCAATGACTGGCTCTTTGGCCTCCCCACCCCCCAAGGGAGGAGCAGTCCTGTTAGGCCACAGAGGAGAGCTTTGCAGCCAGTCCTGAAGATACCTGATAAAACAGGATCAGATGAATGGGGAGGAGGTCCCCCCTATCAGTGGACTTGGCAAGGGGCAAGGTGGAGATGAGGGAGGGAGGGAGGGACTGGGAGGGAATGAGGGATCGGGACACGGCTGGGATACAGAGTTAATAAAATGTAACTGATAAGAAAAAAATAAAATAAAAAAAAGAAATAAAAAAACAGTAAAAAGAGGTCTAATAATTAAAAGATTGAAAATGTTAGGTAGTGCTGTAATTATCTATGGGGCAACTTCAGGACAAATTGTATTCAGTTGGATACTTCAAGAAAAAGGCTCAAAGAGGAATTGAAAATTTTATTTTGAAGAAATGATAAATGAAAATTGAACAAATTTGGTGCAAGTACAACACAATATCCCATGACCCTCCCCAACTTAAAGATTTATCTCAACAATTTGATTTCTAGCAGTGAACATGAAATTACGGTCATCTGGCTTTAGTTACAATCTCATCACCACTTTGAGATAAGTTGTACATCATAAACACTGAATTATATTTATATTTATTAAATATACATTTGAATGTATACATCTGAATATACATTTATATTTACTTTTTTGAGCTTGAGAATTTACTTCCTACATGTAGGGTCCCATAGTTCCTTATCTCTACTTAAGGATTGTAGGTTAAGATTTGATCCATTCAAACAGAGCAATTATATGTTTAATGACAATCACACCAAGGAATGGTATTGCCATGAGAAGTGGCTCACTCAGTAATCCCAGTACTCAAATTAACTTGTGCTGCAGAGTGAGATCTTATCTCAACACAAGCAAACAACCAATGGAGGGGGTTTCTGAGTGAAATTGGAAACAGAATGAGTTCATAGATCCTCCAGAATTTGCGTGTGTCTTTTAAGAGTTATAGAGCTGCTCCAAGAATTAAATAGATACATAGATTATCCTTGGAGGGAAAAGAGGATAATATAAAAACTGTTTTGAGAAAAGCCAACAATTTCAGAAACAATAAATATGAAACAAGCTGTGTATGTGCACATCACAAGCTGCTTTAAACCAGTGCTAAGAAAACATCTTTTGGATAAATGCCTAGGAGTGGTATAGCTGGATCTTGAGGAAGTGCTAGTCCTAATTGTCTGAAAAAGTGCCAGATTGGTTGTACAAGTTTACATTCCCACCAGCAATGGAGGAGGATTCCCAGTTCTCCACAACCTCTGCAGCATGTGTTGTCACTTGAGTTTTTGATCTTAGCCATTTTGATGGGTGTAAGGTGAAATCTCAGGGTCGTTTTGATTTGCATCTCCCTGATGGCTAAGGACATGAGCATCTCTTTAGGTGTTTCTCTGCTATTCTATATTCCTCTACAGAGAATTCTCTGCTTAGCTCCATATCCCAGTTTTAATTAGATTACTTGATTTACTGCTTTTTAATTTCTTGAGTTCTTTAAATATTCTGAATATAAGCCCTCTGTCAGATATAGGGTTGGTGAAGATCCTTTCCCAGTCTGTAGGCTGTCATTTTGTTCTGATGACTATGTCTATGCTTTATAGAAGCTTTTCAGTTTCATGAGGTCCCATTTATTGATTGTTGCTCTTAGAGCCTGTGCTGTTGGTGTTCTGTTCAGGAAGTTGTCTCCTGTTCCAATGAGTTCCGGCTCTTCCCCACTTTTTCTTCTAACCAATTTAGTGTATTTGGTTTTATGTTGAGATCTTTGATTCACTTGGACTTTAGTTTTGTGCAGGGTGATAAATATGGATTTATTTTTTATTTTCTGCATGTAGACATCCAGTTGGACCAGCACCATTTGTTGAAGATGTTTTTTTTTTTTTTTTCCATTGAATAGTTTTGGCTTCTTTGTCAAAAATCAAGATAAACAAGAGAGAAGACCTGGAGTAAGATGATCAATCCTCACTTAGAAAGACAAATGGGATGGGCAGGCGAAGTAGGAGAAAACAAGTGACAGGCAGAAGCCTACTGCAGAGGACCTGTGAAGGACTCTACCTAGCAGTCTATCAAAGCAGATGCGGAGACTCATAACCAAACCTTGGCAGAGTGCAGAGAACCATATGAAAGAAGAGGGAGTTAGAATGACCTAGTATGACCTAGAGAAAACAGGAGCTCCCCAAGGGCAAAAAAATATCAGGGCACAGGGGCCCTCTATGAGACTGTTTCTCCAACTAAGGACCATGTATGAACATAACCTAGAACCCCTGCTCGAATGTAGCCCATGGTAGCTCAGTAAACAAGTGGGTTTCTCTAGTAAGGGAACAGGAACTATTTCTGACATGAACTCAATGACTGGCTCCTTTACCCCCCTCCCAGGGAGGAACATTCTTGCTAGGCCACAGAGGAGGACATGACAGCCAGTCCTGGAGATACCTGATAAGCTAGGGTCAGATGGAAGGGGAGAAGGACCCCCTTAGCAGTGGACTTGGAAAGGGACAGGGAGGAGATAAGGGAGGGAGGATGGGATTGGGAGGGGATGAGGGAGGGGGTTACAGCTGGCATACAAAGTAAACAACCTGTGATTAATATAAAAATAAACCAAAATTTAAAAAAAGAAAATCAAGTCAAAAATAAAAAAAAATTTAAATACATTTGTATATTTGGGAAAAAGAAAACATCTTTATAGAAGATATTTTTTTCCTTTCAAGAAGTAAAAGTAGATACCTTATACAAAAGTGATAAACTAGAGAATAAGCATGATGAAAGATTTCCCATCAAAAATAATGAAAACAAAGGAGAGTAGGGTACTATCTTTAAAATCTTTAAAGAGACAGTGGCAACCAAGTTATCTAAACCACAAGAAAATATTTTTTTTAAAAGAGAGCCAACCCCTGTCACTATTAATGATACCATGATATGCTTGCAATCAGGAGCCTAACAGAACTGTCTTCTGAGAGGTTTAATCTAGCAACTAATGGAAATAATGCAAAGGACCACAGTCAAACAATAGGTGTGGCTTGGGGAGGCTTGTGGAAGAGCGGGGAAAATAATTGAGTGGGCCAGAGGGGTAAAGGATGTCACAAGAAGATCTACAAAGTCAATTAACCTGTGCCCATGGGGTCTAAGAGAGATTGAGTCACAAACCGAAGAGCATGTATGGACTGGACCTAGAACCCTACACATATGTAGCAGGTGTCCTGCTTAGTCTTCATGTGGTCTTCTTTTACTCCCTAAAAACTGGAGTAGGGGCTGTCTTTGACTCTGTTGCTTCCCTTTGAGGAGATAGTAAGACCTGGAGGGGACTGGAGCTCTACAAGGGGTCTGGGTTCAGGAGTCTTTTCTGAGACTGATAATCCAACCAAAGATCATTCATGGAGTTAACCTAGAACCCATGCACAGATGTAGCCCATGGCAGCTCAGTATTCAAGTGGGTCCCCAAGGGGAACAGGGACTGTCTCTGACATGATCTCAATGACTGGCTCTATGATCACCTCCTTCTGAGGGGGAGAGATCAGCCTTACCAGGCCACAGAGGAAGACAGTGCAGCCAGTCCTGATGAGACCTGATAGGCTAGGGTCATATGGAAGGGTAGGAGTATCACCCCTATCTGTGGACTGGGGAAGGTGTATGGGAAGAGAAGAGGGTGTGACGGCGTGGTTGGAGGTGGGGAACGATTGGGCTAGAGCTGGTATACAAAGTTAATAAGTTTTAATAAATAAAAAATTCTAAAGCTGAAAAATAATTCTTCTGATAAATTAAATAGGGGACCTTGTAGAAGTAGGGACATTACCTATAAATAAAAGAAAACACAAGAAATTTCAACTATGTAGTAAATGAAGCATATGTTTTCTTTGTTAAGTATATGACTTTAAGAAATATTTTATAGTTTGAAATAGAAATAACACCAGCATGCAGAGAATCTGATTCATTTGTATGCATAAAATAGATGCTGAGCACACACTAAAACTAAAGAGAGATAGAGAGATGTGTATACTTGTCTAGTTTATGTTTCTGAATAGTCTGTGTTCCAATGAACAAGTCCAGATGTTTGCATTTTTACAAGCAAGGACTCAGCACTACAGTAATCAGATGATCTTACACATGCCAAGGAATGCAAAAATAGGTTGCTCATGCTTTAGTGGATGACCCTACACTCATACACATACAGTATGAACTCCTGGGTTACAAGAAAAGTGGACATGCAATTGCAAGGCACATTGATGTTAAGGGCATGAAAGGGTTAAGACAGGCTAGTTGAAAGTGCATATGATCAAAACACATTGTATAGATGCTTGAAATTTTCAATGAATAAATAAAATGTAATTTAAAATCAATAAATTTATCATTTAATATGTGAGAACATGGTTATTAGAGTATGTGCTATAAAACCCAAATTAGTTTTCTCAGCTCCACATTTGAAATGCGTATAAGAAAAAGTTTGCCTTATGTTCTGAAAAGGAATTGAGCCACATACTTTAAGAGCTTTGGGTTAAGTTTAGGTAATTTGTACAACAATTCAGGTGAATGTGAAGCATGTTGATGCAGTAAGATGTCAGATGGAAGTAAAATGATGTAGGTTACCTACTCCTGTTGAGAGAGGCTGAATATTACCTCAAAATAATGGGCAAAGAAGGAAATATGCTGTAAAGTTAGAAGAATGTATTCATCATTTGGCAAAAGCAGTAGCAGGAACCTTTGACCTGAAGGAGAACTTAAAGGACAGATACGAAGAAAGGTGGGGATAAGGATTTGGAGTCAGTAGAAAAGAGCTTTTGTTGTAAAGTCTAAAGGGAAGGCTGTGCATTAGAAAGAATTACGTGGGTGTTTCGATAAGGACACAGGTGAGCATTTAGGGGACAGAGTGTATAGATGTATGTCTAGCTTTAAGGGCCAAGGAGGATTGAGAAAATAATAAATAGATCATAAGGTATGCTGGAGATGCAGTGATGGGTGGTCAACAGGATGTTGACAGTAGCAGAAATTCTGACAGCAAAATTGGGATTCTAAGCATTGGGCAAAATGAATTCTACATACATGGCTATGACAAAGTCTGTGTCTGAGAAAGGGTTTTCTGATTCTGATCTTTTTGGTTGTACCTAGAGAAAGCCTGGAGTTTTGCAGTGAATGTCAGGGCCTACTGAATCCAAGAGAGAAGAGAGCTTAGAGTATGGGCAAAACTCTGATCTGATTGTTCTCATAGTAATGTAGTTGAATTGTTTAGGCTTCTATGGAGAGCTTCAATTATAATGAGGAGTCCCTCAAGAAAAATTTTGACAACCACTGCCCAACAACTACCTAGGATAGATAATGGAATCTTGGCCTCCAGGTACTTGGCCAAAATATTTTCTTCCAAACGCTTCATTTGCTGTAAGGAACTTTAGTTATTGTAACACTGCTAGATGTCTGGGTGTTAGTGTTTGTAAGACCAGAGATTTAAAACAGACCTGAGGAAACTGAACACTAACAAGACATTCATTATTATTTATTTACAAATACACATATATAAGCACAAGCATACATGTATGTGTTGAAGGATTCTTGGAGGAAGAGAGTGAAGGAGGGAGATTTCTTTGTGTATTTTATTCCTTTCTGTTGCACTCTGGCTTTATCAAGATTCATGTGGCTGTATTTGAAAGCAGCCCGTATTTTTGGAAGATGAGATGGCTTATATGTGTAGCTCTAGACCTTTATTACCAAATTGACTTCTGTTGATGTAGCCTAACCTAATCTGTAGGTTAAATTAACATCTTTGTCATATTCACACAAGTTATATCTTCAGTGTTACTAAAAGAATTAATTCCAGGGCATTTTCAATCTAATTCTCCAATATTGGCCTATATAGTTCTTTTACTTCTTATTGGATTTCCTGCTTGTCTCTGCTGCAGCATCCATTACTCACACTACTCAATCACATAGGCACAGCCTTTACGGATGAATCACACAAAGGAGGAAAACATATGCCATTCTTTGAATTTCAAGAGAGTTTTCAGTCCCTGTACTTGGGCCACAGTACATTTAACCACCACAGCACTGACTGAGACATAGAGTGGTACCTGGAATGCTGTCTTAGATCTGTCTCCTTAAACAAACTTGAAATATTTGGCTGGTATTGATTCAAGCATTTTTGAAGCTTATTCATGTATGAAATCCTGTATAACAACCACACACCTTATATATCCTCTCTCCTCCTGGACTCTTTTTCAGGCTATACTGAACTCCGGATTTAGGGCTGAGTAACAGCTATTCTTGGTCTCTGGGTTGGTTTGTTACATACAGTCTCCCTTAAGAAACAGAAAAATTTCTCCTCTGGATCCTTCCTTAGATGTGAGGCTAAGGAAGAAATGTGTCCCCAGACTCACTCATAACCTTTTGAACAAGTCTATGGTTCTCCTTCTTACAAAGGGGATGATTTCTGTTAGTGTATTAGATTTGTAAATCATATCCGTTGAAATCCAATTACTTTTGATGGCATTGTCTAAATTTAACCTCTTATCATTGAAGACTAATTTTCTGGTTGTATGAATGATAAAATGCCTCTAAGGCTGAAAATTTCAAGAATGAGGGTCAAGTAAATCAGACATCTGATGAGAGCTGTTGTCTGGTTCCAAGGCACCACTCTGTGGGAGTATTTCCTAGGCAGAGGATTTGAGGTTTCATTGCATGGCAGAGGGGATAGAAGAAACAAAGATCCATCCATTTTGTAAGGATGCTAAACTTATTCATGAATGTTTAACCTTCATGATTGAATCAATTATATTCCAGGGGACAATATATCTCGATTCTGTTGTACTGAAGACTAAGACTTAAGTTACACCATGAATTATATATATCTAATACCACCAAAAGAGATTCAGAATGAGGTATGTGATATTTTAGGCCAGGTTACATTAATCTGGGACATTATATAAATTGCAGAACCTTTAGAGGCAGCTACAGTGATGAGCTTGTCAGCAAGTTACCTTGAATTGGACAAGAATGTATCCTAATGGCAGAGGAAGGCATGATAATGCAGAAAAGTTTTAGGACAGGAGTGAATGACTACTACAAGGGCATAGTCAGCTATGTAATCTTGTCGTGATAAGGGCATGATTACCCTAGTAGCAACGTGAAGACAGACTGCACATTGTGCTACACTCATTTCTGCTTTGAGTATTTGGACACAGTGTACTTTTGTCAGCTGAGATATTTTATGATCATGAGAAATGAAGTAAGAAACAAAAGCATGTCTTGGAATGGGAAGAATATGTACTCTAGATGAACACTTGTCCAACCTTGGAATGTATCAGCTCTGTGATCCTGGAGTAAGTCCCAAGAACTAGAAGAACTAGAAGCTTTGAATTGTTCTCTTATGGGTAGGTTTGAAATGTGGCAATACAGTGAGAATGCACTGACAGTAAACACTTGGTACCATTCCCAAACATATATGTTAATGAATAGAAGTTAGCTTGAATATTATTAATTTGACCCAGATTCTGTTATCCACTCCCCTTGTTTTTGTTGTTATCCAGAGTATGTCATAAGATGCAACTCATTGAGAACATCAACAACACATGGTTTTCGAATAACAACCATAATCATTTCCCTACTATTCAATGTATTACTTACGGGTAAGCCTGACATGCTTAGGTGATAAAATTGAAAATTCCTCGAGTAAAGTAAAAAACTAGGTCTTTCTTTTCTTCCCTCTTGACTGCCCATACTGTGCATACTCTGTACATACTTTGTAGAGTAACTTCACTACCACCAGGTCCTTGATCTTGCTTGAATTTGGACAGGTGGCAGTCAAGAACACCTACTTTAATGCATTATAGGAGAGAGTGCTCTGATGCACAGAGCAAGGAAAAGAATGGTAAGTTGTAGGTTTTAGGCCTATGATACTTTTTATGAATTAATGGAAAGTTCCACTCTATGATACATTTAATGACTTAATATAAAAAACTCACCCCCAAAGTTTTACAGGTTTCTAAATTCCCAAAATTCACTAGCTCTGGGCATTTTCACATGACTTCTGATAACCTGAGCACTCCTCCTCATTTGTTCCTTCTTTCTACTTTTTCTGTATGTCTTGAAAAAAATCTCACTGTGCTCCTTTTATATGAAACATGTTCCTAGACCCTGGCATTGTCTCAGCAGGGGTGTGGCTTACTTTTCCATGCAACCCACACCAATATAATAGTATTTTTCAGAGAGAAAATACTTCACATTTGGTGACTCAGTGATTCGGTGAGCAGATTAAGATTTACTAGTATTTGCTTTTTTTTTTTTAAATAAGTCTGAAAAATACAGACATAACATAACAGAGTAAACTAATAGGATTCAAAGAACCGAAAGATTGACTATGGAATATTTCCTGCTACATATTTTCAAAACTTTATAAATGTCAATCAATAGATTGCCAATATCACTAACACACTATAAATCTCAGGCATATATCTATCTCAAATTGCAAAGACTAGAACTTGAAAAATTACCCCAATAGACAAAGATGAAACCACCAATCACTATAAAGCACAAGAACATAATTTTGGAATTTTGGAAACCTGCTTCAAACAAAGGAAAGAGATTCATTGTGGCCTAGCCCTTTTTTCCCATCTCTCAAACCCTCCATATACCAGAATAAGAAAAAAGTAGAGCCATACACATTGACCCTAATGTACATCTTGGTGGTTTCAGCCAGGGCTCTTGGACTCCATGTCAAATCCAAGTATGAAGAATGGCTGCTAAGCATCTGCCAATTCTCCTGATACTGTTCTGTGTGTATGGGGGGGGGGAGGAGATAAAGGTGTATGTGTGAATATGCACATGGATACAAGTGTGTGTTGGGCTGCGCATAAAAAGTTGGAGGCCACAGTGGTCTTTTTAGAAACTGATACTCCAACCAAGGACCATTCATGGATATAACCTAGAACCCCTGCACAGATGTAGCCCATGGCAGCTCAGTGTCCAAGTGGGTTCCCTAGTAAGGGGAACAGGGACTGTCTCTGACATGAACACAGTGGATAGCTCTTTGATCACCTCCCACTGAGAGGGGATAGCCTTGCCAGGCCACAGAGGAAAACAATGCAGCCAGTCCTGATGAGACCTGAAAAACTAGGGACAGATGGAAGAGGAAGAGGACTCCCCCTATTAGTAGGCTGGGCAAGGGGCATAGGAGGAGAAGAGGGAGGGAGGGCAGGATGGGAGGGGATGAGGGAGAGGCGCTCTAGCTGGGATATAAAAAGAATAAATTATAATAAATAAAAAAGAAATTAAAAAAGGTAGAGGTCAGAAGTCAATGTCAGCCATCTTTCTTTTTCTATCATTTTTCTGATATTGAATCGCTCACTAAACCTAGACCTTATAGTTTCAGCCTTACTGGCTGCCTGGTGAATCCTTGTGAATCCATATTTCTCCAGTCCCTCAGGTGGAGCTACAGACATGCACCACTAGGCCCAGTGTTCATGTGTGTGCTGATCCTCTAAACTCATATCCTCACACTGAGAAGCCAATACTTTAACCACTGAGCTCCCTCCACAGCCCCAACTTTAAGTAATTCAATTCCTGCAAAACTCCAATTAAGAACTTGCTGGGCTCCCAGTAGATGCAGTGTTCTCCCCCTTCATCTCATTCCACTATCTTTGGTAATTTCCAGATGTTTTCTACACAGGCACAGTTCTCTTGCATGGCTATCAAATCCAGGATACATTTCAAGAAGGCATTTTTAGGCAATCTTTGGTTATCACTCATTATGTTTTCATGGCTAAGGGTCAGTGAGTTGATAAGAGTGGAGGAGCTGTTTGTTGGTTCTTATTCCTTTACATCAATACTAAAAGCTGTTTCTAAACACTTACAAGCTTCCTTGAAAATAAGAGAAAATTGGTTCTTACATGCCTAGGTGACAACTTCGAGCACTTCTGCTTTTTTTTAATTGCTTCCTCAGAGGATATATGAAGATCAAGAGACACCCCAACACCGGAATATTTTTATCTATGTTCTTGTGGCAGGGGCAAGAATTCAGTGTCTATTGAAGACTCCATTATGCTTAGGCTTTCTTTGCTTTGGTTTCTGGATAGTTTTCTTTTAACTTGCATCATGAAATGGACAATTAGTAAGAGTGTTGAGTACCCTGAGAAGCATGCAGCTACACTTCCTCTTAGGTATGCAGAATTACAGAAGAGAAGAAAAAAGAGAAAAGTAAGAAGAAGGTAACTATTTTACTCAGTGTTCTATTGCTATGCGGAGACACCATAACTGTGGCAAGTCTTATGAAAGAAAGCATCTAATTGGGGATAGCTTTCAGTTCAAAGGTTCAGTTTGTTATGGTCATGGCAGGGAACATGGAAACATGCAGCCACATATTATACAAGAGAAGGAGTTGAGAGCTAAACATCTGGATGCAGTCAGCAGGAGGAAAGAGAGCCTTAATCTGGGCTTGGGCTTTTGCTGTTTTTGTTTCTGTTTTTAATTTTTATTAATTATACTTTATTCACTTTGTATCCCACCTGTAGCTCCCTCCCTCCTCCCCTCCCAATGTCACCCTCCCTCCTCCTTCTTCTTCATGCATGCCCTTCCCCTTCCCACTGATAGGGGAGGTCCTCCCTCCTTCCTTCTGATCCTAGTCTATCAGGTCTCATCAGGAGTGGCTACACTGTCTTCCTTTGTGGCCTGGGAAGGCTGCTCCCCCTTCAGGGGGAGGTGATCAAAGAGCAGGCCATGTCAGAGACAGTTCACGTCAGAGACAGTCCCTGTTCCCATTACTATGGGACCCACTTGGACACTGAACTGCCATGGGTTACATCTGTGCGGGGGTTCTAAGTTATCTCCATGAATGGTCCTTGGTTGGAGTATTAAAACCTCAAATCCCACCTCAAGTGATACCTTTCCTCTAACAAGGCCACACATCCTAATCTTTCTAATCCTTTTAAATAGTGCCACTACCTGATGACTAAGCATTCAATTATATTAGTCTGTGGGGACCATTCCTGTTCTAACCATGACAGTAGTAAAACTGTAAGAGATAGATGGTAGAAAGATCTTAACATCATAGTTCTACCCCTCCACATTCCTCCTCATCTTGTTCTTCCTCTCCCTTTTTAACTGAGAGGACCAATACAACCACCAACTGTTGTGGTGTAGTTAGTTTCCACAAGTCTTGCTCAAGGCTGAGGTGCAAACACTTTTGCTAGTAAGGCATGATGACTCTTACTGCACATGGCAAGCATCAAGGAGTGTGAGCAGGACTATCAGTAACCAGATAGACAAGTTTGAGTGGATGCAACTGAAGTTTTAAGGCCTGATACCTCTGACAAAACTGATTGTGTCTACTGATGAGTTCTAGGGCCCCATAGATCTGGTATCTTTTCAGTTGGCCTGTCCTTTTGGAAGCGTGTATAAGGACATGAAAAAGGTCTTCAGGTTATTGCCAACTGGCGAAACATGAGAATCCTGGGTCCATAGTGAGATATGTCAGATCAGATGATGACTTGGATTTATCTGTAACAAAGGGCAGTGTTCTTGGTATTCAAGGTACGCATGTGACCTTAATTTCTGATACTTCTTGGGCCTCTTCTATCATGTGATCTGAGGGCTTGCAACTTAGACCAAAGTGGTTACTCTCTGTTCCTAGTAACTTTGCAAGAGGAATTAAGTGACCCCAAAAGGTGAGAAATGCAAGCACAAACTTGACCTTTTAGAATTAATAGGTGGGGGTTTTCAGTTTTTCCCTAGAGTGTTTCCTTCATTATTAGGACTCTTCCCCTCCTGATATGAGTATAATCTTCTCATAAAAGGCCTCATATTTCTCAATCTCCTGAAATGGAACTCTGGAAATTGAATAAGCCATGACCTATCATCAAGTCTCCTTAAGAAGGATTTCCAAAGCAAGGTGGGGTTGGCACTCCCTTTGTGTGATGTAGAGGGTAAGGTATCAAGTCTTCCTTCCCAGTTCTGTCTTGATAGTTCCCAAAGCTAGGACTCCTTCTTCCCTGATGACTGGAGTCCAGTGTTTTTTAAAGCATCTCACTTCCTTTTCAGGCCTGAGAAGGAACATAATGAAGGGATAGCCTGGGTCTGCTCTGTTATCCTATGATGTATGAAACTTTCAGGTTGTGCCTAACTTTTAATGATTTCATTTTAGAAAGAAATTATTTTAGCCAGTCACAGTGGCACATACCTGTAATCTCAGCACTCAGGAAGGCAGAGGCAGGGGAATCTCTGTGAATTCGAGGACAGTCTGGTCTACAAAGCAAGTTCACAGCAGCCAAGGCTATGCAGAGAAACCCTGGTTTGAAAACCCAAAACCAACCAACCAAACAAACAAACAAAACAACAACAACAAAAAACCCCGAAGACCAAAAGCCAAAATCAAACCAAACTAAACCATAAAAGGGAGCAACAGTTTTGAGCAAATGAGTTATTCCATTTGGAATGTGAAGTACCAGACAAAGATGACTTTGTTTATATAAGAAGATAATCACCATCTCACAGCACATGAGGAAGCCTAAATTGATAGATAATGTACTTGTGTCAGTAAAACAAGAGAACAAACCATAAATAACTATCAAGAGAGAAAAGAAACAAAAAAATGATATCAGGGCAGAAATAATGGAACAAAGACTAAAAGAATAATAGAATCTAAACAACAGAATCAGTTCATTGAAAATATAAACATAGTCAACAAAACCTCACCCAAGTTAATAAATGAGACAGAGAGAGCATAGTTAGGCAGAAGTTTGCAGACCAGCTAGCTTGGAGCATGCAACACAATGGCAGAAACAATAGATACCTTAACTCGAACAAAGTTGAAAGTGAGAACCAACTCCCAACACTTGTACCATAGCATGTATGACCACACACACAATAATATACACAAAGAACTCACAGGATTTATCTTCAGAATTCTGTAATTAAAAAACAGTTCTATATTTCCTAAGTCATAGGCCAGCAGAAATGATATAGCTCAATGTTCACACAAATGAGCACAAAATAGGTATCAAATAAGTGCCAAACATTTTTGGACATGCCAGTACTGGGAACAAGTATAAAAAGCCTCACAAAAAGCTATGATCTGGGTCACACATATCTCAGAATGCAAAAAGGATAATTCAGAACCAACTACATATGATAACGAGTTAGACACAGTAATAAGAAGTATAAAGTTAGAAGACAAAATATACAATTTAAAAGGAATCAGAAGTGATTGATTACTACAAAGATACATTTTCATCTATGATATTAAGAAAAGATGAAATGACACATAAACATCAAAATGAGAGAAATGTCATATACAGAACTGAGTGTACTAGAATCCAGAAAAATCCTCTGGGTAAATGTGACATACAGACATTGAAACCAACTTGGAGAAATGCAAAGCAGTATCTGATGCATTCTAGAAACAATTGGTAAATATAAATAATTCAATTGAGAACATCAAGAATGTAGTTGTAGTACTAAATGAAAACTCAATTGCATTGGCCCAAAATACTGAACTAGGGATGGTGGGATGACTCAGCAAATCCCTGCCTATAACTTGAGTTCACTTCCTGTAGCCTCCCATATAAAAGTAGGAGAGGACCAACTTTACAAAGTTGTCCTCTGACCTCTACAGAATACACACACACACACACACACACACACACACACACACACACACATTCGAGTGCGTGTACACAAACTTATACACACACACACACACACATGCCCAAACACAAATACAGAATCTCTTTAATCTTTTCTCAAACATGTTATTTCACTAAGCCAAATCTTTCAGACACATACACCAGGTAGAGGCTCATGGTCTTGGAACTCTCTAATCTGGATTAAGATGGAACTCCACAAGGAGAGCAACAGAACAAGATAATTTGAATACAGGGAACTTCCCAGAGACTCATACTCCAACCAAGGACTATTCGTGGAGATAACCTAGAACCCCTGCACAGATGTAGCCCATGGCAGTTCAGTGTCCAAGTGGGTTACATAGTAATGGGAAAAGGGACTGCCTCTGACACAATCTGATTGGCCTGCTCATTAATCACCTCCCTCTGAGGGGGGAGCAGCCTTACCAGGCCACAGTAGAGGACAGTGCAGCCACTTTTGATGAGAACTGATAGACTAAGATCAGAAAGGAGAGGAAAACCTCCCCTATCAGTGGACTTGGGGAGTGGCATGCATGCAGAAAGGGGAGGGAGGGTGGGATAAAGAGGGGAGGAGGGAGGGGCTTATGGGGGGATACAAAACGAATAAAGTGTAATTAATAAAAAAATTTAAAAAAAGATAGGTTGATATAATGTGACCAGCACAACTGTGCCTCATCTAAAAAACACACTGTTATTATTACTGAAAGTTACATTTAGATTCCACTTGTTTAAGCTTTATTCCTTCAGCCTCTGCAATGTATAAGATAAGAAAATGAATGTGCAATTCTTCCTCCTACAGGGCTGTTGCTTTCCTATTCTCAGGAATAGTGCAGGAGGCACATTAAGAAAGACTGGGTCTCCTCCAGTTATTCTAAGTAGTACAAAACTCCAGGTACATGGTAATGCCTATCTTTGAATTACCTTAACTTAAAGGCAATAGTGTGACCTGAGTTGCTCCTTTTGAAGTGTAACTCAAGACAAAGGGCCTCTACATTGTACTTATATGAGGAAATAGCAACCATCTGTCAGCCCACCAAGAGGCACAAATTGATAAATAAGGAATAAGACCTGTAAATATATAAGACTTCTCATAAGCACACGAGATGTACCAACATACTGTGTACATGAGATGTAACCTTCTCATTTGGGATTATACAAGCAGCACCACAGTACTGCGATGCTATAGGCTCATGGAACCATCACCTTATCCCAAGTATCATTCAGAAAAGTTGCCACAGGCAACAACCTCTGCATCTGTCTCTGAGTTCCAGTTCTGCGGCAGTTTCCTGCCTGAGAGACACTCACCTTGATTTCATTTTTTTCCCAGACTGGAAATCCTCCATTGCTGATCCAAAAAGTTCCATTATTTTGGATTTTGGAAACCATAAGCAGAGGAAAATTGGACAAAGCCTGGGCCTAACCTGGGGCCTCCCATAGCATTTCTCTGGACAAGCTAGACTAGGGCTCCATATTATTGTGTAAGGAGAGTTCCAACTTGTGTTTCAAGAGTTGTCACCGTGAAGACTGGAATTGTTATCACCACTCCCAGTACCAAACTAATTCTCACACAAAAAGTCTCCCTTATTCTTTTGATGCAATACTAAATGGAAGGACACAAAATTAGGATCCAAGACTTGGCCTGAAGTCTATCTGTGTCTCTTCTGGGGCAATCTGGGCTACCTTTACTGTGTATGAGAGGATGCTTCCAGTCCTCCTTCCAAATCCTCTCTGTAAAGACTAGGACTCCTCCCGAGCTTGTCCATATTCAGCTCCCTCACTAAAAGCCTCCACTTGAAACTCAAGACAATGACATAAGTCCCATAGTCTTGGAACTTTAGTCCTCTACTGCCAAGGTAGATGGGATTTGAGCTGTCTGTATTGTGAATACAAATAACTCCGTTTCATCTTTCCCAAAATGAGACAATTCCATTTCCTCTGGAAACACCTCACGAAATGGAAACTAAAGAAACAAAAAGCATATCTCTAGAGCCTCCCAGTGATGGCTGTTACTATTGGCCAGAACAGAACCACGATATTCATGGAGAGAAGCTCCTTAGTTTTTCCTCAATACTTTCCTAATCCTTTCTCAGGACTTGCCCTTGCTTCTGATATTAATGCAGGCTGTGAATCCTTCAGTGACTCCAGTCCTCTCAAATTATTTCACAAAATGCTTCTGTTCCTTAGCATTCTCAATATGGCAATTAGAAAACAAAAGATAGGAGCTATAGCCTGGAGCCTTGAGAGAATTCTGCCTAGGAAATTTATACTAGCACCCTGTATTTTTCTGGGTAAAAGGGAAGCTCTTAATCCTCCCTCAGAGTTCTTTCCCCACCTACAAACCTGGCACTCCCCCATTGTATATCCTAATCTCTTCTGCTCAAAACAAACATCATCCCTTTAAGAGAGAACACAGAAAATGGCAACAGTGGGAAACCTTGGAACCTCCTGCTTGCTACTTCTTGGTTCAGAGGAACTAAGGTACTTATTTCTGTATAGGAAATAAAAATTCCCAATCCTCTCTCTGGACCTACTCCTGCTGTTTCTCAAGGTTTGGACTCCTCTCCCACTCATCTTATACAAGTTGCTTCACAGAAGTCTCTTCTCTCTCAAACTTTGCACAATGGACATATGAAACAGTGACATTTATGATCATGCCTCAAAGTTCCTTGAGAGAATGCTTTGGGCTGGCTATATATCAGCCCATAAGCTTTTGTGTGAAGGAGAAGATTCCAACAGGCCGTTGTGGCCCTCCTATTTCTATTTTCAAAGGCTGGGAATGCTTCTTTGATGACGGGAATTGAGTCTTCTCACAGAAAGCCTCAGTTTTCTTAGATTCCCAGCATGGAGCTTAGCAAATTGTATGGATGGGGCACCTGGCTTAGAACCTCAGAGGAATAGCTGCCTGAAAGAGTTGTGTATCTATCATGGCATGGTCTGTCAGCTATGTATTCCTTCTATTGATACTTATTCAGGCTGAGGAGATTCCCTCTGAGCTTCCACACACCTCCTGTGCTCTCTCTCTCTCAGGATACCATGCATTTCCAAGCTGTCACTGAGAATTTATCTGTTCATCTACTCAGTTTAACTATGAGCTGTGTGGATGCAAAGACCATGCTGTGTCTCCCACAGTAGACACAGTGTCTGCATAGTACTTGCAGCACAGGGTGCACTGTCAAATTTAGTCGTTAAATCACTTGTCCTTTTGTTGCTTTGAATTGTTAAATAAATAACGTAATCATTTTAACTGTGTTTTTCTGAAGTCAAAAGCCACATAAAAATATTATTTCAGTGTTATACAGAAACATATTATGGCAACTGCTTCACCAAGTCATATATTATTTTTCTAGGAGTAATTGGCATCAACTACTGTCTGTCCCAGGAATCCCATTTTCACTATATTTATCTAACAGTATGTAGGGACATAACTTTACATACCTATTAAAACCTGTGAAGTGAAAGGCTTATGGGAAGAAAGTATTGATAGCCAAAAGGAAAAAAAAATCATATATTTAGTTTTCTTGTTTCTCATAAATTACTTTAGGAATAAAATTTTAAAAATTGTGAGTAGAAAACAGAACTATAAATCACAAAGACTTCTAAGAGTATATTTCATCAAGGATTTGATAGAAACAAAAACACAACCACCTAGCCTAAATGTCCTTATCGCTTTAGTGTTGCATGTCTATCTAGCTGGTAACAAATTGTTTTGCTAGTGTCCATTCACAACTTCAGATTATACAACCACTGATTATACAACCTGTAGTACAGAAAAGGACACAGAGAAGCATCTCTTCTTGACACCTTTTCCACCTTAGACAGGCAACATGTTATAAATTCTTTTTAAAGTACAAAATTCAAGGGGGTCATAATATTAAAGGAGATAGTTGTAGAAGGAATGGATGAGGACATGTATTAACAATGTTTTCCTTGGATATTTTAAGGATAGGTAATAAAATCGCCAAGTCTAACCTTATATAAACAAGGAGAAATTAGTGGCCCATACAACCAAACCAAAGAATGTGTCTGGACTCAGAATAGTTTAAATTAAACTGCAAACAGCAGTTGGTTTACTCACTGTCATGTTCTCAATTCTCTATGAGCTGTCTCATGCTCTCCTGACCTCACTGTTCAGCTCCCACTCTCCTTCCTATAACAGAGATCAAGCACTGTTTGCTTATCTCCTTGACTATCTTGACTATCCTTTGACTAAGAAGAAACAATTGCTTCTGAAGGAGGTAGAGATATCCCCAAGATGAATGAGATGTAGAAAGAATAGATAGATAGATAGATAGATAGATAGATAGATAGATAGATAGATGATAGATAGATAGATAGATAGATAGATAGATAGATAGATAGATAAAAGTGACATAAACCATAGGCTTAATTCCTAATTAAATATCAGAATCTTGTCAACATTTTAGAAACATAGAGAATGTTGCAAGTACCTTATTCCTGTTGAATGAAAGGAAAGTTTTCTATCCTTTAGGGTATTCTTTTGAGATGATGAGGATATATGTAAAAAACTACCCACAGGGCCAAAAGGAAGCTTTTTCTTATTTATGTTGTTGGGGTTTTCCACTCCTTTGGTAACCTCTATTAATGTCTAAATTCCAGACTCTATCACTGACCCCCCCCCAAAAAAAAGACAAGCAGTTAGCAATAGAATCCACATATGCTACAGGGTACAGGTAACTTTGGGTAAATTGGGAGCCAAGATTTTTTCTATATTCTTCTGGTGTAGTACTGAGCCTTGAGCTTTGTGCTTGTGTATCACTGAGTTGCATCTCCAGTTTTCAAGATTTTTGTGGTGAGAGAACACAGAGAAGAAGCCATGGCTAAACTTTATTTCCTTTCCTCACTAGAGATAGAGTGTCCCCTAGGGTGTTAAGAGATTTGAAAGGGGAAGAGGTCCTCCCCTATCAGAGGACTTGAAAAGGGGAAGGGAGGAGATGAGGGAGGGAGGGTGGGATTGGAAGGGAAAGAGGGAGTGAGATACATCAGGGATACAAATTTAACAAACTGTAACTAATATTACAAAAATAAAAAAAGAAAGTGTCCCCTGGGGGAAAAAGGAGGTTTGGCTTCCAATATATGTTCTCTGATCTTTCTTGTCACTTGTACAAGAGGCTTTAGTTTTCAACCATCTAGGGAAGCCCATTCATCTGTGTATTTGGTCAGTGACCTACTTAAAATAGTGTACCCTTTTTCCTTTGATTAAACATATTTTTTTATATACAATATATCCTAATAACTATTTCCCATCCCTCAACTCCTCCCAGTACTTCCACAATTCCCCTTCCCTCTGGATTTACTTCCTTTCTATATTTCACTAGAAAACAACAGATTCCTAAGAAATAATAACCAAAAATGACAAAATAAAAGATTAAACAAGAACTATCATATGAAAATTGAACACAGCAACCCAACAGGAGAAAGAGAGGGCCAAGGGTCAGAGGACCCACTTGTTCTCACAGTCTCAGGTCCCCCAAAATACTACGCTAATAGCTATAATATATATGGAGAGGACCTGGTGCAGACCATGTAGGACCTGTGGCTTGCCGCTTCAGTCTCTGTGAGCTCATATGCACCTTGCTTAGTTGATTCAGAGAACCTTGGTCTCTTGGTGTCCTACATTCCCTTTGTCTCTTGTACATGTTCTGTCTCCTCTTCCACAGGGCTCACGTGAGCACCAAAGAAAGAGCAAATGTATCTTTTTTCATTTAATTTTCTCTTTTCTTTTTTGACTAATTTTTCCTTTTTTATTATTATCATTTATTAGTTTATTTAATTTGTATCCTGCTGTGCCCCCTAAATGTCTCCTCCCAATCCCACCCTCCTTCTCTCTTCTCCCCCTACGGTCCTCCTCCCCTTCTATTTGACCATCGCCTATCAGGTCTCATAAGGATAGGTTGCATCATCTTCCTCTGTTTCCTGGCAAGGCTGCATCCCCCAGGGGGAGGTGATCAGAGAGCCTGTCACTGAGTTCATGCCAGAGACAGCCCCTGTTCCCCTTACTGGGGTCCCCACTTAGAGACTGAGACTATGGGTTACAACTGACCAGGGCTTTAGGTCCTCTCCATGTATTGTCCTTGGTTGGGGTATCATCTACTTCAGGACTGCCAGAGCTCAGTTTTTATGGCTCTGTTGGTCTCCTTTTGAAGCTGCTATCTCCTACTAATTGAGGTATCAAAGCAGAAGCTGAGACTCATAGCAAAACTTTGGGCAGAATGCTTGGATTCTTTTTTTTAATTTTTATTTTATTTTTATCAATTACAGTTTATTCACTTTATATCCCAGCTGGAGCCCCTCCACCATTCCCTCCCAATCTCACCCTCCCTCCCTCTTCTTCTCCTATGCCCTTCCCCCAGTCCAATGATAGGGGAGGTCCTCCTCCCCTTCCAAGTGACCCTAGTCTATCAGGTCTTATCAGGACTGGTCTTCCTCTGTGGACTGGTAAGGCTGATCCCCCCTCAGGTGGTGGTGATCAAAGAGCCAATCCATGAGTTCATGTTAGAAGTGGTCCCTGTTCGTATTATTGGGGAAGAACCTTGGACACTGAGCTGCCATGGGCTGCATCTGTGCAGGGGTTCTAAGTTATTTCCGTGCATGGTCCTTGTTTGGAATATCAGTCTCAGAAAAGACCCATGCCCAGATTTTTTTTTTTTTTTGGTTCTGTTGTTCCCCTTTGTGAAGTTCCTGTTCCTCTTCTTTCATAAGATTCCCTGCACTCTGCCCAAATTTTGACTATGAGTCTCAGCATATGTTTTTGATACCCTGCAGGGTAGAGTCTTTCAGAGGCCCCCTGTGATAGGCTCCTGTCCTGTTCCATTTCTTCCCACTTCTGATTTCCATCTCATTTGCTTTTCTGGTAAGATTGAGAATCTTACCAGGGTCCTCCTTCTTGATTAGATTCCTTAGGTGTACAGATTTTAGTATGTTTATCCTATAATATACGTCTAATATCCACTTGTAAGTGAGTATATACCACATGTGTCTTTCTGCTTCTGGGATACCTCACTCAGGATGATCATTTTTAGCATTTGCCTGCAAATTTCATGATTTTTTTTTAATTGCTGAGTACTATCCCATTGTGTAAATGTACCACAATTTCTGTATCCATTCCTCCACTGAGGGACATCTGGGTTGTTTCCAGCTTCTAGCTATTGAAAATATAGCTGCTACGAACATGGTTTCTTATGAAAGAAGGGGGAGATACGAAGACCTGGAGGGGTCAGGAGCTCCAAATGTGTCTTTTTAAAAAGTGTTTTTAAGGAAATCCACTTCCCTAGGGGGGCAGGGGCTGTTTCTGACATGAACTTAGTGGCCACCTCTTTGATCACCTTCCCCTGTGGGGTGCAGCCTTGCTAGGCCACAGAGGAAGATGATGCAGCTATCCCTGATGAGACTTGATAGCCTAGGTTCTGAGTCTATGTCAGTCATCCCTGGCTCCCTATCTCTTTTTTTTATTATCATTTATTACAATTTATTCAGTTTGTATCTCAGCTGTGTCCCCTTCCTCATCTCTGAATCCCACCCTCTCTCCCTCTTCTCCCTCTATGCCCCGCCCCTAGTCCACTGATAAGGGAGGACCTCCTCCTCTTCCCTCTGACCCTAGCTTATGAGATCTCATCAGGAATGGTTGTATTGTCTTCCTCTGTGGCCTGGCAATGCTGCACACACACCCCAGGAGAAGGTGATCAGAGAGCCTCCCACTGAGTTCATGACAGAGAAAGACCCTGCTCGCCTTATTAGGGAACCCACTTGGAGACTGAATCTATAGGCTACATTTGAGCCAGGGTTTAAGGTCCTTACCATGCATTGTCCTTGGTTTATCAGTCTCTGCAGGGTAAAACCGCTTTAGTCCTTGTTAATTTCAATGTCTCTCATTTTCCTCCTTTATTCCCTCCTTATCAAACTACTCACATCCATTTCTAAAGTAATTTGAGAGTATGTTAAAGGGGCTCAGTGGGTATGACCAGGCATCAAACCATTTTCCAAAGTGCTCCACCCATTGAGCTATTGGATCAGAGAGATTCCAGATAAGGGGTGGTATATCCAGAACCCTTCAATGAGTACTGGAACTGTGCTATGTCAGGGAGTTAATATGGGTTGTTCCACTTCAAAAAGGATATAACTTTCAAAAGAGGTTATGGTTACTTTCAGCAGGACAGCTTCAAGTAGACCTGAGGGATACAGGCTTACCATGGGAAGTGTGCTGTAATTTTACAAAATGATGGGGTGAAACGAAATGGTAATACTTGGATGAGGTAGATATCTTGAATTCTCAAACCAGGAATTAACTCTCAGACTTGCCACTTGCCCAAGATCACTTGCCATGTATCTTGAGCAAACTGCCACGTGCTATGAGTCTTAAGAGGTCGCTTGTAAAAAAACATTTAAGCCATCTTGCAGAATTTCAGGGTATGTGGAATATATACAAACTAGTAGGCATATTTGTGTAGTGAAGAGTTCACTTATAACAAATGTGACTTTTCAAAAACTAGTAATATTTTCCTATTAGTCATATATGTATTATTTAAACCTATTTATGAGGAAATTTCCCTAAGCCGTATAGAGTTCACAGGACTTTAGTCCTGTAAAGTTTACCTTTCAGTCAAATAATTATTTTAATTCATTTAAACGCAACTAATTATGTAATCTTTGCTTAGAGTTGACCAAACAGAAATCAAGATCACCTAATTATGAATGACCTTATAGTTGAGTGGTTTCTCCTAGACCAGGGAAAAGACTGCATTCTAGATAATTCTAGCCACCAAATCAAGGCAGTACCATCAGATTTCCCAGAAATGCCCGAAGGTGCTGTGTATACAACACTTAGGCAATCCATTATGTACAATTGTATGGGAACAAGAGTTCAAGCCAACTCCTGTAACTGCCCTGCCCCCTCCCTCAGTGGAGATTCATTTCTTATTTATCCATAGTTCAAAAGGTTCTCTGAGCATTTTTTCATTCCAAGTTTTTCTTTTCACATGTCACACATTGTATGAACATCTGCTTCCCACCCTTATGTACCTTAACAGAAGGTTAGTACTCACAGAAAGATCTGTGGTTTCCCAGAGCCCCCAAAATGCCTTGGCTCAGAGCATTTACACATGATGATGTCATTTTACTTAACTCTTTGTTTTTCACAATGCTTCATCATATTCCTCACTGATTTTTGAATTTCCACTACTATAAAAATGCCTTCCAAAAAAAAGAGAGACTATTTGCAGCAGTGTACTTTATTAAACTCTAATTTCTCATTCTTGACTAAACCAAGTAAGTGAGGTGCATATCTTTAGTTTTACAAAGCAGAGTAACAAGAATAGCAGTATTAACCATGTTTTTATACCTTTCTTACACTTACTGATCATATTTTACTACTGAAATACTTAACATTTCTAAAGCAAGTTCATTTGCACTGCTATTTGGTCTCAAAGCTGAAAATGTTCTCCATTTGCTTTCTATAATAGCAAAATTCTTAATTTGAAATCCAACATGCAGCAACAAATGTGTGAGCAATACAATTAGTGAATCTAGACTCTGAAGCTAAGAAAACTTTCTAAAGAGAAACATCCGTAACAGCACAAAAGGGAAAAAGACACTAACATTTCTTCTGTTTTCCTTAAACATGGTGTGAAGAACCAGCCTGAATTTATTCAGGGTGGGAGACAGTGCTGGACTTGTTCCCAGAACCATAATTGTCCGGGACATTAATATTGGTTACGGAGGCCAGTAGAGCCTGGGCATTCTCCACTTCATCTTGCAGAGCTTCCTTATACAAAGCTGTGAAGGAAGTAGGGCTACTCCCAGCAACCTGGGAGAAGAACTGCAGGGCTTTCATCTTGCTTGTTTCAGCATTGGCTCTTGGGCCCCACAGGAACTCATAGGATGGAGGATCACTGTGGGGTACTAACTGGTACACCAGGTAATTCTCTAAAACCAACTCTTCAGTGACAAACTTTCTGGGATTCCTGCATATAAACTCATGCTGATCAGGATACACACCAACTGTATTCAGCACCTCCAAGATCTTCTTCTCAGTGGCACGGTTGCCCTCCATAAAGATTACACCAAGGGTAAGCATCAGGAGGCCCGTCTTGGGTATGCCCTCGTCATTGCTCAACTTGCCATCATAGGTGAGGTCAAGCATTTTCAGGAGCATGTAGGAGTGGTTGAAAGCATCCACTTCCTTTACTTCAATGGCATAGAACACTTCCATGCATTCACAGGCATGCTTGAAGATCATCATATAGTAGTCGTCGTAAGGTTTGACAACACTCTTCAGAATTTCCACTTCTGTGACAGGCTCATTTATTGTATACTTGAAACTCAGAAACTTCACCAACTCATTCACCTTCTTCTGAAGTGCACTACTGAGCAAAACCTTAGAATATAGGTATGCCTTTGAGGGGCTTTGATCACCCTCTCCATGATCACCAGAACCTTCTTCAATTGCTTTGCTTGATGGAATGGCTTGGATGGAAGCAAATGATGAACATATTTCCTGGGAATCCCCAGCAGCAAGTACCTCCCCTGTGGTACACATCTCCATAGCTGTAAGAACTTCCTTCCCCAGCTGGCCTTCAAGGCCTTGCTCATGCTTCTGCATGTGGGACATTATAATTTCTCAAATGACTGGCAGGAGAAATTTGGTGGAGAGTGGCCTGAAGGTGAGAGAAAGAATGTAAACATTCTGTAACTCTGTCAGCACTGACAAAGCTTTTTTAATAGTTATCTTAGGTAGCTATCTTAGGTATCATGGGCCTGAATCCTATGAACTCTCTTCTGCTCTATGGCTTCTGCATAAAAATCAGTTTAATAGCCATGCCCTTTGTTCTTGGAGCCTCCATATGAGCAATTCTATGGGAGGGGCTCAGGTCACAGACTATAAGCACAGATGTGGGTCCTATTTCCAGGGCTGACTGCTAGATAGTAGACTTTACGAGATCCATACAGTTATGGAATTGATAGACATTCTTAATAGCAGTAATCACAGACCAGGCTGTTCCTATGAAAGGGGCCCTCCCTCTATCCTCTAATTAATTCTGGCAAGGCCTGATACACCTCTGTTTAATAAACTTCTTTTAGTCCTTTGGCACTGCAAAGGAGAAAGCTAGCACAACAAATCAGTAAATCAGAAAGTAAGGTCTCTCAGGGCAGGGGCACTAAATCTCTAGAAGTATGGGGATCCCATCTATCTTCATTCAGAGCTGTTACACTGGCTAACATAATTTAAGTCTTCTTCCTTGGATAACCACTTCTGCTGACTTAACACAATGCTCTGACCTCTCTAAGACCAGTAAGATAAAGGTTAAAAGGTGACTCCTTCTCAGTATCTTTTAGACCTTTGCAGCAGCAGCAGCAGAACAATCCGTTATGCACTTGAATTAGAGGTCCACTGGTCCTCCTGGTGTCTTCCCCTCTGGTAACCTGAATTTTGCCATCTCAGACTTCTCCCATGTAAAAATTAAAACAAAATACCCAACATATGAACAACTTTCACCTTTGTGAAGTCCCCCAAAACCTAGAAATGAAGGATTCTCATACAGACATATCTGTCTGGGGCCTTCTCAGGTTAATAGTAGAAGAGTAGTTTTCTATTTTTATTTTATTTTTTAACCAAAAATAGTTATTTTCATACAATATATTTTGATCATGATTTCATTTCCCTCATCTCCTGCCAGATCTTCCAAACTTAACCACACTCTTAACACTAAGCCTTCTTTTGCTGTCTCTTAAGAAAACAAAAGGGTTCCTGAACAGCCAAGGCTACACTGAGAAAGCATGTCTCGAAAAACCAAAACCAACCAGACAAACAAACGAAGGAAGAAGAAAGGCTGGAGAAATTCTCAGCTCTTAAGAGTTATTAAGCGTCCTCTTCCAGAGGACCCAAGTTCAACTCCCAGCACCCACATGCCAGCTCACAACTGTTTGTAATTACAGTTCCAGGGGATCTGGTACCCTTGTACAGACATGGAGGCAAAATGTCAATGCACATAAAAATAAGTAAATATTTTTTTACAAAAGGCAAATAAAAGATAAACAAGGACAAAATTAAATGAAAAAAATAATAACTAAGAGAATGAGAAATGTAAGATGCGCATGTGCTAGCATACAGGTAAACATCCAGGAAAGTGCATGTATATATATGCATTAATGAACAAGTGTAAGCACAAATGTGCACACATATGTATGTATGCATATACATGGACGTGTGTGCTCATAGGCACACATACCCATACATACATACATACACACACACAGGTCAAAGCCATAAAAACTAACTCAGGCCTGGCAGTGATGATGTACTCTTTTGATCCCACCACTGGGGCGGCAGATGCAGACAAATCTGAGTTCTGAGGTCATCCTAGTCAAAATAGTTCCAGGACAGCCAGAGTTACAGAAAGAAACCCTGTCTCAAAAAAGAAAACAAAACAGAAAACAAAACCGCAAACAAAACCATTACGTACAAGGAAAAGACCAGTTAAGGTGAAAAAATAAACAGACAAACAAAATAAAAAATTACAAGACAAAATAATCCCCAGCAATACCTCTGAGTTTGTTTTGTGTTGGCCATCTACTGCTAGGCAGGGGGCCTGCCCCTTAAGTATGGTTTGGATACCCAGGAAAACTCCCTGGGAGAAACGAATTTTTGCAAGAAATAGTTAACGGGAGAAAACTTCTTGTTGGGGACAGGAGCTTGTGCTTACTTCCACATCTCAGCAGAGGGTATTTGTGAGGGTCCTACGTATTACAGATGCCTTCCATGAGACACTAACATGGATGTCTAGCGGTTTGAGGGCCATGGCGCTGCAATTTCTGAGGGCCCGCCACAAGGCTGCGTTTCGAGAAGCTACGTTCTGTCAGGGAGGTCTCTGAGACTCTACAACATTGTCTCACTTTGATGTCCACCCGGCCTTGCCTGGAAAGCCACTTTCCCTCTAAGGACCAGGATAAAACTCTGTCAGAGAGACCGCACCTTCGATTCCAAAATGGAGGTCGCCATAAACCAGATCACCGCAGCATCCCGTTTTCACCACCGGGGTTGGCAATGGAGGCATGGTGACGGGCAGAGAAGGCCATTCTAATTGTGAGGAAGCGTTCACATTTCAAATGTACCTATAACTTTTCCTATCTCCTCACCTTTAAGCCTGCAATCTTCAGGGCCTGAAATTCCTCTGTCTGCTGAAGATGTCCGCGGTGCGCTCCGCTCTGAGTCTTCACCGGCTTCAGATATCCAAACAGGAAGTCAGTGTACGTCACATCCACTTCCTTTTAACGGAAATCGCGAGGCACAACAGTCTTTCTCACATTAAGTTTAATTATGGTGGAATATGTTATTGAACTAGATGAGGGCCCATCTAGATGAGTGAAAAAAAAAAAAGAGGTAATAAGAAAGATGACAACAGGGCTGGAGAGATGGCGCAGCAGTTAAGAACATCGAGCATTCTTCCAGATGACCTGAGTTGGATTCCCTGCAACCACATGGCAGCTCACACCTGTCGGTAACTCCAAGAGCTGACATCCTCACCCAGACATACATGCAGACTAAACACCAATGCACACGAAATACCGGGGATAAAAGCATACAAACATATAAGCAGAGTGGTGGGGCAAAAGGGTTCTTCAACATAAAATCTGAAAGCATGAAAGGAACCATATTATTTTGTATCTTTTTTTTTTCCTGAATCAATGATTTTATTAGGAATTACTTATAGGAATATGGGTGATTAAAAAAAAAGCTACATTGCAAAACATGTCCACTTGAGACTGAGTGATAGGTTTTAAAGCAATACCTGAACAACTCTACCAAACGGAGTTTACTTTCCTCTAGCAATTGCTAGGGTAATTATATATATATATTCTTTTTTATTTTTGCATTTTTTAATATTAGTTACAGTTTGTTAACTTTGTATCCTTGCTGTATCATGCCCCCTCTTTCCCTCCCAATCCCACCCATCTTAATTCTTTTTTAAAATAACAATTTTATATGTCAAAACTGTTAACTCTTTCCTTAGAGCAGAACTTTAATCTTTTATTAATATGCCATTATTAATAAACACAGTGACAATTTTTAAAAAATACCCTTTATTCTTAAGTGTCCTTAATTCCTGGCACCCTTTATCTTTTTGTCCTCCGGAGACCCACACCCTTCAAACCAATACCTTCTTTACACTAAGATCACCAATATGAGACCAAGAGGCAGCCCTTATTTGACAAGTTTATAAGAGATTCAGAAATAGCTATATAGATTTCTGTGGGATTTTGATATCCTTTAGGTCAGAGGCTCAAAGTATTTCTATTTTTCTTAATATAGCCTCTATTCCTTACCTTCATGAGGTCTTCTATTTCCCTGAAAGACTTACCATGGTACTGTGAAGGGTGCTGACAGAAATGCCTGTCCCAGAAAGCACTGCCTCAACCGTTAGAGGAAAGCAGGATGAGATCCCCCACTCAAGGAATTCTGAGATCTCCTCTCAAGAAATTCTGATACCTCCTCTCAAGAAATTCTTTTACCCAGTATGCAGTCCAGTGAGCCTTTCTGTGTGGACTGAGTCCCGCCTTTCTTAGCCAAAAGAACTTCCCTGAGAACCTATTATCTTTTCGTGTAAAAGTCAAGGTCCACAGCCTTGGACTTTAAAAAAAATATATCTGGCATCCTGTTACTAATGTCAATGCTAGTCTTTATTCACATTTTTTGTTAGTAGTGTCTAGAACAGTATTTGATTGTTGTGTAGTTGATATTTTGAAATAATGTAGCTGAACTCTTGAAAAATGTGTTTGTGTGCCCTTGGTTTCTATGTAGATAAACTTTTCTTAATATCAGTGCTGGATGTTTCTAAAACAAACTTCTTTTTATCTTTTTAAATTTTCTTGCTTTAAAACTAGGTAGGCATTCTGCTATAACACTCAATAGCTTGGTAGATAGTACCTTTCTTAACGGCTACATTCCATCAGATTCACAAACATAAGCAAAATGTTGATATAGTATCAAGTTAATCTGCCAATAATCATTAATAGTCCTATATTTCAGGAATATATGTGAAATGGCGTGCTTTCCTCTCTCCCCACCACTTTCTCTCCCTCCTTTTCTCCCTCCCTAATTCCTAACTCCTTCTCTCCCTCCCTCTCTCTTTGTTTCTTTGTATATAAGTGTGTTCATTAAATGTAATATTTCTTTAGCTATGTATTAGTATTATCTAATATTTTGTGGTCTGGAAATTGAATTTAATCATACTTAAAAGGCAACAACTCTAACACTGAGCTACCAAGCTATATTCTCAACATTCAATGTTTTATGACATTTGCTCTTTATTTGAATGATAATGTAATAATAATTAAATTTTATAATAAATAATACAAATAATAATCAATAATTATTGGTAATAAATAATGATTAATGGTAAATAATAAATAAATTTTATTGTAATAAAATTATTCATTAATTATTGTGATAATTAATAATAAATAGTGAATTTTATTTATTTATTAAATTATGATTTTATTATAATATGTTTACTTAAAATAACAGATCAAGGATAAAGACATTGTTCAGCCATAAAGAGTGTTTTCTATATAAGCATGAAGATTGAAGTATGCATTCCAGCATCCATCAAACAAATTATGTGTATACTTGTGAATGCCTGTAAGCCCAGCACTGAGGTGGCTAGAGGCTGGAGGACCCTTGAGGCTTGCTGGCTGCTATCCTAGCTAAAGTAAAACAAGCTGCAATACCAGCAAGAGACCCTGTCTTAAAAGTATAAGGTAGAGAGTGATAAAAGACATCTGATGGCCTCTTTTAGTCTCTGTGTACACCCCACCACCACCACACACATGTGCATACCACACAGACACACTCACACATAACTATGACATGAAATCATAATGTCACTTGCTCATATCACACTAACAGCTAGTATAGATTATACTTATTTTGAAGTTGTAATGGAAATGAAATCCACCTGAATACATACCAAGTATAAAAAAGATGTCTTGTAGCTACTTCATATCACCATCTTTATTTTCTTACACAACCACATACAGGCAATGGGGACCCTGTTCTTTAATAAGATGAACAACTAAAATCCAACTGGTTATCTAAAGTAAAGCAGTGTTCAAAGGCCAGCAGACTGTCTAGATTTATGCTGTAATTAGTCATTAAAGAGTTTATAATCAGAACTTGACACTCAAAGCCTTTTTTACTTCAAGAAGATCCACACTGCAGCTTCCAAAATCAACATACAATCAAAACTGGATTAGCAGACCTCTGAGTCATATGATTCATTTGCTTTTAACTTCTGAGTGAAAAAAAAAATCACAGAAATCATGCAAGATCTGTTTTGGTAACTTTTCCTTGCTTACACAAAACATGTCTTTATAATAAGTGGTATTTGCTATCAGGGTAAAAGGTAATATTGCTCAACACTGACCTAATACTAATCCCATGAGATATGGCAATGGATAGCCTGTGAATAAAATGATTCTATAATCAAATTAATTTAGTAAATGCATATGCTATGCTCTTCTTGCTATAAAAAACAAAGTATTAAGAGATTTGAACAGTTCTGCAATACAGATACATGATGAACTTACTTACTGTACTGTTCTTAAATTGTTTGGCTACAAAACATTTTATTGTGGCATATGAATTCAATATATTATGGTCTATCATGCCCATGGTAACTATATATTAAAAAGAGATTTCTAAAACATGCTATATCGAAAATCCCTTAGGAACCATAAGGACTTCAGATACTATGCACATGTCTATTTTATTATCATTGTGTATATAATCTCATTAACTAATGTCTCTAAGTATTTTTGTTACAATAACATCTACTTTGCAGTGATTCTTAAACATTAAATGAAACGTACTACAAATGCCTTATACAGATTGTCAACCCTATATGTAGCCATTCAGCCTCACTCACCATTAAAGTATCTTGTCATCATCAGTCTTCTTTGAATGCTCCAAAATTATATCACAAGACATGTAAGAATCCTCCTTTGTTCCTCTACATTATGCCACAATGTTATCATATTTTTCCTCTGTGTGAGACTGCTCTAGGCATGAGTCTGCTCATAATTGCTCGTATTATTAGACCAATTTCAGACACTTCTTATTTTGTATAAAATACACTTATAATAAGTGCCAAGTCACAGAAATATTAAGAGAAAGACCATCTTATGCATACTTTATTATTGTTGGCTACAGAAGAAAATGAGTAAAACATGTAGACTAGCAATACTGTATAATAAGTGATAGACTGAAATATACAGTGGTGTAGCTATATGTTCGGAAAGGGAAATCTAATTCTACCTGAAAAGTTGACAACACTTTAGATATGCGGCTCTTAAGGGCATATGCAAAGCTAGTTAGATAATGACATTAACTGCTAACAATTATTTTATTAAAACGTGTTTGGTTCTTATTTTTATGTGTATGAATGAGTGTTTTGCCTGCATGCATGTGTATCATATGCATGTCGAGTATCCTCAGAGGCCAAAAGGGAGCATTAGGTCCCGTGGAACTGAAGTTACAGATGGTTGTGAGCCACCAAGTGGGTACTGAGAACTGAACTCTGGTTCTATACAAGAACAGCAAGTGCTCTTAAATGCTGAATCATCTCTTCAGTACCCTATAGATTACTAAGTGGAAGTAAGAGGTAGGAGCTCAGCTTTTAGTGCTCTGTATTAAATCACCCTTCTACTACACATTTCTTTCATGGGCTACTTTCTTTAACTTTGGGTAGCCTTACTTTTTTGGTTAAAAATTATCCTACATCTAGAAGTTTTACACAGAAAATTCTTTTAGGACATAGAGATTTAAGAAAGCTTGGGGAATTATTTCCCAGTTTTTTTCATATAAACCTTAAAGTTCTATATATTTAACAAATTATTTGTCCTCCAGACTTGGATGTCCTAGAAGAAAGTCTAAATTAGATATATTCAAAACTCACCTATCTTATCCTCCCTGTTTTCCAAAATCTAACCCAATTACTGAAGACAGGTCTAAGAGTCATGTAAATATTCTTATAGAAATGAAAAATTCCCTAACTGCCCCTAGGGCTTCAAGGTGATTAGGAAAGTTTTGCATAAAATTCCACAAAACAGGTAAGACTAAACAGAAACTCTATACTGGTGAGGCATTCGATCCCCTATATACAGTAGACAAGTTATATAATCAACCTAAACCCTCATCAATAAATGGATGGATATAAAAATGTGATCTATATACACAACAGGATGCTTTATTTCCTAAATTCTGTCATTGCCAGCAATATGGATTGTTGCCAATAATATGGACCTGGAGGATACTCTGCTAATTGAATGCATTCAGCACAGAAATATACTCTGACTTATATGTGAAATCTCAATCAAAGTCCTAAAAATTGAAAGCAAAAAAATCATGATTATTAGAGACTAAGGATAGCAAAATGAGATGACACTAATCAAATGATGGAGAGTTACAGTTAGAGAGAAGTAATAAATGTTAAGTATTTAAGGTGATGTATCCATCCATTATCTTGATATATCAACTAATATCATATAGAACATTGCTATGTACCTCATAATTAACTACAATTATAATTTGACAAAAAGGAAGAAATACATAACAATGTAGAAATAAAAGCATGTTTAAGAACATATGGCCTTGCTGGTCTAGTCACAATAGCCAGAAATTGGAAACAATCTAAATGTCACTAAACATAAAAACAAAGAAAATGTGGTAAATTTTCACAATGGAGTATTATTTAGCTGTTAACAAACTGCCATCATGTGTGTCTTTCTGCTCCTGGGATACCTCACTCAGGATGATCATTTCTAGATCTCACCATTTGCCTGCAAATTTCATGATTTCCTTGTTTTTAATTGCTGAGTAGTATTCCATTGTGTAAAAGTACCACAATTTCTGTATCTATTCCTCCGTTGATGGACATCTAGGTTGTTTCAAGGTTCTGGTTATTATGAATAAAGCTGCTACAAACATAGTTGAACAAATGTCCTTTTTTTGTGTACTTGAGCTTCTTTTGAATATATGCCTAAGAGTGGTATAGCTGGATCTTGAATAGAAACACTATTCCTACATGGTATATACTCACTTATATAAACCTATAAGATAGGATAAACATACTAAAATATGTGCACCTAAAGAAGATACACAAGAAAGAGGACCTTGAGTAAGATGATCAATCTTCACTTAGAAAAACAAATGGGACGGGCAGGGGAAGTAGGAGAAAACAAGTAACAGGACAGAAGCCTACCACAGAGGGCCTCTGATAGACTTCCCAGCAGGGTATCAAAGTAGATGCTGAGACTCATAACCAAACCCTCGGCAGAGTGCAGGGAATCATACGATAAAAAGGGGAGTTAATATGGCTGAGAGAGGATAGGAGCTCCACAAGGACAAAATATATCAGGGCATGGGGGCCCTCTATGAGACTGTTTCTCCAACCAAGGACGATGCATGGATATAACCTAGAACCCCTGCTCAAATATAGCCCATTGTAGCTCAGTACCCATGTGGGTTTCCCTAGTAAGGGGAACAGAAACAATTTCTGACATGAACTCAACGACTGGCTCTTTTACCTCCCTCCCACCCCCACAAGGGAGGAACAGTCTTGCTAGGCCACAGAGGAGAACATGGCAGCCAGTCCTGAAGATACCTGATAGGTTAGGGTCAGATGGAAGGGGAGGAGGACCTCCCGTAGCAGTGGACTTGGAAAGAGGCAGGGAGGAGATGAGGGAGGGAGGGTGAGGTTGTGAGGAAATGAGGGAAGGGGCTATGGCTTTGATACAAATAAATAACCTGTGATTAATATAAAAAAATAAAAATTATTAATAATAAAAAAGAAAAAATTGACATCATGAAATTTGAAAGCAAATGGATGCAACTAGAAGACTGAGTGGATAACTCAGACCCAGAAAGATAAATATAGTATGTATTCATTTATAATAGTTATTAGTTGTTAAGTAAATGATAACCAAACTAAAATCCATGGAACTGAAGAGGTTAGGTTAAGAGGAGCGTCTATGTTGGGGTGGAACACACAGTCTCTCCCTGCGAGGTAGAAATAGAGTAGATTTTATGGATGAATTGGAGGGCATGGGGAACAGGAATGGAAGGATTATGTGGGGAGGAACGGGAATGTGGAGAGAGAGATCTAGATTTGACTGACATTTGAGGGGTGGTAAGGAAAAACAGTATGATGGGAACTTCTTGAAGTATATGAAGGCAGTCCTTATGATGTCCACAAATAATGCTGGAGATGGAGGAGTGCCAACAGGCCATCTCTTGTCACCAAATGAAGCTTCCAGTACTGGGACTGTGTTATATCCAACTGAGTTGTTGGCCAAAGGAGTCTGATAAAAATCCCCAAACAATCCAGGCTGTTGGCGAGAAAATACCTTGCTGTCCATAAACTAATCAGAGAGAGAGAGAGAGAGAGAGAGAGAGAGAGAGAGAGAGAGAGAGAGAGAAAGACTACATAGCCCAGATACCTAATAAAAGCAAACATTACTGGTCTCAAAATTTATATAGTAGTGACAAAATGACCCCTAATGATATTTTGCTACTCTCATTGACCACTGCCTGTTCATCCATCATCAGAGAAGCAGAGAAGCTTCCTCGTGCAGCAGATGGAAACAGACACAGACACCCATACCCAGACATTTTACACACATGGAGAGAAAAATACCTTGGAATATACAATTCTATCAAATGCCTCCCTTCTGATCTCAGGCAACACATCAGAAGAGGAAACAGAAAGAAGGGCTAGAAGAGATAGAGGATACCATGAGAAGAGGGCCTCTAAATCAACTGAGCAAATCTCATATGGACTCACAAAGACTGAAGCAGTAAGGAGAGGGCCTGCAGGGTCTGCACCAGGTTCTCTGCCTATATATCATGGCTTCCAGTTTAGTCTATAGGACTGAGTATATGATTGATCAAGTGGATTTCTGAATCTTGGGCCTTCTCTTGTGGCAGTTTTCCTTGTGATGTGATTTTTTTTTTTGTTGTTTTATCTTATATTTTATTTTGTTGTGTTTTGTTGTTATCTCTTATAAGTCTGTCCTTTTCCAGTGAGAGACAGATCATTGATCTTGGTTGCATGTTCCAACTATATTTGTCTCAACCAAATCTGAAGTTATTCAAAGAGCTGTCATTTAACTTCAGCAGTAGAGTCAATGACTATGTATTTAGAATTGAAAATTTTATCTAATGGTTACATTTTAAATGGCTTTTCTTTGCTTCCCAAGAAATTGTCAGATTTAGAAAGTGTATAGAATAAATTAATGTCATAAATCCTTTAGCTGGAACATAAAGAGGAATATTATTATATCATTAGGAAATTCATTCCTTCATACCCTAACTTAAAATTGGCTGAAGAATAATTTAAAGAATATTGACTTGATTAGGTGTCAAGCTACTAGACACCCTCAGAGCACTACTTTTGATCATTCTGACTCTGAATGTGGTGGTATAATGAGACACAAGGAAATGGATATCACCAGGAGACAAATAACCATCAGGTTATATATGCAATGCAAAATATAGTTTCTCTTGTGTGTCATTGGGAACTATGGTAAAGATTTAGCAATAATATTGCCATAATCCCTTGATATTTCCGACACATCACTCTGCCTGCCAGAAGACTCTCAATGCAAGAAGAGGAGAGAAAATGATTAAAAGCAAAAAAGCAATCCACCTATAAAGCTATTGACAGTTTAGCTATGAAATAAGGCATTAATTTTGTTTCTGCTCACAAGTATGAGAAAGCTAAAAGATTTAGGCAATATTCTAGGAGGTGTGCGATAAGAGAAGGCCATTATTGTTGTGGATGATGACACAAAGTTAGAAGTCTATCAAGTTTGTTCATTTGCATAAGAATACATTGTGATGCTTACTGTTGATTGTTGACTTGACTGCACTAAGGTATGATTAGGGATTAGTAGACTAGTTTTGGATGTGTCTGTGAGAGAATTTCCAGTGAAGGCTGACCTATGGGAGAGAAACTGAGAGGAAAAGACCTCTGCTGACAAGGTTCACAGCACTTTCCAATAAGTTGAGAGCACCTGTAAATTAAAAATGAAAGAAAACAAAGCCAAATAGCATGCACAAGCTCCATTCTTCCTGAAAAGTGTGTTTAGTGCTACTGGCTTTGCCTATGGGTACCAAACTCCAGCTCCTTCAGCCTTTCTTTTTTTTTAATATTTTATTAATTACACTTTATTCATTTTGTATCCCCCCATAAGCCCCTCCCCCCTCCCCTCCCGATCCTACCCTTCCTCCCCTTTCTGCATGCATGCCACTCCCCAAGTCCACTGATAGGGGAGGTTCTCCTCTCCTTTCTGACCTTAGTCTATCAGTTCTCATCAAAAGTGGATGCATTGTCCTCTACTGTGGCCTGGTAAGGCTGCTCCCCCCTCAGGGGGAGGTGATCAACGAACAAGCCAATCAGATTATGTCAGAGGCAGTCCTTCTTCCCATTACTATGTAACCCACTTGGACACTGAACTGCCATGGGCTACATCTGTGCAGGGGTTCTAGGTTATCTCCACGAATGGTCCTTGGTTGGAGTATGAGTCTCTGGGAAGTTCCCTGTGTTCAAATTATCTTGTTCTGTTGCTTCCTTCAGCCTTTCAATAGAGACATATCAGCATCTCTCATGAGTTCTTCCAGGCCTTCATAGGTCTAATCAAGAACAGAAATTGTTTCTTATTTTGAATTTCTAGTACCTAACACAATGCATGTACACAGTGATGTGGTTCTCATAATGCCTCTCAGTGAAGGAGTCATTGCTCTGGCTATTGGGAATACTGTCAGACCACTGGCAGTAATTAGAGCAGAGATAATTTTATCTACAGAGAGGTGCCTTGCTAAATGTCATAACTCATGTCAAGATGACCTAGACACATGGATAATTGATTGAGGCGTATGTAAGACTGGCCATATTCACACACTACGGAGTGTACCACCTTTGAATTGCAACAATAGTTACAGAGGTCCCTGTGGGCTTTGAATGTGGCTGTTATTGAACTACACCACAAATCGACTTTTCCTACAGCACATTTGCACTTCTTTCCTTTTCTTTTCTGTTGCTTTGTATCTCAAGGGTACTTATTAGAAAATACTTTAGTATTCTGACTCTATCTCAGAAGGGCTTTCAGGGTAATGTAACCCACAATTAAAGTATTTAGAATAAACAAAATTTAGTTAGATAAATGTTCTTATTTTGGCTGCAAAGGGTGAAAATCATGGGCGTTATGTGCTATTTAATTCTATCCCACTCATCTCAAAGAGAATGTAGTAAACAATAAGCTCTGAGAGGAAAATATATTCTTTCTTCTTCTTTTCTCTATATTCCTAAGCACACAGAAATAAATTATACTCTTATAGCATGTAAACTTCTGTGCCCCAAATATTTCTGTTAGCTTCTTTCTGTGTAATTAAACCTTGTGCTATCTTGAGGATGTTTTAAAAAGAAATGCTTAAATTTTAAGACATTAATACAATGTGAAAAAGAAGCTATTATTGATAATGTAGCCATGGAGACATTTCCTATTCAAGACATTTTTACAATGTGACTTGAATAAAAACAAATCTGTATACATATGAAAATTCAGTTTCTCATTATTTTAAGTTTTCCTATGTGTAGAAAAGAGCGCTTACTTTTTTGTTTACATTTACCTGCCATGTTCTTCTGTTATTTAATGCATAAGTCTTTGAGGTATAAATAAAAAGCAAACCTTTAAGGAACTGAGATGAGAAAGAGGTTCAAATTTCTGAAAGTTGGAAGGTTCCTTCCTGAATTTCATCCAACGTATTCTGATGTTTGGGTATAACAATAGTGAGGATGCCTATAGCTGTTCTATTGAGAATTTCTTTCCTTACACAGTGCACAGTTAAATGCCAAGATATGGATAGTAGAAAATATATTAAGTGTGACTCTCACATCATGCACATAGATAAAATTTTTGAAGTGATAATGTAATAAAATATGAATGTGTGTGAGAGAGAGAGACCTCTTGAAGTCTATACCTTTCACATACGACCTACAATTCATCATTGTAGATGAAAGTGTTACAATTTGCAGGACGAGAATCTTGAGTCTTAAATTTCTTTTTGAGAGAAAATTATACTATGATATATCATAGTATAAGTAATTTCTGCTACAGATAAGAAATAACATAATACAATGCTTATATACTTATATATAATTTATGTAATATGGTAGATCCATATGGCACTAGGAAAATAATTCAATCAATAGATATTTTGATATGAATTCAGAAAAACTAGTTGAAGCTTCTTTTGTAGTATGAACACAATGAAAGAGAAATAACTGAGATCTATTTGAATTCATAATATTGGAATACAGCAGACCTAAGTTTTCAAATTAGAGAAAGAGCCAAGTACAAAATTGTGGTTGTATGATACCTCTCCTAATGTCATAACATCATTTTGATATTAATATGAAGTTAGTAGTTCAAATATTTATCAAAGATTTCTGTCAATAGTTTGAAATTAGCAAATGGATCTTATATCTTACTATAAACACGAGAATATTCAAAATGTAACAATGAAGAAAGTTGAAACCACCTGAAGACAAAAAGGAAAAGGACAAGTAAAAGTCAACTACTCTTAAAATTTGATGTGATAAGAAAACAATACTTCAAATTAGTCTTAGAGTTAATTATTTCAAGTGTGCTTTTGTATGTCATGATATTTATTCTTGAGCAATAATAGTTGAAATATTTTAGCTTTATTCAGTATTTAGTTTAATCATTTGTAGTCCTTTCAACAGAAATAACCCAATAAGTAAAAAGGAAGCATTTATTATAAAGAAAATCTATCTCATCTCATTTTATAGCATTTAGGATTACAGTCAGGACTTATAAAATTAAACTGCTTTGCCTAATATAGATCCCTGGTTATATGTGAATTCATTTATTCAGCAAATGTGTTGTTGTGCATAAGTGATAAAAATGTGAGGGTTCATATATGAATAAGCCTGTCCTTGAACTCATAGACATCATAGTTTTTTTTTCTATTTGTTTGTTTCTAAAGAGAGAAAGAAGCGATAGAGTGGGGTTGATCACGAGAATCTGGGAGGAGCTGGGAGAGGTGAAACCGTAATCAGAATTTATTGTATGAAAATAAAATGTTTTAACTAAAGAATTTTAAACAACAACAACAAAGCCAAACAGACTACTGAAAAACAATAAAAGAAAAAGTATAAGTATATGGAGACAAGAAGCAGAAACGGGGAGCCCACCAAATATATTCTAAATTAAGATGTATACAGAAATGTGAACTGAGGTAGCTTCTGGGAAAGGTTGTGATGCTCAAGCTAAGTGTCACGTGATCAGTAGGAGTAAACCTAGGAAAGAGACATGAAACAGACATTCTAGATTCAAAGATGGTGAAATGGGACTATGAGTCAGGATGGAAAGTGAAACACACAGTAACTTCAATAAAACAAGAAAGTTCATTGTTGTGCTATTATATGTTACCACTCCATTAACCAAATAATTGCAGACATTATGTTTATGCAGTTGATATATTTCCTTCAACTAATAACTACCAGAGTTCTCCTAAAGAATCTTGAGGTTCCTGAAAATTTACTAAAAATGTTATCCATTTTGGAAATAAAATTTCAAATATATCAGGTTTCACAAACATCAAAATATGAACACTGTTTAATATAACAAGCATCTTATAGCTTCTTTATATATTCATTACTAAAATTGGCTCAAAAATGAGCTTGTCAAGCTGCTTCTTATATTCATCTATACTGGCTCTCTTCTATTGCTAGGTTTCTGGGAGGTTTTCATTAGCTCTATCTATCTATCTATCTATCTATCTATCTATCTATCTATCTGTCCATCCATCCATCACCTACCTACCTATCTATTTATATATATATTTTAAATTCTTCTTTCATATATTACATCCCAACTGCAGTTTCCCCTTTCTCCCCTCTCCAAGTCTCTCCCCTAATTTTCCCTTTCCTTCAGATACCCCCTTTACCCTCCTCTCACAAATGAGCAGGCCTCCAAGGAACATTAACCAAACACTGCATAACAAGCTACAATTAGACCAGGCACAAGCCTAGCTATGGCAATCCAGTTGGTGGAAAAGAGTCCCACAAGTTGGCAAAAAAAAAAAAAAAAAAGTCAGAGGCAGCCCCCATTCACATTCTTAGGATTCCTACAAGGGTGTCAAGCTACATGCAGAGGACCTGGATCAGATTCCTACAAGCTCCCTGATCTCTGTGAGCCCCCATGAGTCCAGGTCAGTTTACTCTGTGGACCCTGTTCTCTTGGTATCCCTGATCCTTCTGGTTCCTTTAATTCTTCCTTCCCCTCCTCTGCAGGACTCCCTAAAATATGTCAAATTTTTGTCTGCTAGACTTTGTCTCTGCTCCCATCATTTGCTGGATGAAGTCTCCCTGGTTTCTTTGATGACAATTCTGCTTGTTTCTGATCCCAGAACACTCTACAGGCAGGACAATCTGTAGGTCAAAGGTTTTCTGGCTGGGTTGTTGTCCCTGTCCTGGTTACAGAAGATGACCAGTTCTGGCACCATGTCCCCAATTAGTAGAAAACTTTGCTAGGATTACTCTTATATATTTCATGGAGTTTCCATTTCACTAGGTTCCTATGTCCCCTTCCCAAGAGCCCCCAATTCTAGTCATTTCTCCCAGTATTTTCTCCCTCCCTCCTCACCTACTTCATCCCTTCTGTTTCCATTCCTACTTCCCCCAGTCCATATGGAAACAAAATCTATTCCATTGTCCCTTCCTAGGGAGATCCATACATCTCCACTTGAGCCCTTCCTTTTTTCACTTTTATTAGTTTATTACAATTTATTCACTTTGTATCATCTCCTTCCTGCCCTCCCTCCCTCTTGAGCACTTCTTGTTACTTAGTCTCTCTTGGCCTATGAATTGCAGCATGATTGCTTTTTACTTTACAGCTAATACCCCCTTATAAATGAGTACATACCATGTATCTTTCTGGGTCTGAATTACCTCTCTCAGGATCAATTTTTTTTCTAGTTCCAACCATTTGCCTGGAAACTTCATGATGTCATGTTTTTAACAGCTAGTAATACTCCATTGTGTAAATTACTGCATTCGAGCAAATGGAATAAACTTCCAGTGTTGATGGGAGTGCAAACTCACTTTGGAAATCAATATGGTGGTTTCTGAGAAAATTGGGAAGTAATGTACCTCAAGATCGTTCACTATGTCATTCCTGGGCATATATTCAAAGGATGCTCCATCCTACCACAAGGACACTTTCTCAGCTATGTTCATGGCAGTTTTATTTATACTAGACAGAAAATAGAAACAATATAGATGTCTCTCAATCGAAGAATAGATTGATTTATTTTTAAATAAAGACTACACATTAAATACTGTCGAAGGATATTTCACATCTATTAAAATAATCTCATGTTTTTTGTTTTTGTGCCTGTTCTCATTTTTATTAGTTCTTTGAGAATTTTTCACAGCATGTTTGGGCCATATTCAGCCCTTTCCCAATTTCTCCATGGTCTACCCCCTTTCCTTACCCATCCAACTGTGTGCCCTCACAAAGTACAATTTGTATCCTATCAAGTACAATTTGTCCTGTCCTCATATTCTTGGATGTTCAGCTTTCCACTAGAACTTTTTGGCCTGTGAGGGGAAACACACTTAAATAAAACTGACTCTAACTCTCCAACAGCAATCATTTGGCAATAGCTCCTTAACTAAGGTAAGACATCTGTTGTCCTTTGATAGGATGACTTATTCTCATAGTTGAATCTTGACAAGGTAAACATTCCCATAACTAACCCCAGTATGCCATAATAACCGAAGCTTGTAGCTTTCTGAACAGTAGCACATAGAAGCACCACTTAGTATGGAAATCTCATCATTTTAAATTCATCATTCACTATTATAAAACATTTTCTATGGTAAACTACTGTCTTTAGAAATAAGGCCTAGTTTTCCATGAAAAGCATTAAAAAAATGTGTCAGCATTACCCTAAATGATCATTCCAAACCATTTCCCATCACACTTTCATTCTTATCCCATAGGCCACATGTATCAGCTTTCACCAACTTTCTTGTCATTGCCTAAACATGCTCTGCAGAGTTTGAATTTCACTTCTGTATCCCATTGACTGAAATTCTCTTTCTCAGTACATGATACATATGTATGACTCATTTCCTTAATAACTACTAAATTTCTTGGGGATTATTTGATTTTTTTCCTAATAAGACAGCTTATTTCTGATTGAACAATGAAATGCTAAGTCCAACAGAACTTATCTATCAAATCCATCAAATCACCTTAAGTTTTACTCTTTACGAAACCACGTGCTTATTATCTGTCCATGCTAGGACTTCTTTATCACATTGGAAAAATTAACGTACTGATAATACTTAATGTTATAATTTTGAGGATTAAATGACAAATGATAAGATGGTGAGGGAATATAGAAATAAACAGCTATTTAAACTGGATAGCTATGTGAGGGGATGTCATACAAAAGGCTAGGAAAATACGTGAAGCACAATTTCAAAAGTACAAAGTCAGTTGTTTTTTAGTTTTTTTTTTTTTTTAGTTTTTAGTCAGTTGTTTGCAGTATCAAATTAAACATATTAGCTGTAATACCTCAGAACATTTTTGAGATGTCTTTAGCTTGGGGATACTGTGTAGGTTAACATACCCAATATAAGACTGTCTTAGAAATGTATTTATTTACTTAAGCCACAGAATGTTAAAACAAAACAGAACAGAACAGAACAAAACAAACAAACAAACAAACAACAAAATCAAGACTCAGGTAAAACAGTATCAGTATTCTCTCATTCTGACAATAGACTGGCTTTTCTTTTCAGAAAATGCCTCACTATGTAGCCAAAGGTGGCCTTGAACTTATGATCTTCTTATCTTCAAAGTGAGTAGGATCCCAGGAATGTGCTACCATAGCAAGCTGAATAGCTATTACTAAAAATCACATGAGAAAAACCCAAGGATGAGATTTAAATGTGAGTTTGAATAATCATAAATGAATTCACACCAACTTTAGAATGTTAATAATTCACTACTCTAAGTATTTCTTGGATATTTTTGTTTCAGAGTCCTCATCCATCCTGTGACCCATATTGTGTCCATGTCCCCCCAAGTTCAAATTTTACTAGGATTGGGTGGTTAGCCATGGAGAGTACAGAAAGACAGGCATAAGAGTGATCTAATTGTTGATTTCCTTTGCTATTTCCAATGAAATAACACAACTTGGGATAGGTTTTTTGAATGCCAAAGAATAAAAGGACAAAAAAACAAACAAACAAAATGAGTGCAATTGGCACTATAGCACAAATCAGCACAGATTATTCAGTTTCAGGGAAATTTGAGATTAGCAAAGCTATCCACAAGAACCTAGCCAAAACTTCCTCACATACAGATGTATGAGCTAAACAAATGTGTGCTATTTAGCATACTGAGCTTTTGTGACTGTTACATAGTATAATTGTGGCTGTGAGTAACTGATAAATTTTCTATCTGGTATGCTAAAAGGTTTATAATATTATGTTGTAATATGAATTCTATCACTATGGATGAAGAGCCAATATATATATAGGGTATTCTATATGTATCCTTTCAGAATTATTTTTCTTTTGATCTTAGATAGTTATCATGAATATGAAAGTTAATCTCACATCAAAGCTTACAGTCAGTAGAGAGTGGTGGTGCTTGCCTGTAATACCAGCACTCTAGGATACAGAGGTAGGAGGATTGCTGTGAATTCCAGGCTAGCCAGGTCTAAAAAACAACTCCAGGACAGCCAAGTCTATACTGTCTCAATAACAAAACAAAACAAAACAAAATAAAAAGTCTACCTGGTTTTATGTTGAAGTCTTTTTTTAATTGAATTTTTATTTTTTTATATTAATCACATTTTATTTGCTTTGTATCGCAGCTGTAGCCCCCTCCATCATTCCTTCAAAATCCTACATTCCCTCCCTCATCTCCTTCCATGCCCATAACCAAGTACACTGATAGGGAAGGTCTACCTCCCCTTCCATCCAACCCTAGCTTATCAGGTCTCATCAGGAAGGGCTGCATTGTCCTCCTCTGTGGCCAAGCAAGGTTGCTCCTTCCTGGGGAGGGGGGATGCTCAAAGAGCCAGTCACTGAGTTCATATCAGAGACAGTCCCTCTTCCTCTTGTTAGGGAACCCACTTGGATACTTAGCTGCCATGGGCTACATCTGAGCAGGGATTCTAGGTTATATCCATGAATGGAACTTGATTGGAGTATGAGTCTCAGAAAATACCCCTGAGCCCAGATATTTCGGTTCTTTGGCTCTCCTCGTGTGGCTCCTGTCCTCTCAAGGTCTTACTAACTGCCTCTTCTTTCATGAGATTCCCTGAACTCTGCCCAAAGTTTGGTTATGAGTCTCAGCATCTGCTTTGATACACTGCTAGGTAGAGTCTTTCAGAGGCCCTCTCTGGTAGGCTCCTGTCCTGTTTCTTGTTTCTCCTTCCAATGTCCATCTCCTTTGTCTTTTTAAGTGAGGATTGATCCTCTTACCCCAGGTCCTCCTTCTTGTTTAGCTTCTTTAGGTGTACAGATTTTAGTATGTTTATCCTATCTTATAGGTCTAGCATCCACTTATAAGTGAGTATATACCATGTCTCTTTCTCTGCTCCTGGGACATCTCACTCAGGATGATCTTTTCTAGTTCCCACCATTTGCCTGCAAATTTCATGATTTCCTTGTTTTTAATTGCTGGGTTGTATTCCATTGTGTAAATGTACCACAATTTCTGTTTCCATTCTTCCATTGAGGGCCATCTGGGTTGTTTCCAGGTTCTGGCTATTAAGAATAAAGCTGCTACAAACATGGTTGAACAAATATCCTTTTTGTGTACTTGAGCATATTTTGGATATATGCCTAGGAGTGGTATTGCTGTGTCTTGAGTAAGTGCTATTCCTAATTGTGTGAGAAAGTGCCAGATTGATTTCCAAAGTGGTTTTACCAGTTTACATTTCCACCAGCAATGGAGGAGGGTTCCCCTTTCTCCACAACCTCTCCAGCATGTATTGTCACATGAGTTTTTGATCTTAGCCACTCTGATAGGTGTAAGGTGAAATCTCCAGGTTGTTTTGATTTGCATCTCCCTGGTGGCTAAGGACATTGAGAATTTCTTTAAGTGTTTCTCTGCCATTCTATATTCCTCTACAGAGAATTCTCTGTTTTGCTCTGTACCCCATTTTTAATTGGATTACTTGATTTGTTGCTATTTAACTTCTTGAGTTCTTTATGTATTCTAGATATTAGCCCTCTGTCAGATATAGGGTTGGTGAAGATCCTTTCCCAGTCTGTAGGCTGTTGTTTTGTTCTGACGACAGTGTCTTTTGCTTTACTGAAGCTTCTAAGTTTCATAAAGTCCCATTTATTGATTGTTGATCTTAGAGCCTGTGCTGTTCATGTTCTGTTCAGGAAGTTGTCTCCTGTGCCAATGAGTTCAAGGCTCTTCCCCATTTTTTCTTCCAACCGATTTAGTGTGTCTTGTTTTATGTTGAGGTCTTTGACCCATTTGGACTTTATTTTTGTGCAGTGCATAATTTATTGAAAATACTCTCTTTTTTCCATTGAATGGTTTCGGCTTTTTTTTTTTTTTTTGTAAAAAATCAAGGTCCTCGATCCACTCAGACTTTAGTTTAGTGAAGGGTGATAAATATGGATCTGTTTGCATTTCTCTACATGTAGATATCCAGTTAAACCAGCACCATTTATTGAAGATGCTATCTATTTTCCATTGTATGGTTTTGTCTCCTTTGTCAAAAATCAGGTGTGCCTAGGTGTGGCTGTTTGTTTCTGGGTCTTTGATTTGATTCCACTGATGAGCAGGCAATTTTTATGTCAGTACCATACACTTTTTATTGCTGTTGCTCTCTAGTTAAGCTTGAGGTCAGATATGGAGTAACTCCAGAAATTCTATTATTGCTTATGATTTATTCAGCTATTCTAATTTTTTGTTAGTATTTTTTTTCATATGAAGTTTGGAATTTTTCTTTCAAGTTTTGTAAAAAATTGTGCTGGTATTTTGATGGGGATTGCATTGAAACTGTAGACTGCCTTTAGTAATATAACCATTTTTTACTATGTTAATCCTACCAATGCATAATCATGGGAGATCTTTCCATCTTCTGGCATCTTCTTCAATTTCTTTCTTCAGAGACTTGAAGTTCTGGTCATTACTGGTCTTTGACTTGCTTGGTTATAATTACCCCAGATACCTTATACTGTTTGCAGCTATTGTGAAGGTTGTGGTTTCCCAAATTTCTTTCTCAGCCCATTTGCCATTTGTGTACAGGATTGCTCCTGATTTTTTTAAAAGTAATATTGTATCTAGCCACTTTGCTGAAGGAGTTTATAAGCTGCAGGAGTTCTCTGGTGGAATTCTTGGGGTCTCTTTGTATAATATCATATCATCTGTGAATAGCGATATATTAACTTCTTCCTTTCTGATTTGTATCCCTTTGATCTCCTTGAAGTTGTCTTATTGCTCTAGCTATAATTTCTAGTACTATATTGAAGAGATATGGAGAGAATGTGAACCTTGCCTTGTCCCTAGTTTTAGTGGGATTGTTTTGAGTTTCTCCCCTTTTAAGTTGATGTTGGCTATCGGCTTGCTATATATGGTGTTTAATATGTTTAGGTATGGGACTTGTATCACTGATCTTTCCAAGACTTTAAACATGAAGGGGTGCTAGAATTTGCCAAAGGCTTTTTCTGCATCTAATGAGATGATTATGAGATTTTTCTTTCAGTTTGTTTATATGGTGGATTACATTGATGGATTCTTGAATGTTGTTACCATCCTTGGATCCCTAAGAAGGAACCTACTTGATAATGGTGGATGATGTGTTCCTAAATTCATTTTGCAAGTATCTTTTTTATTAAATTTTTATTTTTATATTAATTATAGTTTATTCAATTTGTATCCCAGTGGTAGCTCCCTCCCTCATTCCCTCCCACTCCCACCATCCATCCCTCATCTCCTCCCATGCCCCTCTCTAAGTCCACTGATAGGGGAGGTCCTCCTCACCTTCCATCTGACCCTAGGTTATCAGGTCTCATCAGGACTGGATGCATTTTCCTCCTCTGTGGCTTGGCTTGGCTGCTTGACTCTCAGGAGGAGGTGGTCAAAGAGCTAGCCACTAAGTTCATGTCAGAGAAAGTCGTTGGTCCCATTACTAGGGAACTCACTTGGATACTAAGCTGCCATGGGCTACATCTGAGCAGGAGTTCTAGGACCGTGAACCCCTTGGTTGGAGTATCAGTCTCAGAAAGACCTCTGTTTCCAGATATTTTGGTTCTGTGGCTCTGCTTGTGAAGCTCCTGTCCTCTCCAGGTCTTACTATCTTTCTCTTCTTTTATAAGATTCCCTGCACTCTGCCCAAAATTTGGTTATGGTCTAAGCATATGCTTTGATACACTGCGGGTAGAGTCTTTCAGCAGCCCTCTGAGTATTTTTGAATCAATGTTCATATGGGGAGATTGGTCTGAAAAATTTTTTTTTCTTTGTTGAGTCTTTTTTGACTTAGGTATCAGGGTGACTGTTGCTTCACGGAATGAATTTGGTAGTGTTCCTTCTGTTTCTATTTCATGGAATAGTTTGAGGAGTATGGTGCAAATTCTTCTCTAAAATTCTGGTAGAATTCCACACTAAAAACATCTGGTCATGGACTTTCAACCAGATACACTAAGTCTGCTAGAGGAGAAAGTGAGTACATGCCTAGAATTCCACGGCACAGGAGACAACTTCCTGAACAGAAGACCAACAGATCAAGATCTAGGATCTACACTTAATAAATGAAACATCTTAAAATTTAAAAGCTTCTGTAAACCAAAGGGCACCATCAATTGAATGAAATGGCAGCAAAATTCCAGTTATGAAGGACCAATGAAAATAATGTTATGGTTTAACGTGAGGATCTGTATTAAGAGGTCACAGCGTTAGGCATATTGAGAACCACTGGTCTTAAGGGACAGACAGAACAGAGCTCCATTAGTGAAGATAAAGCATGCTGGGCAATGCAATGAGCAAGGAATGCTGAGAATGGTAAGAAGGGACCGTCATCCAGCCTGGGTAAGTCCTAAAGGACCAACTAGAGTCACCAAAGAGCAAGGGGTGGGAATCATAGATCATGGATGGGGGCATGTGCAAAGACACGGAGGCAGGTAGAGTAGGGGCCATGGGGACTATAGCAAGATGCTGCAGCCCATGGGAAGGGCAGTAGGGCCTGAGGCTGCGCTGGGGAGGGAGGTGAAGGCAGGAGCAGGAAGCAGCAGCAGCCACTGCTCCTTGAACACTGTGTGCACCGGGCCTCTATTAGCACACACTGTCTCATTTTACTTAGAAATGCCCCATAAGTCTTGGACTTTAGACTGAGGGCAACTGGCTATCTTTGTAGGACTCTCAGTAGGGGGTGGGCACCATGAGCAAGAAGGCCAGTTCAGGAGAGAGCAGATAGGCTCCAGACTAAAGTAGTAGTTAATCTAAGAAGCCAGGGAGGCATAGAGAAGCAGGTATAGTCCCTGCACATGGGAAGCAGCAGAGGCAGGACAACTGAGAGTTCAAGGCCAGCTTGGGCTACAGAGCCCAGTGAAATGGAACAAAGGGCTAATATACAGAATGTATACAGAACTCAAGAAATGAAACACCAACAGACCAAATAATCCAATTGAAAATGTGATACAGATTCTGGCAATTACAAAACAACGGAGATGTCTATCAACGGAGGGATGGATACAGAAATTGTGGTATTTTTACACAATGGAATACTACTCAGCAATCAAAAAAGAGGAAATCATGAAATTTTCAGGCAAATGGTAGGATCTAGAAAAGATCATTCTGAGTGAAATATCCCAGAAGGTGAAAGACACACATGTATATACTCACTTATAGAGACCTATAAGATATGATAAACATAATGAAATCTATACCCCTAAAGAAGATAAACAAGAAAGAAGACCTGGGGTTAGATGATCAATCCTCACTTAGAAAGACAAATGGGAGGTGCATTGGATGTAGGAGAAAACAAGTAACAGGACAGGAGCCTACCGCAGAAGGCCTCTGAAAGACTCTACCTAGCAGAGTATCAAAGCAGATAATAAGACACATAATAAAACCTTTAGCAGAGTTCAGGGAATCATATAAAAGAAGGGGGAGTTAGTACAATGTGGAAAGGATAGGAGCTCCACAAGGACCAAATATATCTGGGCACAGGGGTCTTTTCTGAGACCGTTTCTCCAACCAAGGACCATGTATGGATATAACCTAGAACCCCTGCTCGGATATAGCCTGTAGTAGCTCAGTAACCAACTGGTTTCCCATGGTAAGGGGAATAGGGAGTATTTTTGACAGGAACTCAATGGCAGGCTTTTTGACCACCCCACACCCCAAGAGAGGAACAGTCCTGCTAGGCTACAGAGGAGGACTTTGCAGCCGGTCCTGAAGATGTCAGATGAATGGGGAGGAGTCTTCCCTAAGCAGTGGACTTGGAAAGGGGCAGGGAGGAGATGAGGGAGCATGATACAGCTGGGATACAGAGTTAATAAAATGTAACTAATAATAAAAATAAAAAAGTAAAAAAAAATGTGATACAAAGCTAAATTGAGAAATCTCAACAGATAAATCTTAAATGGTGGAGAAGCACTTAAAGAAATGTTCAACATTTCTTAGTCATCAGGGAAATGCAAATAAAAATTACTCTGAGATTCCATTTTACACCCATCAGAATGGCTAAGATCAAAATCTCAAGTGACAACACATGCTGGAGAGGATGTGGAGAAAGGGGAACCCTCCTCCACTGCTGGTGGGAGTGCAAACTTGTACAACCACTTTGGAAATCAATCTGTTGCTTTCTCAGAAAACTGGGAATAGGCATACCTCAAGATGCAGCTATACCACTCCTGGGCATACACCCTAAATATGTTACAACATACAACAAAGACATCAGCTCAAACATGTTCATAGCATCTTTATTCATAATAGCTAGAAACTGGAAATAGCCTAGATATCTCTCAACTGAAGAAGGGATAATGAAACTATGGCACATTTATACAAAGGAATACTACTCAACCATTAAAAACAAGAAAATCATGAAATTTTGCAGGTCAATGGATGAGAACTTGAAAAGATCATCATGAGTGAGGTAACACAGACACAGAAAGACATACATGGTATATAGTCACTTCTAAGTGGATTTTAGTTATGTAGTACAGACTAGACATACTGCAATGCACAGACCACAAGAAGTTAAGTCTGATAGACATCTTAGACTTCATGTTGGCCCATGAGTTAGCAGAGTTGGGGACATCTCTGACATGGACTATGTTGCCTGTTTTTTGATCACTTCCTCCTGATGGGACTTCCCTACCAGGCCACAGTTCTCATGAATAGATGAGATGGGGTGTCTGGTTATTCTGGGGAACAGGGAGGAATGTAGGTGGGAGGGAAAGGGGGATTGGGAGAAGAGGACAGGACCTATGACTGAGATGTGAATAGAATAAATTAACAACAAAAAATATTTTTAAAAAACACCAAAAATAGAAGAAAAAAAAAAGCTGACAGTAAGGAATTAAATGAATTTTTAAAAAATCATTTATTACTTAATTAGTACAATTCTTTGTTTGAAATTTTATCTTAAGTCTTTTCTTCAAAATTGACAAAGCTGTTATTTGGTCACTTTTTTTTTCTTATTTAAATTATAGTTTATTCACTTTGTATCCCAGCTGTAGACCCCTCCTTCATCCACTCCCAATCCCACCCACCTTTCCTATTCTCCTCCCATGCCTCTCCCTTAGCCCTACTGATGAGGACATCCTGCTCCCCTTCCCTCTAGTCTTAGCCTATCAGGGCTCATCAGGACTCTCTGCATTGTCTTCCTCTGTGGACTATTAATCTTTTCCTCCCCAGGGAAAGGAGATCAAAGAGCCAGCCACTGAGTTCATGTCAGAGACTGTCTCTGTTCCCATTACTAGGAAACCCACTAAGACACTGAGCTGCCATGGGATACATCTGTGCAAGGGTTCTAAGTTATCTCCATGAATGGTCCTTGGTTGGAGTATCAGTCTCAGAAAAGACCCCTGGTCCCAGATTTTTTGGTTCTGTTGTTCACCTTGTGGAGCTCCTGTTCCCTCCATATCTTTCTATCTCACCCTTCTTTCATAAGATTCCCTGCACTCTGTCCAAAGTTTGGCCATGAGTCTCAGGATCTGCTTTAATACCCTGCTTGGTAGAATCTTTCAGAGGCCCTCTGTGGTAGGCTTTTGGCCTGTTCCCTCTTTTCTCCTTCTTCAAATGTCTATCCCATTTGCCTTTCTTGTTCACAATTTAAATCACATTTTAATGGTTAAATTTTATTAATGTAGAAATAATTCTTAAATCTTAACCTCATAGTTCTGAAGTTTTCTGAAGTTATTTCAAATAGTCTTTAGAAATTGTATTTATGGGGGTTTCAAATATGATCATGTAATTCCTATTGAGTGAGTTATCCCAGAAGCAGAAAGATGCACATGGTATATACTCACTCATATAGACATATAATATAGGATAAACCTACTAAAAATCTGTACACCTAAAAAAACTAATCAAGAGGGAGGACTCTTGTTAAAATGCTCAATTCCTATCCAGAAAGGCAAAGAGGATGGACATCAGAAGAAGAAGAAAACAGGGAACAAGTCAGGAGCCTGACACAGAGGACCTCTGAAAGGCTCTGCCCTGCAGACTATCAATTCAGATGCTGAGACTTATGGGCAACCTTTGGGCAGAGTGCAGGGAATCTTAGGAAAGAAGTGGGAAACAGTAAGATCTGGAGAGGACAGGAACTGCACAAGGAGAGCAACAGAACCAAAAAATCTGAGCACAGGGGTCTTTCCTGAGACTGATACTCCAACCAAGGACTATGCATGGAGATAACCTGAGACCCCTGCACAGATGTAGCCCATGGCAGTTCAGTATCCAAGTGGGTTTCATTGTAATAGGAACAGGGACTGTGTTTGACATGAACTCATTGGCCTGCTCTTTAATTACCTCCCCCTGAGGGAGAAGCAGAGGTTACCAGGCCACAGAAGAAGACAATGCAGCCCCTCCTGATGAGACCTAATTGACTAGGATCAGAAAGAAGGAGAAGTCCTCCCCTATCAGTGGACTTGGGGAGGGGCATGCATGCAGAGGGTGGAGGAAGGGAGGAGGGAGGGAACCACAGGGGGGATACAAAGTGAATAAAGTGTAATTAATAAAGAATTAAAAAATACAAGTTAGAAAAACAAAAATAGGCTTATTTTAAAGAGTTAAACTACAGCTGTCACAGATTAAAAATATCAAGATGGCAAGGTGGGAAAGTGAGCTGTATGGTGTTCACAGCTGAATTTACTTTTGCACACACTGACAGGTTCTTTTTAATATTTCTGTGGGAGAAAGCGGGGTACAGAATGGCTGAAAACAAAGTTGGAAAAAAGACATCATAATTTCAAAATATATTATAAATTAAAAATTAAAGATATTTTAATATAGGAAATGGATATATTTCTTAGTAGAAATGAACTGAAATAATCAAAACATACTCTTATATTTGTGGTCAACTGGTATTGAGAACAGTTGTGCAATGTGTTGGGTAAAGAGATGTTAGCTTTTGGAAAATTGTTCTATGGTATTTTGATATCATATGAAAACATTGATTTTCTTGTTTATATATGTTATCTACATAACACTACTAAGGAAATACTCAATTAATCCTAAAATTAAAGTGTATTCTATTACTATTTAAGAGGTAAAACTTAACATTTTAAAAGAGAATTTAAGACTTCAGGATTAGGATATTATTAAGTAAGATGCCAAAGTTTTACAGCTTACATTTCCACCAGCAATGGAGGAGGGTTCCCCTTTCTCCATAACTTCTCCAGCATGTGACCTCCCTTGAGTTTTTTTTATCTTAGCCATCCTGATGTGTACAAGGTAAAATGTCAGGGTCATTTTGATTTGCATTTCCTGGATGACTAAGGACTTTGAGCATTTCCTTTTTAAATATATTTATTTTATTTTATTCTTTTTTATAATTTTTATTTTTTATATTAATCACAGGTTATTTACTTTGTATCCCAGGTGTAGCCCCCTCCCTCATTCCCTCCCAATACCACTCTCCCTCCCTCATCTCCTCCCTGCCTCTTACCAAGTCCACTGACAGGGGAGGTCCTCCTCCCCTTCCATCTGACCCTAGCTTATCAGGTATCTTCAGGACTGGCTGCAATGTCCTCCTCTGTGTTCTAGCAAGGCTGCTCCTCCTTCGGGGGGGAGGGGGCTGTCAAAGAGCCAGCCATTCAGTTCATGTCAGAAATAGTAATTGTTCCCCTTACTAGGGTACCCACTTGGATACTGAGCTACCATGGGCTACATTCGAGCAGGGGTTCTAGATTATATCCATACATGGTCCTTGGTTGGAGAAACAGTCTCATAGAAGACCCCTGTGCCCTGATATATTTGGTCCTTATGGAGTTCCTGTACTCTCCAGGTCATACTAAATCTCCCTTCTTCCATAGGATTCCCTGCACTCTGCTGAAGGTTTGGTTATGAGTCTCAGCATCTGCTTTAATACACTGCTGGGTAGAATCTTTCAGAGGCCCTCTGTGGTAGGCTCCTGTCCTGTTTCTTGTTTTCTCTTACTTTCCCTCTCCATGCCATTTTTCTTTCTGTGAAGATTGATAATCTTACCCCAGGTCCTCTTTATTTTTTCATTTCTTTGGGTATACAGATTTTAGTATGTTTATCTTACCTGATAGGTCTAGTACCCACTTATAAGTGAGTATATATCATGTGTGTTTTTCTGCTTTCATCATTTACCAGATTGAAGCCCTCTCCTTCAAATCCCCTACCAATCACCCTCTTTCTGTCTTCCCTCCATCCCCTTCCCCTAGTCCACTGAAAGGGGGAGTTCTCCACTATTGCCATCTGCCTGTAGCTTGTTAAGTCTCATCAGGACTGCCTGGATACTCTTCCTCCACTGCCTGACCAGGACACATCACCAATATCTAGTGATCAAAGAGTAGTCAACTGAGTTCATGAGAGAGGCAGCGCCTGCTCCCCTTACTTGGAGATCCATGTGGCGACTGAGCTGCAAACAGGCCACATCTGAGCTGAGGGTCTAGGTCCTCACCATTCATGGACTGTGGTTGGTGAACCTGTCTCTAAAGTATCCCGTGGGTGCATATCTAACAGGTCAGAGACCATGGGGGACTTCTTGAGTTCTTTTTATGTTTTGGATATTAGCCTTCAGTCAGTTGTAGGGTTGGTGATGATCTTTTCCCAGTTTGTAGCTATCATTTTGTTCTGTTGACTGTGTCCTTTGTTTCATAGAACATTTTAAGTTTTGTGAGGTCCCATTTACTGACTGTTGTGCTGTTGGTGTTCTGTTCAGGAAGTTTTCTTTTGTACCAAGGAGGTCAAGGCTCTTCTTCACTTTTTCTTCTAACAGATTTAGTATGCCTGGTTTTATTTTGATGACTTTAATCCATTTGGACTTTACTTTTGTGCAGGGTGATGAATATGGATATATTTGCATTTTCTACATGTGGACATGCAGTTAGACCTTTGGAAATCAACCTGGTGCTTTCTCAGAAAATGAGGAATAGTGTTACCTCAAGATCCAGCTATACCACTCCTGGACATATATCCAAAATATACTCAATCACACAACAAGGACATTTGCTCAACTATGTTCATAACAGATTTAGTCATAATAGCAAGAAACTGGAAACAACCTAGATGTTCCTAAACTGAAGAATGGACATAGCAATTGTGGTACATTTACACAGTGGAATGCTACTCAGCAATTTAAAAAAGGAAATCCTGAAATTTGCAGGGAAATGGACAGAACTGGAAAAGATCATCCCGAGTGAGGTAACCCAGAAGCAGAAAGACACACATGGTATATATTCACTTATAAGTGGATATTAGCCATATAATATAGGATAAACATACTAAAATCCATATTTCTAAAGAAGCTAAAAAACAAGGAGGACCCAAGGGAAGATGCTTAATTGTCATTTAGAATGGCAACAGGACAAAAAAATCAGAAGCAGGAGAAGACAGGGAATCCGAGAGGAGTCTACCATAGGGGACCTCTGAAAGAGTCTACCCATCAGAGTGTTTAAGCAGATGCTGAGGTTCAAAACCAAGGCAGACTTCAGGGAATCTTATAGAAGAATGGAGAGATATAAAGACCTGGAGGGGACCTGGAACTCCACAAGCAGCCCAACAGAGCCAAAAATTCTGGGCTCATGGGGTTCTGCAAAGACCGATGAAACAACTAAGGACCATGCATCAAAAGGACCTAGAACCCCTGCTCAGATGTAGCCCATCAGCAGCTCAGTCTCCATGAGGGTTCCGTAGTAAGGGAAGCTGGGGTGTCTCTGACATGGACTCAGGGGCCAGCACTTTGATCACCTCCTCCTGGTGAGGTGGCCTAACTAGGCCACAGACAAAGAGGATATAGGCAGTCCTGATGAGACCTGATAGGCTAGAGTCAGACAGTAGAGGACCAGGGCCTCCTCTCTCAGTGGACGAGGATAGGGCCATAGAGGGGAAAGAAGGAGGTAGAGTAGGATCAGGAGGAGATGAGGGAGGGGGCTACAGCCAGGATACAAAGTGACTAAATTGTGATAAATAATAATAATAAACATTTTTAAAAAGTTGCCAAATGTATGGTTGATAAAAGAAAATATTGCAATTTAAATTTTAAGTAAATATAAAATTCTCATGTTGTAGAATACAAACCTTCATATTAAGCAAAATAAGCCAGATGCAGAAAGCCAAATGCATATTTTCTCTCATACTTGAAATCTACATTCAAAATTTGTATGTGAATAGGTTAGGAAACTGGAAAGAAGATCATGAATTTTGAAGGAAGTGATCCTAAAGAGGGGGAAATGAGAGAGTAAGAAAACAATATGACTTGAAAGCTGAAGTGAGGCCTATTGGGGGAAAGGAGGGAATTAGTGGCATAGGCAGACAATGTTAGGGAATATAAAGAAGAAAATGAATTGGAATAAAATATGATGGCTCAGTATAGATGAATATCCTCATTGAATTAAGTGTGAAAAAAGGTAGAAGTACAATTATCATATGGACCAGCCATAGCACTCCTGAGTATACACCCAATGTACTCTACGTTCTACCACAAGGATGTTTGCACACCATATTTATTATTCCATATTCACAGTAGCTAAAATGTGAAGCCAGCAGACATGTCTATAAATATGTACACAATAGAATTTTATTCTCATATAAAAAATGAAATCCTGGTATTCTAAGGAAAAGGAGTAAAAATGGAAAACAGTACGTTATGTGAAATGAGTCTTATGGAGAAAGGAAAATATTGAATGTTTTTGTTATATTCAGAATCTATATTTAAATTTGCATATGGATCTTCAGGTGGTGCATGTGTGTTTGTAGGTTATAAGAACAGAACCATGTCCCTAGTAAGGGGAACAGGGACTGTCTCTGATGTTAAGTCGGTAGCTAGCTCTTTGATCACCTCCCCCTGAGGGGAGAGCAGCCTTGTCAGGCCACAGAGGAGGACAGTGCAGCCAGTCCTGATGAGACCTGATAAGCTAGGATCAGATGGAAAAGGAGAAGGACCTCCCGTATCATTGGACTTGGAGTAGGGCTTGGGAGGAGATGAGGGAGAGAGGGTGGGATTAAGAGGGAAGGAGGGAGGAGGCTAAAACTGGGATACAAAGTGAGGAAACTGTAATTAATATAAAAATAAAAATTGAATTAAAAAAAGAAGAGAACCATGAGAAAGGAAGAAGAGTACTTAACAGAGAGAATGGATTAAACTTGAAAGCAAAAAGCAGCAAAGAGTATTGGAGCATGTATGAGGAACCAGGAGAGAACCAGGGGTGAATGAGATCAGTTGGTAAGAATTATTAATTAGATACAGACGTAGAAAAACTACTTTGTATATAAAGTTCATAAAGCAATAAGAGCTGGCTTGTGCTTCAATAGTTCATCAGAAACATGTTGAGGTAGAAAAGAGGCACACAAAAAATGCTCAACATTATTAGTAATTATAAAAACAAACTAAGACCACAAGTCCAGGCAGAGGACTCTGTCAGTAAAATGCTTGCTGTACACACATAAGCACTAGAGTTCAGATTTCAAACACCTATAGAAAAGTAAAATACAAGCAGTATTCAACTGTAATCTTAGTGCTAGTGGCTCTTTGTGGCCCACTAGCTTAAAATGGTGAGTTCTGGGTTCACTGAAAGACTGACTCAAGAAGGCAATGCAGCCAGTCCTGATGAGACCTCATAGGCTAGAGTCAGAGGGAAGGGGAGTAGGACCTCTTCTATCATGAACTTGGGGAGGGTATAGGAAAACGTGAGGAAAGGAGGGTGGGATTGGGAATGAGGGAGGGAAGGGGCTACAGCTGTGATATAAAATGAGTAAGCTGTAATTAATATTAAAAAATAAAAATTTAACTAAAAAAGAATAAATTGTAAGTTATAAAAACAATTTTTAAAAGCTGTCTCAAAATATAAGGTGTAGAACAAATAAGAAAGACTTCCAAGGAAGACTTCTATTAGCAATTCAAAATGAGTACAGTTCCCAGAAGTTGTCATTTATATGAATTCGGTAGATACATAAAAGTAGATATTAGTAAATAGACACCAAAAAAGGTAAAATATAGAAAGCTTAACATCACAAAATAATGAAGAAACAATATCTCACCTGTCATACTGGCAAATCCATGAAAAATTCTAAAAGCTGGTGTTGGCAATGGAATGTAGAATAGGAATGTTGATAGGACACAATTAAGAGAGCAATCTAATAAATTTCTGAGAGCAGTCTGGCAACACAAGCCAAAATTTCTAAAAACATTCATCAGCTGAAAGACAACTTTCCTGCTTTTAGGAATTGATCTGAAAGAAATAGCATAGAAATTGGAAATTTAAATGAAAGAATACCCACTTTAGTATGATTCATTGTGCTCCAAGCTATTTTTCAATATCTTTTTTTCCCTACAATTTTACAGTACAGCATTTTAGAAATGAAGGAATATAGAAAAGAAGGAATAAATTGCTTAACATTAAAGTTAAATGAAGAAGTCATTGACTTAGTAGAAATCATTGCAGTTGACCTCTGAAACCCAGGTGTACCTCATAACATATAGACTAACCATTAAAATGCTACTTTTGGAGACTATGTCAATTCTGGCTCCTGGCCTCTAATTTTGGCCTCATTTTCTCATATTACTAAACTAAAGACTACGAAAATCTCAGCATCATTCCTGGCCCACAGAAGAAACCTACCACTTAGATTCTTACTGATCCCTTCTTTTCCCTCCATATGCTCCTGAATGCATGTGGTACACATGTATATACTAAGGCTTGCATGTCTGCATGTGTGTGTGTGCATACACACGCAGGCACGTACAGGCACAGTGTTTTGGGTTTTTTTGTTTGTTTGTTTGTTTGTTTTTAGGGTAAGGGCTGTGAAAGTGAGAAAAAAAGGAAAAACAGATTGCTTTAAAAGTCAAAGCTTACAGCTGGAGTGGCCAAGAAAGAAATGGATCAAGTATAGGTATCAAGAATGAAGAGTACATTTGGGTATGGTGATGTACACATGTAAATAGCACCAATGAAATAGAGACCCAAAACTGAATGTTACTCTTGTCAGACCATGCAACAAGAGGCTGTCTCAAAATACTAAAGTGAAAAGAGGGGAGAGAAAGTCACTATAAACAATGCTATTATTACAAAAATAATAAGCAGTTATTAAGAAGAACAGCACAATAAAACAAATTCTATAATTTAAGTGAAACACAGAAATTCCTTTAAAAATTTCTAAGCTCAGCAAAGGAGACTTGGGCAACCTGAATCACGTGTGTCACTCTAGAAAATGGAATTTTTAACTTAAATATTTTCCAACTAAGAAAAATCTTACTGCAGAAAGTTTCACTGATAGATTTTATCAATCATTTAAGAATAACATAATGACAATTCTACAGAAATTCTTCCATGATACATAATAAGAAAGGGCTCCTTCATAATTCAGCTTATAAGACCAGCATTATGTTCCTAAGGAAATTAGATAAATACATTCTAACAAAGAAAACTGCACATTAAAGTCTATCATAACATTTATTTTAAAATCACCAATAAAATACTACCAAATATGAGCTCACAATGCATTGAGAGCAGAATGAATCCTGAATAAGTAGGGTTTTGTATTAATCAGCATAGGTTATCATAATAGTATGTGAAAGAAGAAAACCATGCAACCATTTCAGTAGATATGGAAGATGCCTTTGAGGAAATTCAGCATTTATTTATGACAAAAGGAAAAAGTTACAGAAATCTAATAGTAGAAAATAATTTCCTCAATCAATTAAAAGCTATATTTCCTAAAAGTTTTCCCTATTTACCTACTGACAATGTCTTTTCTCTCTTCCTTCCTTCCTAGCTTCCTTTCTTCCTTCCTTTCTTCTTTACTTCAGATTCAACCTAGAGCCTTAGACATGCAGAGACAAAAGTTCTACCACTGAGCTACAACCCTAGCCATCCTTTTTACTTTGTTTTAAGACAGAATCTTACTATGTTTGCCTAAGTTGGCATTGACCTCACTCTAGCCAAGAAAGACATTGAACTGGAGTTCCTCATGCCCCACCTTCCTGACCTGGAATTTATAAGCTTGTGCTTCCATGCCTAGCTATCTATTTCTATAGTAATGGGAAAAAATTTACATGCAAAGTGATTTATCAAAATACTTTTTTACTACTCAATGTATGCCTTTGAAACATAGGTTAATGGGAAATATTCTAATCAATGAGAAAGTATCCTTCAGATGCTCTGGAATCTCTCAAGTGTAGTTTTGGTTTTATTTTTTTTTTTTCAGAATGTAAATATCACCTCACCTCACTCTGATAAGTATTCAAAATACTGGTTTTCAGCACAAGATACTCATATATATATATTTTTTTTTTCAGCACAAGATATACTCATAAGATAAACAACCATATATATATGGTTGTCGATCATGATCCAATATCTTCTCTCTAATTAATTCCCTGCCTTGTTGCCATGTCATGCTATCTCTATTGCCACTGCCAGACCCAGTGTTGTTGTTGTTTTTGTTTTTTAATCAGACATGTGACCACATGAGTTGGTGTGGAGAATCACAAAATCTAATAGCATTTTGTGGATATTTTAAAAATAATTCTTACATGTGATGGCTAATCTTGGCTATCACCTTGACTACACCTTTAATCTGATAACTGAAAACATAAGCTCTTGGTACTCTTTTGAGAGGTTCTCTTGTCAGACACTCTTTTTATCAGGAATACACATTCTAAATGTAGAGGGAACCTATGTGTGGTAGCCCAAATAAAAAAGAAGAAAACTTTGCTAATTGCCTGATTTTCCTCACTGTCACTGGCCAAGTTCATTTATTCTGTTCCTGTGGAATCTTCTCATCTTAAAATGAGCTTCTTCAGGCTTCCAAAATAAACTGAAGACCATCAGATCTCCAGAAATTGTCCAATCCTTCAGCACCAGTATGGGACTGCTGAGACATCTAGCCTTGTGGACTCAGCAACTATTGGATTCTTGATCTCTGCATTATGAGAGAGCCATTGATGGACTATCTGAACAACACTATAAAGTCTTCTCTAAAACAACCACTTTAAACTTATATCTGTGTTTATATATGTATATCTATTTAGATGTAGATTTTTCTAGCTACATTCTATCAGTTCTGTTCCTTTAGAGAACCCTAATACATATTGTGGTTCTGAAGAAACAGAATGGTGAGAATGAATTGTTCTATTTGGCTGGGTATTATCTGGTGCTAATTTTCCAACTATATAAAATCTACTGAAGTCTCCTCTGAGAGTATGTGAAGTATGTGGAAAACCATGGTATGAACTATTTAAAGACATTATCAAGATAAATGCATTTGGTGATCTTGATTCAAAACTTGTGAGAGGCAAAGAAGCCAGTGACTCTATATGTAAAACTTTCATTTGTGAGTACTCAAGAAAAATAAAGATGCTGGCTCAAGGATACAAGTAACCAAATCCAGATTCACATAAGCAAGTCTTCTAAGTTTACCCTGGAAGAAAATCTTTTCTCCAGTAGCCATAGAGACCAAATTGCCAAAAATCAAACCCAAATCTTCTTTAATATAATTGGCTGATTAATAATGAAATTTCAAATCCTAACTACAAAGACTATCAGGTTTTAAAGTCATGGTACTCATTGAAAAAGCATAGCATCCTGTAATTTGGGGTGAAGATGAATAGCAGAAACTTAAGAAGCCTTAGGACTTTGAAACTTCATTTTTTTTTAATTTTTATTTTTTCCTCACAATTTATTTATTATACATACCTCAACTTCCCCAGCCCCACCCTCTTTCCCCCATCCCCTTCCCCTAGTCCCTAGGGGGAGTTCTCCACTATTGCCATTTGCCCATAGCTTGTTAAGTCTCATCAGTACTGCTTGGATACTCTTCTTCCCTGGCCTGGCAAGTCTGCATCAGCAGAAGCGAGTGATCAGAGAGCAGTCAGGTGAGTTCATGAGGGAGGCAGCCCCTAATCTCCTCCCTCCGAGATTCACATGGAGACTGAGCTGCCAATAGGCCACATCTGAGCAGGGGTCTAAGTTCTCTCCATGCATGGTCCTCTGTTGGTGCATTAGTCACTGCAGGAACCCCTGGGCTCAGATCTTTTAGTATTTTTAGTATCCTTGTGAGGCTTCTGTCCCCTCCATGTCCCTCTAATATCATCCCTCTCCCTTATTTTGAAGAGTCTTTTTCAACTGAAGAAATTCACAATTTTGTATTTATAAGAAGATGCATTCTTAACCTTCATCCTCTGTAGTACTACCCTTTCCACATGCCCTAAGCATACCCTTACAGGTGGTATAAAAACAGTATTCCATAAGGTGTTGTGCAGTAATGAAGAGCTTAGTGAGGATTTTTATTATTTTATTCAAACATAAGTATGCGGAATATGAATGAGAATGGATTTTAAAGATGTGGGATAATGGTGGAAAGAACATAAAACTGGATCAGGCTGAGTTTACCATTATGGGCCCACTGACTAGAGATTCTAGATTTAGTGAAAAATGGATGAAGCTCACATGGATGAAAAGGTGCCAAGCATTTATTTGATTGGCTGGGTAAAGTATTTGACAAAAGATGACCTACTGAGAAGAAGATGGAGATACCTGACATTTCATAGCTTAGTGTTGATAGAGGGATTTAAGGTTCACATAAATTGGTAGGCTCAAGTGGATTCACTTTTTAAAACCTAATCACCCACAGTTTGAGGGCCCAGAAGACATTTCCATCACTAATGCTATAAGATGCAAAATTGTGAGAGGCACTAGAACATTTGAAAAACTTTGTAGTGTTTTGTTTTGTTTTGTTTTTGTACAATAACTTAGGGTTAAAGACACACAATTGTATGAATTAAATGTAATGTGTTGGTGTTCTGAGTTACAGAGGTGACCAAAGTCATGATGCAAACGTTGTAAACCTCCTTCAGAAAAACAAATCTATAAATCACAGAAAACAATCACTGTTTTCTACAATGATTTCTTCAAGGTCAAAATACTTCTAGAAAACAGCTATTTCATTCTGATGCTTACCCTAGATACAATGACTCTACTAGATTTCCTTCTACAGTAATAGCTTTAAGTAGTAGGTTCCAGACAGCCACCTTGACTTGCCAAAGGCAAGATGGGTGTGATTACTATAATGAGCAGCACAAGAAAAGTGGTGTTTATAATGGCATGGCATATATGGACTTTGGGACTAGCTAAACAATCATGGTGTTTCCAGGGACAAAAAAAGCAACAAGTGGAAGTTTTATCTGATCTATATGAGCAAAAAAGTACTAGATAAAAATGAAAGAAAGGCTATATTGGATCATATTAATAGGAAATTCAATCCCATCTACCAGTTTCCAGACTTGAGCCAGTTTATAGAACCAAAGCATCTTGAATGAATAGAGGACCACATTTTCTGGGGAAGGACCTTGTTAAAATACTTGAGTGTTGTGCAGGCTAATAAATATGCCTCTATTTGCACTTTTTTTTTACATGTAGACATGCAGTTATACCAGCACCATTTGTTGAAGATGCTGTCTTTTTCCATTGTATGGTTTTGGTTCCTTTGTCAAAAATCAAGTGAGTTTAGGTGTGTGGGTTTATTTCTGGGTCTTCAATTCAATTCCATTAATCTACCAGTTTGTTTCTATGCCCAGTACCATGCAGTTTTTATTACTGTTGCTCTATAGTACAGGTCGAGATAAGGGAAGGAGATACCTCCTAGATGCTTAATTCTCATTCAAAAGGGCAAATAGAATAGACATCAGAAGTGGTTGAAGAGAGGGAACAGGACAGGAGAGCCTACCATAGATTTCCTCTAAAAGACTCCACCCACCAAGGGTCAAACAGATGCAGAGACTCATACTCAAAATTTTGGGCAGAGCACAGGAAGTCTTATGGAAAAGTGGGGGATAGAAGGACCCAGAGTAGACAGGAGCTCCACAAAGAGACTAACAAAGCCCACAAAGCTGAGCCCAGAGCGGCCTTCAGAGACTGATACACCAACCAAGGACCATGCATGGAGAAGACCTAAGCCTCCTACACAGATTCAGCTGATCTGCAGCTCAGTTTCCAAGTGGGTTCCTTAGTATGGGGAGAAGGGGTTGTTGCTGACATGAACTCTCTTGCCTGACATGCTGACATGCCTGCTCTTTGATCACTTCCCCCTGGTGGGGTGGCTTTGACAGGCCACAGAAGAAGAGGATGCAGGCAGTCCTGATGAGACTTGATAGGCTGGGGTCAGATGGTAGGGGAAGAGGGCTCCCCATTTCTGAGTACTAGGGAAAGATTATAAGGGAAACAGGGAGGAGGGTGGGACCAGGAGGAGACAAGGGAGGGAGATACAACTGGGATATGAAGGGAATTAATTAAAAAATAAATTTAAATTAAAAAAAATAATAAAGAGTTTACTGTTGACTTTTCTCCCATCCTTCTCCATAAAGACCTATGGCTTTTTATGGGGTAACTATAGACTTGGAAAGAGGAAATAATCAGCCTTTCCTGGATCTGTTAGATACTGGTTCTGAATTGATACCGATTCCAGAATACCCCAGAAAGCATGTGGCCTTCCAGCTAAAGTAGAAGCTTTTGGAGCTCAAGTGATTGGTTCAGCTTTGACTGAAGTCCAACTCACAGTCGGTCCAGTGGGTCCCCCAAATCATCCTGTGGTTACCTTTCTTCAGAATGCATGCTTGGTGTGCTGACTAGTTTTAGGTCAATTTGACAAAGGCTGGAGCCATGTGGAAAGAAGAAACCTCAATTGAGAAAATGGCCCCTCCAGACTGGCATGTGAGTAAGCCTGTAGTGTATTTTTTTTCCATTGATGATTTATGTGAGAGTTCCCATGTCATTGAGTAGTGTCACCTCTGAAGTGTTTGTCATGGGTGCTATAAGCATACAGCTAGGATACAGAGTTAATAAAATGTAATTAATAATAATAAAGAATTAAAAAAAGAAAAACAAGTGTGATAGTCCCCCCCCCAAAAAAAAAGTAAGCTGAGCAAGCTATGAGTGCAATCAATAAGCCCTGTTTCTCTATGGCTTCTGCATTAGTTCCTGCCTCCAGGTTCCTGGATTGAGTTTTTGTCCTGACTTCTCTGGATGATGGATTATGAGCTGTAGTATGAAATAAAAACACCTTCCTCCCCAGGTTGATTGTGGTATAGTGATTTATCACAGCAATAGAAATCACAAGATGTGATGGATACACGTAGAATTTGTCAGAGTCCCTATATTATCCTTTCATTTCAGCTCAATATCATACATGTATATATATATATATATGTTATATATATTACATATTTTATATGTGTGTGTGTGTGTGTGTGTGTGTGTGTGTGTGTATGAAACAAAGCTGCTAATCAAAAGCCTAGCTCAGATATATCCAGGAAAATCTTACCTGTGTCAGTCAATTGTTTGTCACTCTGACATACTACCTAAGAAAACAACTTAAAGGAGGAAAATGTTAATACTTAGTTATTTTTCTTGTTGCTGTGACAAAATATCTGAAAAGAAGAAATATTACGAGAAGAAGACTTAGTCAGGCATGGCAGTGCATGCATGTAATCCCAGCATTCTGGGAGGCAGAGACAGGCAGATCTTCATAAGTTTGAAACCAGCCTGTTCTACAAAGCAAGTTCAGAATAGCCAAGGCTACACATAAAAACACTGTCTTGAAAAACAAAAAAAAGGCTTTATTTGGGCTTAAAGTCTAGGGTATGGAGTCCATCAAGGTAAGAGAAAGCTTTACTGTGGTATAAGCACAGTAAAGCTGAGATAATACTCCATCCACAGACAGTAAGAAGGCCATGAACTTGGGTACTGATGCACTTTCTCTCTTTTATTCATTCTAGAAGCATAGCTCAATGAATGATGCTAATTCTATTTAGGCTATGTTTTCACACCTAAATTACTCCAATCTTAGACTGTCCTCTCAGATATGTACAGAGGTTTGTTGCCTCCCATTCTAAATCCTATCAAGTTGACAAGATTAACCAATACAGGTATTTTGGCTCATGTTTTCAAGAGTTTCAGTCCATAGTTACTGGTCACTCTTTTTTGTTGTTGTTGTTCCATGATGAAGCAGATCATTATGGTGGAAGGATGTGAAAGACAAAGGCTTCTTGCTTTGTGGTACCTAGGAAGTAGAAACTATTAGCAAGTAACCACAAACAAGGTGTGTACTTCAAGGTTATATGCCCAGTAACTCATGTCTTTCAACTTTTGAAGAGCTCAGCAAACTCTGAATTTACCAGTGAATTAATCCATAAAGAAAGGAGTGCCCTCATCATTCAGTCACCTCATCAAAGCACCACCCACCGGGTACCAAGATCTTAATACATAAACTTTTGGGAATGTCTTATATATAACAACTAAATATTTTATTTTTGTAATTATAAAGTCTTCAAGGTTATTTGCTTCTGTTAAACCATTTGCTACTCCTTTCCACTGTTTCTATTTCAATTTTGTGTTTATTTTTCTTTTTTCACTATTATCTCCTCTCTTTTCCTTTTTAGTTACAAGTTTAGATGTTTGGTTTTTTGTGAACCTTTAATGGAATTTAGGGTTGAACCATGAAGGATTATGTGTTTTCATATGACATTTTATAACTTCCATGTTGTGTGAGGTATATTGAATATAATTTATTCAGGCTAATTTTACATTTTATGAGTTTGAATAAATTTTAGTGCTGCTCATTTGCCCCCATAGTACAATTTTAGAACATTTCTGTCACTTCAAAAAGGTTTTATGGCTATGAGTTTTCAACACCCACACCCACATCCTGGCCCAGGGAAACAGTGATGTTTTCTGTAAATATAAAATTATCTCTTAAATGTATTTATATGAAGAAAATCAAACAATATAAAATATTTTACATCTTGTTTTCTTCCCTTAGAATTATGTCTTTGAAGTTCATCATATGTAGAATGTATCAGTAAACTCTCACTTTCAAAAGACAACTAGTAGTTCACTGGGCAGATAAATATACAACTTATTCTTTTACCATTTGATGGACTTTAGATCAATTCCCATTATTTTTAAATATATTTTATGCCTGTGGGTGATATTTACTACATGTTTGCAGTAGTACCTGTACGTGACAAAAGAGAGCATAGGACATCCTGGGACTGGAGTTACAGATAGTTGTGAGCCATCAGACAGGTGCTGGAAATTGAATTTGGGTCTTCTGTAAGATCAGCAAATACTCTTAATTACTGAGCCATCTCTCAAGCTTCTGTAGCTTTTATTTTATATTGAATGTTTTGAGAAACATTTCTTCATAAATCTTTTGGCGGAACATCACAAGTCAATTGGACAGATAACTGTCATGTTGGTATGTTTATGCTTACTTACAGAATTTGTCAAAAATTTATGAAAGTATAAGGAGAATAAATGTTGGGAGTTCCACAAGGAGAGCAATAGAGCTAAAATACCTGGGGTATTTATTAAGGCTGATACTCCAACCAAGGACCATTCATGGACATAACCTAGAAACCCCGTTCAGATGTAGTCCATGGCACCCAGTATCCAAGTGGCCTCTGTAGTAAGGGGAACAGAGACTGTCTCTGACATAAACTCAGTGGCTGGCTCTTTGATCACCTCCCCCTGTGGGGTGAACAGACTTACCAGGCCCCAGGAGAAAGACAATGCATCCAGTCCTGATAAGACCTGATAGTCTAGGGTCAGATGGAAAGGGAGGAGGACATCTTCTATCAGTGGACTTGGAGAGGTACATGGGAGGACATGAGAGAGGGAGGGTTGGATTGGAAGGGAATGAGGGAGGAGGCTCCAGCTGGGATGCAAAGTGAATAAACTGTAATTAATATAAAAATGAAAATTAAAAAATATATTAAAAAATTAAAAAGAGCAAAAAAGAAAAAGAAAAAAATGTTATGTAATACAGAAGGCTAATGGGATGGAGAAGGAAGTAGAAGATGGAGGACTGAGGTTAAAGGTAACTGTCTCCAAAGTATATGGTATAGTACGTGTCATTCCTTGAACCGTTTTACATTTTAATTCTTAACAAGGGCTCTATTTTTTCAAATTCTTGTCAACACTTGTTATTTTCTCTTTCTAGTTGTAGCCATTCTAGCGGTTTTGCACTATTATATGCTTATATTTTGTGTTTCTCTGTGTGTATATATATATATAGCTGTTCACACATACACGAGTGCATACAGGAACACACAAAGGAACACACACACATAATGATATTTTAAAAACAGTATGTTTTTCCCATGGTAGTTTTTACTTTTGTGGGATTATACTGGATTTTGTTTCATTGTGTGTGATATATTTACTTTTCCCATTAATTAACACAGAATTTTAATTATATATTTATATATGCTCTGTATGTGATGCCTATCAAGAGTTTTCTTCTGTTTTTTATCGAGCTTACCAATTCTATAATAATATTATTTCAAATTTATTTTGTAATAGAACTTTCCTATTTCTTCTTTTACATAATTTTCTGGATGAATTATATACATCTCTTCCTCCTGTTCAGTGTAGGACTAATTTAACTTCAGTAATAAATCTTATTTTGGTGCAATAACCATATGCGTGTTTGTGGTATATAGAGTAATTTGGAAAAAATAAACAGCTGTGTGCTGTCAGAGAATGGGGTCTTTATCTTCAGTGTCCTGGAACAGATCTTACTTTATTCTTATGCAGTTTTTCCTGGAACAGATCTTACTTTTTTTCTTATGCAGTTTTGTTTCTTTAAATTAGGTTTTGAGGGTTTTTTTTTTGGGGGGGGGTGTTAAATTCTTTAAAACATATTACTAGGATAATAAAAACTAATATTTTATTTCTTCTCACCCTTATCATCTTCTTTATGATAATTGCTATTAGGTGCTGTTTTACTAACACTCACTCTTTTGGCCTATCTAGTAGATTATGTAGCTTTTGCCAAAACAGAAAATGGACTGATATACAGGAAAATTAAAAAGAAGAAATAACATTGAGGTAATGGATATCTAAGAAAGGAATGGCTGTGCTTTAGGGCCTTGGAGTGGATGCTTGATGAAAGTTTGAGTCATTGATTCAATAAAGCAGTTTAATTGATTCTTAGAGTTTGGTGTAATAGATTGTTAGCTTCTAACTCCAGGCGGTGGCTATTATAAGGCATTTCACACTGATGATGAGGAAAAACTCCCTACAGCAACTGGAAAAGCCATTTGGGCTCAGTAGAATAGATATAGTATCAATCAGTGTGAATGTGTTAGTGGAAAGCAATCACAGTTTCCATCAGAGGTATCCTTTCTAGTAACAAGTATCAGATCTTAATGGCATTGTATCAGCATTGCATGTACTTCAATGTATGCAGATCTTTAAATATTAAGAAAGAATGGGATCTATATATCATATATACAAGATATATGCAACACAAACACACACACACACACACACATATATATATATATCACTCACAGAGTTTTGACAAAAAGGTTTTTTCAAAACATTTTCCTGATAGAAACAGAATAAACCATATGGCTCATCTTATGATGAATACTGACCCTTATTTATATTCATTTTAGCATTTTATAATATGCTCAGTTTTGTGTTAGGCTATATATGTTGATAATAATAATACAATTACTATTAACACAATCCTCCCAGGTAATGTTATTTATTTGACCATTGAAGACATATATATTTATATATATATATATATTTATATATATATAAATATATAAATATATATGTATATAATATATTCACAGATAAATACTACATGGCTGAAACTCACACATAATAGTAGGTTATCTACTGAACTGAAATATGTTGATATATCACTTTTACTTACCTTAAATTGTACATATCATAAACGTATGCCCAGTCCAGTACTGAAGATCACCATGCTGAGTAAAGGAATCCAGACTTAGGAAAGCAAACTATATGTTTTCTTTCATAAGTGCTACACGTATGTTTGTGTATATGTGTGTATATATGTATACATACATACATGTGTGTGCAATTAGAATTATATTCACTTTTTAACTATATTTCAAAAAAAGAAAGGAGAAGGAGGCCACTGAGAGGAGGAATGAGAAACAAAGGTAATAGATATGAATAGGAGCCAAGTCTGTGATATACACATACAAAAAAATGTTATAATAAGACATGTTACATTGACTATACCCCAATAATGTTTAAAAGTTTAATAAATCAGTCATAAATTAAACATTTTGCTATTGGAGATATATGGAGATAAATTTTCTCTTTTATTCATTATAACCAAAATGTATGTTCAATTCAAATTTGTATTTAAATGGTACATTGTCTATAGCATCTTTAAATATTTTAGGGAGATTATATTGAAGATGAATGAAGATGTAAACCTCTTGTGGCAGTGCAATGTGATTACAAAAAAAAACCCTGCATTATAATAGCTGTTGTAAGAGAAGTGGAGATAGGATTTTTTTTTTTTTTTTTTTTTTTCAAAACATACAGGCTTTCATGGTGGGCTATAGCAACATAGACTACACTGACAAGAATAATTCCTACAGTGGATTTTCAGTTATAAAATTTAGTTTTAATGTTTATTCACTTTTCAGTTATATGATTTGGGGCACTTGAAAATTCATTAAAATGATCTTGGGTTTTATCTGTTCATTTATAAGATTATACATAATAATCACTATCCCATACAGTTACTGTGTTAATTTAGTTGAATAACAAAGTTTTATCAACTCAAGAACCATAAATGATAGATGTCATATAATACCTTATTAAAATAGTATATTTCTAGAGGATATTTACAGATATGTTCATGTTTATGTAAAACATCAGCTAATACCTTTATTTCTTTTTTGTGAGAATGTTGAAAAATATTAATGAATTATTTTTTAATTTTAATTTTAATTTATTAACTACAGTTTAGTGACTATGTATCCCAGCTGTAGCCCCCTTCCCTATCCCCTCACAATCCCACCCTCCCTCCCTCTTCTTCTGTGCTCCTCCCCAGTCCAATGATAGGGGAGGTCTTCCTCACCTTCCATCTGACCCTAGCTTATTAGGTCACATCAGGACTGGATGCATTGTCTTACTCTGTGGACTGGTAAGGCTGCTCTCCCCTCAGGTGGAGGTGATCATAGAGCTAGCCCATGAGTTCATGTCAGAGATAGTCCCTGTTCCCCTTACTAGGGTACCCACTTGTACATTGAGCTGCCCTAGGCTACATCTGTGCAGGGGTTTGAGGTTTTCTCCATGCATGGTCCTTGGTTGGATTATCAGTCTCAGAAAAGACCCCTGTGCCCAAATATTTTTGTTCTGTTGCTCTCCTTGTGGAGCTCCTGTCCTCTTCAGGTCCCACTATCTCCACCTTCTTTCATAAGATTCCCTGCACTCTGCCCAAAGCTTGGCTTTAAGTCTCAGCATATGTTTTGATACCCTGCTGGGTAGAGTCTTTCAGAAGCCTTTTAAGAATTGTATTTACTTGTTTTCCTATTTCCAAGAATACTATAATAGAATTGTCAAAAAAAAAAAAAAAACAAAACAGAAGTAGCTCAAAGTCTAGATCCTCATTTTGCTGTTAGCATAGGCATATATTCTATTACTTCATCTTTTTTTCTCTCACGTGCAAAAACTAGAGTGTGTACAAAGTTCTTACTTCTATCACTAAAGAGTCAGAAGCTTTCAACTCCCACTAGTTCTCTCAATCCCCTTTAGTATGAGCTAACTAGTATAATTCTAAACCTCGCCAACCTAATGGAAATGATAATTTTCCTAATGGAGAAAGGAACTTTGCTGAAATTTTATAGGAAATATTAAGGAGCAATTCTTCCCTTGTCTCTCCCTAGAAGACAGTCTGAGTCTTCTATTGTAGAGACTGAGGTGAGTTTTGTTTTCTTTTGTATTTTTGTTTTGTTTTGTATTGTTTTGAGACAGGATTTCTCTGTGTAGCCTTCGCTGTCCTGAACTCACCTTGTAGAGCAGGCTAGCATCAAACTCACAGAGATCTGCCTGCCTCTGCTTCCCAGAGTACGGGGAATACAGGCATGGACCACCATACCTGGCTAGGCTGAGGTGGCAAAGCTGAGGTGTTTTAAAGTGAGTGTTAGATGTTGTTTTCCATAGTATAGATTCCCTATTCCTCTCCCTACTTGCAACAACATTGGTAAACATAAGAAATATATCCCTTAAGGATAGGTCAAACACTACCTTCTCTCTGAGATTCTCTCCTTTCTGAAACATATGCTGGCCTTTTAAAACTTTGGAAAATTCCAGCCAACCATCTTAAAGACTACTATTTGTCATATATAAGAACTAGTCATTGAAATAGATTACACTCAATGTTTTAATAGGAAATTTTTGACCTCTAGGAACACAAATAAAGATGCCTATACTTGTTTCTGCAGATTAGTCCTATGTCAGAACTAAATCTTTTAGTGAAAATGGGATCCAGCCTAAGGTAACAGCTTAGCAAAATCTCAGGCCTTTTGTTAATATAATGTCTGATGATACATATACATGATTTATTAAGTGGCCATGCATCCATTGCTGATTTTTAATATAATAGTTGCACATACACACACACACACACACACACACACACACACCAAGAGAGGGAGAGGGAGAGGGAGAGAGGGAGAGAGAGAGAGAAAGAGAGAGAGAGAGAACAGAAGTGAGTCCCTATGTCCACATACCTTAGGTGATGGTTTTACTCTCTCAAGTGTTGCTGTCAGTTGTTATCACAACCTACTCTTTAGAGTAGGGTTAGTTCATAGTTTATGAGACTGGGAAATACAAAAGCATGGTATTATGATAATTTAGCTTCTAGTGAGGTCTTCATGTTGCATCATAATATTACACAGATACTAAAAATATTACATGAAGAAAGCTCAAAAAGTGAATCAAGCCTAATTATTTTCTTATCAGCATCCTGAAACTAACTGAATTATTAATATCTTCACATTAGAACCTGACAAAAGTAAAACTCCTCCTAATGGTACCATCAATAGCACCATGTCCTTGAGAAATATATATTTAAAAATTTTTACAAGGGACAAACCATAATAAATTCATATAAGTATTTGACTGAAGGTTTTAGCCATAATTTTTGACCCTGAATAATAAGTATTGTCCATTCAGCTTTGGCAATATTTTCATATAAAATATACCTCTCTAACTTGAGTCCTGAGTTTGGTAAAATGGCTATGTATGCTTTCTATTATGTCTTCAAGAAGCCTCTGTGTAGGAGAAACACATACATAGCATTTTGTGAATCAAGTCTACTCACCTCCCACTAGGTCCCCAACTTTTCAACATGTCTTCAGAAAGGGGGAGTTCTCCTCCCCTGCCCTCGGACCCTAGCTTATCAGGTCTCATCAGGACAGCCTAGATCTTCTTTCTCTGTGGCCTGGCAAAGCCACATTGCCGGGGGAAGTGATCAAAGGGTAGACAACCGAGGTTATGACAGATGAAGTCCCTGTTCTACTTACTTGGGAATCCACATGGAGACTGAGCATAGCAGGGGTTTTAGGTCTTTCCATTCATAGTCCTTGGTTAGAATATTAGTCTCTGTAGGGACCCCAGGGCCCAGCTTTTTATGCCTCTGTTGGTCTCCTTGTGGAGCTCCTATCCCCTCCAGATCTTTCTATTTCTCCCTTCTTCCATAAGACTCCCTGCACTCTGCCCAAAGTTTGGCTGCTACTGTCAGCATCTTCTTAGAGCCTCTGTTGGGTGGGGCCTTTTAGAGGACCTCTATGGAAGAAGATGGGTAGGCAGAGAAGGAGGGAGAGTCGGACTGGGAGGAGATGAAGGGGGAGGACTACAATCAGGATATAAATTAAATAAATTAAAAAAGTAAATAAATAAAAAAGAACATGCCCCTTTGGGGGGGGCATGTCTTCAGAAAAGGATGAAGTTCTAAGACAAAAGCTTTAGAGTCTACAAGGAGAGCAACAGAACCAAAAAATCTGAAAACAGGGGTATTTTCTGAGACTGATACTCCAAACAAGGACCATGCATGGAGATAAATTAGAACCCCTACAAGAAGTAACCCATGGAAGCTCAGTGTCTAAGATGATTCGCCAATAATAGGAACAGGGACTGTCTCTGATATGAACTCATGGGCTGGCTCTTTGATCACCTCTACCTGAGGGGGGAAACAGCCTTACCAGTCCACAGAGGAAGACAAAGCAGCCAGTCCTGATGAGACCTGATAAGCTAGGTCAGATGGAAGGTGAGGAGGACCTCCTCTATCATTGGAATTGGGGAGGGGCATAGAAGAAGAAGAGGGAGGGAGGGTGGGGTTGGGAGGGAATGAAGGATGGGGTTACAGCTTGGATACAAAGTGAATAAACTGTAATTAACAAAATAAAAATTAAAAATAGAGTTCATTAAAACCATAGCATTTGCTTGTTTTGCTTGCTGGATTACTTCAAGAAGTGCAATCCTCTACCCCAGAAGGAGAGTGCTGCCTTACCAGACACACTTATGAAATTTCATTTTATCACAATTCATTATATATGAAGTCAGTCTAAATGAAGTGGGAAAATAATGTGGAGATAGAGCCTCAGCTGGAAATCTTTTATCACTAAAGGAGCCTGGCTTCCAGTATTGGTAACATTGGTAACGTGTTATATCTAAATGAAGTCTTGCCCAAAGGATTCTATGAGACCCTCCAAATAACCCAGGCTATTTCCAAGACTATTGGTGGCTCTCTACAAGTTGACAGTAAGGCCCTATTGCTGAAGACAACTCATTGAACATGGAAAAGTCAAGCTGGTGCCTGCCTAGAACCTTCATTCCTATGTATTATTATCCACGGTACTGGAAGGTTCTCTGCCCACCACCAAAGAAAAAAAAGCTAAATATCAAGCCAGCTACAACTCCTTAATATTCAATGGTGACCTGCCTGCTTGATACACTGATGCAATAGTGGCATAAATATTGTTGGAGTAATATCATGTTTGAGTGAAGGACCATTCCGATGCTTCTTCAGTGGTCAAGATCTGAGAATAGATAGGCCAAGTACCTAGGATAAAATGACATACATGATATATTACATGTTTTTAATTTTTTAGCAATAAAATTACTCCCAACTACATTCTGCTATCCATACATTTATAGGCCATCACCACAAAAACTTCCTCCTGAAGTATATAGGAAAAATACAGGGATCCACAGCCAGAAAATATGCAGAGAGTAAGAGATCTTGGAAAACTCAGCCCATAAAGGGATGTCTCCATCAAATCCCTCCCCATAGGGCTCAGAGAACTCTGTGGACGAGGAGTCAAAAAAGCTTTAAGAACTAGTGGCTGGAGAGGATACCAAGGAATCAAGGCCTTTTCTCCAAGGGAGTCTAACAAGAGAAACAAACCATTCTTAAGGGTATGTTGCATGCTCAGCAGTACATGCCCAACAAAATCAAATTCATCAGCATCATTGAGGTTCTTTGTTTCATAATGTAGTCAAAGTTGTTTTTTTTTAACTCACAGACAATTGCATATGTATTATGACTTCTGTTTTTTTTTTTTTTTAATGAGAGTCCTGTGTGTCTGTCTATGTATTTTTCTTATGCTTTTTCTTGTATGTTTTATCCTATTCTGATTTTTAACTTGGTTTATCTTATTTTATTATTCCTTAGATGCTTATTTGTCTTGTAATGAGAGACAGAAATGGTGTAGATCTGAATGGGAGTCCAAGTGAGGGAGGAACTGGAAGTAGAGGAAGGAAAAACCATAAACAGAGTGGGTTTCTCCAAGGAAATAGTGTCTTCCAGGCACAACAGGATTAATGCTCATATTATCTCACAGGGTTTTGTTACAAACAATGATATTAGAAGGGATCAGGAGAAATGAGACATGTTAAGGAATGTTGTTATGGTTTTTGAATCACTACTCACAGTTGAACTCGTTTGGTTTTACGATTTGTTTCTGCAGAGTCATCAGTCATCATTCTCTGCTCTAATTTTTGTCCTACACTGCATGGACTAGGCACTGGATCCTTACCTGAGACTTCTGATCAGACTTATTTCATGGGTGATACCATGATCAAAGCATACAATGAGTGAGACTGTGGATAGGCATTGACTCCCCACCCCATAAGCAAGGTGGCTATGCTTTTATTAGTTGTGGTCATAATTTGAAAAGAGTTACGATACTTGTTGATGAATCTTTTCTCTATAGTTAGGGGACCCTATGAGTTTTTGGTAGCACACCTTGCTCCACTGATTCTATCTATTTTAAACATGGAAGCAGCTTCCCTTCATTGTTAGTCTCCAGTCACCTCACAATCTTTCTTAGTTTTTCCTGACCTGCCTATGTCTTTGTCAAAGTGGTCTATATGTTAACCTACCCTCAGGTATACGGCTGGAGCAGGCGTACTGGGACTCTAACTGATACAGCAGTGTGTACGAAATACAAGTAAAAAAAAAAAAATGACTCTCTTTGAAATTTTTCCATCTAGCATAGACTGGTTTGACAAGGACTGAAAACTTGAATAACCTTCTAGTAAGTGTCTTACAACACAGGTTAATTTTAGCCTCTTACGTAAAGTTCTAAAACTCTAGGAAAGGGAAATGAGAGGATGAATTATGTTGCTGGCAGGGTTTTGAAGTAATTCTGGATAAATTTAGAACAGAAATAGAGTCCATACTTATTGCTCTATCTGTGGGCATCATTATTTGGGATATGTAATTTCATTTCCTAATGGCTCTGGCTTGGCTTAATGAAGTCAGCTAATGGTTCCCTTTAATTTTAATGGAAACTAATTTTATTTCTTTTTTTTTTTTTGCCTTTCTAAATTATAATATCTCTTTCATCACCAAAGAGAACTATAGCAGACATACATGGACTGCCTAGGTGCTAAGAATTACAACTTAATGGATTTTTAGCTACAGCATATAACATTTACTAGGAGAAGCTAATGTACATATGAACTTCCTGTCACTGTGTTGATTCTGAATACACAACTCAGAAGCCAAACTAATTACTCTGGCCTGTTGCTTCATGACATTTTCAGCTGATCCTGGTAATTGGTTGGTAGCAATGAGAAAGTACTTGACCAAATGGTTACACTTGTGTCCTTTTATACTTGCTTCATTATAAATCATCCCTTCTTTCCTTTATGCCTCAAAAGGCCCATTTATAAAGTTACATAAGGATAAATTTCATTTTAAAATGCACTATTGAAAGAAACGCTGGGTTGAAGAGGTTTTTTAGCATTAAAGAAATAGCTTTTAATTCAAATTTATTTTCTTGCAAATTGAGCATCAGGAGTTCAAAATTTCTATATACAATTTGTAGTGGATTTGCTACTGCATTTGATTGTTTTTCTTGGCCATCCTTAAAGCACCTGCAGAGTTTAGCAAAGGAAATAATTTGGCTCATAAGTATTTGGATCTTTCAGCTATTTTCTGATTTCATTTCTTTGTATTTCTGGGCTTTGGGCCACTATTCCATGAGGTCTGTCTAGGTGAAACATTTATAGCTTATCCTAGGTGAGGTTAGCAGGGCATCTTGCATAGCAGTCACTGTTGATTACATTATTCCCAGCAAAGAGATGTTTTTCCTGGTTGACATTCTGACAAAAGGCTGCTCATAATGTTAATGAATTTTAGCTTAGCCCTTCAAATTCTCTGATGAATCTATGTGGTATTTCATGAATGGGGAATATTATCAGGCATTTGCAGTGAAAATCCCAGCCTTCCAAGTGAGCACAGTGAACCTCTACAAGCCTGTCTCCTAGAAAGCTCATATTGAGCATTTCTTAAAGTGTTTCTCTGCCATTCGATATTTCTCTATTGAGAATTCTCTGTTTAGTTTGTACCCCAGTTTTTAATTTGATTACTTTATTCGTTGCTGTTTAACTTTTTGAGTTCATTATATATTCCAGATATTAGCCTTCTGTCAGATGTAGGGTTGTTGAAGAACCATTCCCCATCTGTAGGCTGTTATGTTATTCTGATAACATTGTCCTTTCCTTTACAAAGATTTTCAGTTTCATGAGATCCCATTTATTGATTGTTGACCTTAGAGCCTGGGCTGTTAGTGTTCTGTTCAGGAAGTTGTCTCCTGTATCAATGAGTTCAAAGCTCTTCCTCACCTTTTCTTCTAATACGTCTAGTGTGTCTGGTTTTATGTTGAGGTCTTTGAAGCCCATGGACTTTAGTTTTGTGCAGGGTGATGAATACATATCTATTTCCATTTTTCTACATATAGACAACCAGTTAGACCAGCACCATTTATTGAAGATGCTATCTTTCTTCCATTGTATGGTTTTGGTTTCTTCGTCAAAAAACAGGTATCCAAAGGTATGTGGGTTCATTTCTGGGTCTTCTATTTAATTCTATTGATCAACCATTCTGTTTTTATGCCATTGCCATGCAGTTTTTATTACAGATGCTCTGTAGTACAGCTTAAGATCAAGGATGGAGATACCTCCAGAAGCTCTTTTATTTATTTATTTATTGGTGTTCTTTTAATTAATTTATTTTTATTAATTACAGTTTATTCACTTTGCATGCAAACTGTAGCCCCCTTGCTTGTCCCATTCAAACCCCACCCTCCCTCCCTCTTGCCCAATGATATGCCTCTTCCAGTCCACTGATAGGGGAGGTCCTCCTCCCCTTCCATCTGAACCTATTCTATCAGGTCTCATCAGAAGTGGTTGCATTTTCTTCTTCTGCAGCCTGGTAAGGCTGAACCCACCCCCTGGAGGGGGAGATGATCAAAGAGCAGGCAACTGAGTTCATGTCAGAGACAGCCCCTGTTCCTATTACTAGGCAAACCACTTGGACACTGACCTTCTATGGGTTACATCTGTGCAGGGGTTCTACGTTATCTCCATGAATGGTCCTTTGTTGGAGTATCCGTCTCAGAAAAGATCCCTGTGCTCAGATTTATTTTTCTCTCTTTGGAGACTTCCTGTCCCTGCCAGATCTTTCTATCTCCCCCTTCTTTCATAAGATTCCCTGCACTCTGCCCAAAATTTGGCTATGAGTCTCAACCTCTGCTTTGATACCCTACTGGACAGTCTTTCAGAGTCCCTCTGTGGTAGGTTCCTGTCCTGTTCCCTGTTTTCTCCCTCATCCAATGCCTATCCCGTTTGCCTTTCTGAATGTGGACTGAGCTTCTTACCCAGGATCCTCCTTCTTGATTAGCTTCTTTGGGTGTACAGATTTTAGTATGATTATCCTATATTACATCTCTAATAGCCACTTATTGGTGCATATACACTATGTGTGTCTTTCTGCTTCTGAGATACCTCACTCTGGATGATTTTTTTCTAGTTCCATCCATTTGCATGCAAATTTCATCATTTCCTTGTTTTTAATTACTGAGTACTATTCCATTGTGTAAATGTATCATAATTTCTGTATCCATTCCTCAACTGAGGGACATCTGGGCTGTTTTCTGCTTCTGGCTATTACAAATAAAGCTGCTACAAACATGGTTGAGCCAATGCCCTTGTATACTTGAGCATATTTTGGATATATGCCTAGGATTCCTATAGCTGGATCTTGAGGAAGGATTATTCCTAATTGTCTGAGAAAGCACCAGATTGATTTGCAAAGTGGCTGTACAAGTTTAACTTTACATTCCCACCAGTAATGGAGGACATTTCCCTTTTCTCCACATCCTCTCCACATGTGTTATCACTTGAATTTTATCTTTAAGCTAATCAAGAAAAAGGACCCTGGGTAAGATGCTCAATCTTCATTAAGAAAGCAAAATAAGATAGACATCGGAAGAGGGTGAATACAAGGAAGAAAGCAGGAGCCTACCCACAGAGGGCCTCTGACAGACTCTACCCAACAGGGTATCAAGGTAGAAGCTGAGACTCATAGCCAAACTTTGGGCAGAGTGCAGGGAATCTTATGAAAGAAGGGGTGATAGAAAGATCTGGAGGAGAGTGGAGTTCCAGAAGGAGAAAAAAAAGAACCAAAAAGTCTGGGCACAGATTTTTTTTCTTTTTCTGAGACTGATACTCTAACCCAGGACCATACATGGTGATAACTTAGAACCCCTGCACAGATGTTGCCTATGGCAGCTCAGTCTCCATGTGGGGCTCCTAGTAATGGGAAAAGAGGTTGTCTCTGACATGAACTCAGTGGCTGCCTCTTTGATTACCTTGCCCTAAGGGGTGGGGGCAGCCTTACCAGGCCACAGAGGAAGACAATGTAGTCAGTCCTGATGAGGCCTGATAAGCTAGAGTAAGATGGAAGGGGAGGAGGACCTCCCCTATGAGTGTACTGGGTGAGGAGCATGGGAGGAAATGAGGAAGGGAGGGTGGGTTTGGGAAGGGATAAGTGAGGTGGGCTACAGCTGGGATACAAAGTGAATAAACTGTAATAAATTAAAAAAATCTCTAAAAAATATAATTGTTCTAACACAGAAGATTAACACTCCCCATAAGAAGGCACAGGGAAATCTTAGAAGTGCTTAGGGTTTATAATGCCTACTTGTCATTTCAGAGTGTACGTATACTCTGCCTAAGAGACAAAGGAATGAACTGGAATAGCAAATTGTTGTTCATAGTTTCTCATAATGTTACTGGCCATATTGCCTGTCTATACAAACCCGGAACAAAATATATAGGGAACTCAGAGAGACAGGGTTTTCACAAAATAGGAGTTATCTTGATGAAAGAAGTAAGATTTGAAAGCCAGATAAACCAGTGTCAGCCCTGAATATTTCATTAAATTTACATTTTACAAATTTAATCACCTTGATTGGAGTATTTTAATATCTCAGATGGAACCACTAATACCACCAGTTTATGAATGTTTATTGCAAATTTACTAAATTCTACATATGGCATATAATATATATCTTATACCAGAAGCATAGGATACATAGTATGTACTCAGTAAATAGTCACTCTGTTTTGTTCAATTTTATCACTTCTTTCATCCTGGTGGAGTACAGGGGCTTGAAACCTAGAGGCAGGTGTGGGCCTAGAAAGGCTAAAAGTGAAGGATGACTAAGCACAATACTTCTCCAGAGTATATCTAATGACAAACTATTTCTGCCATCTGGGCTTTGAAAAACTCCTCTGTAGCAATGTGTGGCACAAAAAAAATGGCAACTAAAATAAACAGTTCATTAAGTCTTAACGTTTAATATGGAATGACAAGATGCAGGAAGAAAAATATATTCTAAGGCTTCTTTAGTCTGCTTTCTGTGTCTTTCTCTGAAGATTACATGCAGCGAGATGAGCTTTATTTTATTTTATTTATTACATTTTTTTTGAATTTTATTTTTTTCTTATCAGTTACATTTTATTAACTCTGTATCCCGGCGGTGTCCTGATCCCTCATTCCCTCCCAGTCCCTCCCTCCCTCATCTCCACCGTGCCCCTTTCCAAGTCCACTTATAGGGGGGGACCTCCTCCCCATTCATCTGATCTTGTTTCATCAGGTATCTTCAGGACTGGCTGCAAAGCTCTCCTCTGTGAGGTAGGAGCAGTCCTGTTATTTTATTTTTTTTAATTTATTACAATTTACTCACTTTTTTCCTTTTTTAAATTTATTTTTTTAATTTTTGATTATTGCAATTTATTCACTTTATATCTCAGCTGTAGCCCCCTCCATTATTCCCTCATATCCTGCCCTCCCTCTCTCTTCTTCTCCCCTGCCCCTCCCCCAATCCACTGATAGGAAAGTCCTCCTCCTCTTCCATTTGACCCCAGCTGATCCTGTCTCATCAGGACTGGCTTCAAACCCTTAGCAAAACAAACTAAAAGGCAGAGAGATGCTATCCAAATGAACAAAATCAGAAATGAAAAGGGTGGATGACAATAGACATTGAGGGAATCCAAACAATCATTAGGTATTACTTCAATAGTCTATATGCCACAAAATTTGAAAATTTAAATGAAATGGACAATTTTCTTGATCGATTCCACTCACCAAAGCTGAATTAAGACCAGGCAAATAAATTAAATAGTCCTATATCCCTAAGGAAATAGAAGCAGTCATCAAAAGTCTCCCATCCAAAAACAAAGAAACAAACAAAAACAAAAACAAACAAACAAACAAACAAAAACAAAAAACAAAAAAATCCAGGGCCAGATGATTTCAGTGCAGAATTCTACCAGACCTTCAAAGAAGAGCTAACATCAATATTCTTCAATCTATTCCACAAAATCGAAACAGAAGGAACATTACCAAACTCATACTGTGAAGCCATGGTCACCTTGATAGCTAAACCTCACAAAGACCCAACAAAGAAAAAGAATTCAGGCCAATCTCCATTATGTTCATTAGTGTAAAAATACTCAACAAAATACTTGCAAACCGAAACCAAGAACACATCAAAGATATCATCCACTATGACCAAGTAGGCTTCATCCCAGGTATGCAGGGGTGGTCCAATATACAGAAATCCATCAATGTGATCCCCCATAAAAACAAATTGAAAGAAAAATGTTAATCTATTTAGATTCCGAAAAAGCATTTGAAAAAAGCCAACATCCATTTATGTTTAAAGAGATCAGGGATACAAGGCACATACCTAAACATAGTAAAGGCAATATAAAGCAAACCTATAGCCAACATCAAACTAAGTGGAGAGAAACTTAAATCAATCCCACTGAAATAAGGGACAAGGCAAGGCTGCCCACTCTTTCAGTATCTTTTCAGCATAATACTTGAAATCCTAGCTAGAGCAATAAGACAACCAAAGGAGATCAAGGGGATTCAACTAAGGAAGGAAGAAGTCAAAGTATCACTATTTGCAGATGATATGATAGTATATATGAACGACCCCCAAAATTCAACCAGAGAAGTCCTTCAGCTGATAAACACCTTCAGCAAAGTGGATGAATAAAAAATTAACTCAAAAAAAATCAGTAGTCCTCCCGTGTCCAAGAACAAATTATATTCTAACATCACTTTTCAGGCATTCAGAGCCTCTTCCAAATTCACACCTCAGATAGACATAATGTTGGAATTTTTCCATGGTATTTTGCCTTCTCACCCCTAAACTACATAAGAGATCAATTGAAAAGACAGCAGGTGGATATAACCTAGAAGCCCAGATCAGATGTAGCCCATGGCAGCTCAGTATCCAACTGGGTTTCCTAGTAAGGGGAACAGGGACTGTCTCTGACATGAACTCAGTGGCTGACTCTCTGACCACCATACCCTGAGTGGGGAGCAGCCTTGCCAGGCCACATAGGAGGACAATGCAGCCAGTCCTGATAAGACTGGATAGGCTAGGTTCAGATGGAAGGGGAGGAGGACCTCCCCTATCAATGGACTTGGAGATGGTCATGGGAGGAGATGAGGGAAGGAGGGTGGGTTTGGGAGAGGATTAGGGAGGGAGCCACAGCAGGAAAACAAATGAATAAACCGCAATTAATAGAAAAATAGCAATTTAAATAAAAATAAAAAGTCAACAGAAAACTAACTATAGTCACAAGACCATAGACATTCAGTGTTTGAAATCTCAAGGAACTGTAACTGCTAAAGTTAACTTGTAAGCCCCACTTACTTGACAGATATTTCCTGAGATGCTGGAGACTGCTGTTCATACAGCAAGCCAAATATTTCCACTTCCCTAAACAAGTCTGATTGATCCAACTGTACCAGGTATGCTTAACCACACTTAGGTGGGAAATAGTTAGTCAGGAAATACATCAGGATGTATATTTATTTCCAGTTGGGCAAAGGAGTGAAGTACTATGATCTTGTGGAGGTTTGCCTTTATGAGCACACAAATGACATGAATTTGGGGCCATTTATCTGGGAATTCTATGTATGGACTATGCCAGTGTTCATCTTTCTGGCCAGTAGTAAATAAAACTTATTTTAATTGGATATCATGGGACTAGTCTTTCTTCTTGTTAATTTTCAAGTTTTCTAGAACTAGTGTTTAAGTCTCATCCTGGAATCTGCTGCTCTCATGGAAGCCATTTTAAATGATATTGTTCCACTGCAAGTTCTGCTCTTCTACATATTTCAGGTGCTGTGCAGGAAAACTCTTAGCATAATGTTCCTGAAGCTTCTCAAAGTCTGCTATAAACCTCTTGGCTTCATGACTTTTAAAATAGCTATAGATTCTACATGTTCTGGTTTTGGAAATTTTGGTAGCCAAGAAAATTCTCTGCAAGAAGCCTTAGGAGAAGATAAAGCAGATAAAGGGACACTTACTTGGCTTCTCCTAGGAGTCTTACACTGTCTGCTACCTGTCAGTTATTTTAACTTGTATGTATTCTTTTTTTTTTAATTGCTATATTTTTTCTTTATTAATTACACTTTACTCACTTTGTATCCCCCCCATGGTTCCCTTCCTCCTCCCATCCTAATCCCTCCCTTCTTCCACCCTCTGCCTGCATGCCCTTCCCCAAGTCCACTGATAGGGGAGGACTTCTTTTCCTTCCTTCTGATCCTAGTCAATTAGGTCTCATCAGGAGTGGCTGCCTTGTCCTCTTCTGTGGCCTGGTAATGCTGCTTCCTCCTCAGGGGGAGGAAATTAAAGAGCAGGCCAATCAGTTCAAGTCAGAGACAGTCCCTGTTCCTATTACAATGGAACCCACTTGGATACTGAACTTGTATGTATTCTTTAACCAAGCCTTCTCTGGTTATTGGCATTGTTAGTTAGCCTATTAAATAGAATCCTACAATCAAATGTAAGATTTTTGGAAATTTGCTTCATGGGCAATCCCCAAATCTCCTTGGTAACTCACTGGAAGATGACAACACAATGAATTATACCAGGAAAACTCAAGGTCAAAAAAATTCTGTATCCAAAAGGCTAGCAAGAAGTACCATAGTTTAATTGACAGTGACCACATAGAATGGATACAAACACCATATTAGCATACAAGTTGCATGACAGCTATGTTGATTTACCAGTTTAGTTAATTTTTTTTTTCTGTTATTTTAGGCAGATTTTTTTTTCAAATCTCCCAGGGCCTATGAAGAGCTCTATTGGACACTCCTTCACAGCTCTGGGCATAATGATTCATAAATGCTGGGACTTCTGGCTGCTTTTCTAGGTGTCTTTCTTCCTTATTATTTTTCTCATTTCCAGATGGTATTATCTGGCTACTTATCATATACAGAGTTCTTGATGCTCTGTTAATTGACATAATCTGCTCATGGAGAAATAATGGCTATGTTGCAAGAAATAAGTTGGTCCTACTGTCAGTGAGCAAAGGATTACTTATCATTAAGTTTGTTTCCTTAAGGTGAGGTAGTGCTGCTTTTAAACCTCAGATTGGATATGGCAGTGTGTCATTGTTTTTCTTAATATTTCCCCAGATCTTTCGAAGTCTATGGATCACTGAGCAGGGAAAGTAGAGGCTACTTGGTGTTTCTTCTCCTTTACTCCTCTCTTTATCTGTTCTTCAATACCCATTTCCCCTTGCTTCCTAAGTTAGGGAACAGGGAATGACATGGCAAAATCTCTTGTTTCCCCAGAGTTTTCTAGCCTCCCTCTATCTTCAAAGGCATTTTGCTGACTTTGAATAGGAAAAAAAATCAGCTGTAATGAAGTCCAGCATAGAAATGATGCAGAAAACAGGAGTAGGTGGCTTCAAAAGTGGGCCTTTTCCACATTCATGAGGGACAGTTATTATTAGTGAGCCCAAACGAAGTTCATGAAAGATTTTGAAATTCATAGTTTTTGCCTGTCTCAGGACCTGGCACTTTGTCACTGTGAGACCTGTCAAAGCTTTATTCTTTGTATCATTCATAAACTGCTCTGTCAGCTGTAAGATCTTAAACAGCCACATAGTTAATAATATTCTCTTACACCGAGTCATGAAAATTGAGGCAAAAATAATAAAATCTTTTAAGTAAAGCTTATACACACACACACACACACACACACACACACACACACACAGGCATGCAATTAATTTCCTTGTCCATTTGTAGGGAAACTAACAGCAAATTAATTTAAGGAAAGATTAATGCTAACTATTTTAAAAAGAATATAATATTCTTTCTGAAAATGTATTTTCCAACTCTATAAGCTACCCAGCTTGCCATTTACCTCAGATCTATTCCATTCAAATGCTCTAATAAATATAATGAATAAAACATGGACAAAAAAAAAGAAATTTCAGGATAGGAAGGAGATAGAGTGATCTATATATCAGGATTCCAAATTCAGCAAGTCAGTGACTTAGCATTATTATATTGCTGTTTTCAACTACCAGCTTTATAAAAGAGACATTTTGTTGTGTTTTTCAGTAAAAATCATTTTAGGAGTCTTGCTACATTTGCTCTTTGCTGTTGTCTCATCTCTCATTAATGTAGTTTCAGTTTTGACAGCTTAATTTGTCTGAATCTCAAGTGATATTCAACTACTGAATAACTTATGTATCACCTATACCTTCTGTTTGGATCAGGTATGTTTTCAAAATATTTAAAACATGTCCAAATAGCCTTCAAATTTCATATTCAGGTAAGTAAATAAAGTTAAGTAGCAATTCAATGGCAGATCAGATTGAGAGATTAAATATTCTGATTTCTAGGCAAGCAGTCTTCACAATGGCCTTCAGTTCCCACTAGAGTCCTAGAGAAGGAACACATTAGCCATTTTCCTGTAAAGGACCCATTTAACATCCACTGGAGTGCTTTACATTTTAAGGGGTATCATTACAACTTCAATGAAAGTAACTGTTTAGAAAACAGTTTCTGAACAGCTAATTAAAATTACTAGCATATGTATCAGATACCAATTCTGGTAATATGGATGTGGACAAAAACTTATTAATGCTGATGGTTTTTATCCTTTGGTTGAGAGCATCAGAGACCATCGTGATGGTCTATATTGCTGTTTTGCTAAATGGTCATGTTGTCAAACTGGCTTCTAAATATTTATGTTTATATCTATAGATCTATGCTGCTCTTAGTCTTGCTCAGAGATAGATTTTTGCAGTAGGGAATGCTTAATGAAGAAGCTTATAAATGGTTAACATACTGAGCAAAAGTGACTGTGAAAGATCATCTATAAATGGGGCATTTATTTCAACACCCTCCTCCCAAAGCTTAGGGAATGTCACAGAAGAGATGACAAAAATAACATAAGGGCCAGAGTTTTGGAAGAATTCTGTGAAACTGTATCTGGACATGATATTATACCACAGTGGATGTTATCACCTACACAAGATCAAGCCAGTTTGACTATCCAGCTTAAATGAGGGAGAGACTCCCTCAGCTCTCACACTTAGTTGAGGCTATTAGCAGTTGGTGGAGTCTCATAAAGGGAGAATGATTTTATGGGAGGAAGTTAACAACTGGTATGTTACCAATGCTCTAGTGGTTGGTTCCTCACACCTATGCATATGTGTGCATATGGGCAACACTGATTGAATTTACTGGGTTAAAAATAAGTAAAAGAGAATACAAAGTTGAAGGGTGACATGTTAGGGGAGCCCTGGAAGAGTTGAAGGGGGAGTACAGGGTAGATATTACTGAAAATACAACGTATTCATGTAAAACTATTGTAAAGAGAAATAGATATGTGGATATCTATACCTATCTATATATACAGCATTGATTACACAACAAAGCAAACAGCAATTTTATAGTAGAAAACATTTCTTTCAAAATATACAACATAAAAGCACACACACACACACACACACACACACACATATATAATTTCATCAAATGGTAACATTAGTAAGGTAAATTTCATTTTACTTCTGTATTTTTCCAAATGCTCTATTGACTAGCAACATATTTCTCATTTGAGGTTTAAGATTCTCGTGTATCTTGTGGTATACTTGAGTATCTTTTAGATATATGTCTGCGAGTAGTATAGCTGGATCTTGAGGAAGCGCTATTCCTAATTGTCTCAGGAAGTGGCAGACTGATTTCCAGAGTGGTTGTACAAGTTTACATTCCCACCAGCAGTGGAGGAGGGTTCCCCTTTCTCCACATCCTCTCCAGCATGTGTTGTTCCTTGAGTTTTTGATCTTAGCCATTTTGATGGGTGTAAGGTGAAATTTCAGGGTCGTTTTAATTTGCATTTCCCTGATAGCTAAGAATGTTGAACATTTCTTCAAGTGTTTCTCTGCCATTCTATATTCCTCTATTGAGAATTCTCTGTTTAGCTCTGTACCCCATTTTTAAAAAATGGATTGCTTGATTTATTGCTGTTTAACTTTTTGAGTTCTTTATATATTCTGGATATTAGCTCTCTATCAGATATAGGGTTGGTGAATATCCTTTTCCAGTCTGCAGGCTGTTTTGTTCTGATGAGTGTCCTTTGCTTTACAGAAGCTTTTCAGTTTCATGAGGTCCGATTTATTAATTGTTGATCTCAGAACCTGTGCTGTTGGTATTCTGTTAAGAAAGTTGTCTCCTGTGCTAATGAGTTCAAGGATCTTCCCCACTTTTTCTTCTAACAGGTTTAGTGTGTGGATATATTTGCTCAACCATATTCATAGCAGCTTTATTTATAATAGCCAGAACCTGGAAACAATTCAGATGTCCCTCAGTGAAGGAATGGATACAGAAATTGTCATACATTTACACAAAGGAATACTACTCAGCAAACAAAAATAAGGAAAGCATGAAATTTGCATGCAAATGGTGGGAACTAGAAAAGATCATCCTGAGTGAGGTATCCCAGAAGCAGAAAGACACACATGGTATATACTCACTTATAAGTGGATATTAGACATATAATATAGGATAACCATACTAAAATCTGTACACCTAAAGAAGCTAAGCAAGAAGGAGGACCCTGGGTAAGATGATCAGTCCTCATTCAGAAAGGCAAATGGAATGGACAACGAATGAGAGAGAAAACAGGGAACAGGACAGGAGCCTGCTACAAAGGGCCTCTGAATGGCTCTTCCCAGCAGGGTATCAAAGCAGAGGCTGAGACCTAGAACTCCTGCACAGATGTAGCCCATGGAAGTTCAGTGTCCAAGTGGGTTCCCTAGTAATGGGAACAGGGACTGTCTCTGACATGAACTCAGTGGCTGGTTCTTTGATCACCTCATGGGGGGGGGGGTGCAGCCTTACCAGGCTGCAGAGGAAGACAATGTAAGCACTCCTTATGAGAAATGATAGACTAGGATCAGACGGAAGGGGAGGAGGACATTCTCTATCAGTAGACTGGGCGAGGGGCATGTGTGGAGAAGAGGGAGGAATGGTATGGTTAGGAGAGGATGAGGGAGAGGGTTACAGTTGGGATACAAAGTGTATAAACTATAATTAATAATAAATATAAATAAATGAAGATAGATAAATAGATAGATAGATAGATGATAGATAGATGGATAGATAGATAAAGAGATTCTCATGTTTTATACAGAGAACTGAAAAGCAACATCCCCATTAGTAAGGGTTACTCCTTTAGAGTGAGTATTCTTATTTTTATGTCAAACAAATGAGGCCTATTTGTGTACTAATACTTCACATTGAAAGTGATGCAATTTAATTTTCACTCTTCTAGCACATCTATCATATAATATTAGGCAATCTCTTGTCATTTGTGTTTAGGTCTTATGATCCAAAGAAGTTAGGTCAACCATAAATTTTGGCTGTTTTTTTGGAACTGTCTGGCTAGATATATGTCCTTCCAAGAAGCTACTTAATCATTTTATTTTCTATACATCTATTAAATTGGCACTATTGTTCAAATAGAAAACATTTTGCCTTGCTTCAGCATTATCTAGTTTTAATGAATCCCTAGAGGTTTCCAGATGTAGTTTTCTGCCAGATATGATTCAGTCTAACACTGAAAGAGAAGCACTGAACTTGGTGCATCCTGTCTGCAAATAGATTTCCACTTTAAGTAGCAGCTTATAACTTTCATCACATGAATTCAATGTAGTTTGTTGCTCTTGGCTCAAAATGTGTACATTCATCTTCTGAGAAGTGCTATGTAAACCTACCATACTTATATGAATTCATTGAATGGACTCAAGCTTAGTTTCTACTACAAACTAGTTGTTTAATATTAAACTAGTTATTTAATGTTTGTGTAAATAATAGGAAAATCTGGAGGCAGATTTTTTTATGATAGGGTGATAAATGTAATTATTATTATGAATTTTAACAGACTGAGAGGTAGGTAATAAAAGGAATTCTATGAAAATGGTGGAACTGTTTTTTTGCAGGGACTTTTAAAATATCTTTCTTGGTATTCTATGTGTAAATAAATTGGAAACAGATAATTGTATATATATATATATATATATATATATATATATATAATAGTTAAATAATCTTAGAGAGAAAGTTGACAAGTACTATGAATTGCCTCACCCAATATCCTTTCAATCCCTTCTTGGTATACCTTCTTTTACTAAGAGCTTTGCAATCATACCTCTCATTTCCCAAGTTACCTTAGATCTCTTCTGTGTATGGTTTCAGAATCACCAAGTCAGATGTTCTTTGTCTATTACATTTTAGAGAGCGTGCCTGTGAATAAAGCTTTGGAATCTTCAGGGTAAAGCTATAGCAAATGTTTTGTTCTTGTTGTTGAAAATCATTGACACTGAGTGATGGGAAGTAGTATTAGTAGAAGTTTCACTACCCAAGCCAGCCACAAGCTCTATGACAAGGTTTGGAATTCTACATTATTGGCTTATAATGGGCAACATATTGTCCCTTGTACTTTCAAACATCTTGTGAGTTGTCTAGCAACCTTTGGTTAATGTCCTTCTGCTTGATTAGAATAGGTTCTAACATAACAAAGTATGATTAATAACCATGACTTTTAGAGACTGTTAAACGTTTCAAAATTGTTGATTCTTACGTAGAAAGACATGGAACATATGTTATTTATATAAATTTCATTGTGAAATGAGATCTGTCTTGAAAAAGCACTTTTCTCTAACATATTTTCTGCATGTTCTGTGCCTACTCCAACACTTCCTTCACACTTTCAAAGAGAGGAGGCTAACACCAGAAGATATTTCATAGTGACTTGAATCAGTCATCATGTAAAGGGGAAGAGAAATAAAATCACATTAAGAAATAAAATGTCATGACATATTTGGAATCATCTGACTCAAATTAATATAAAACAACATAAATACATAGACAGATGCTTCTCAAATTAGAGTGGGTTATATTTTGATAGAGCATTTTGAACTGAAAATTTCCTTTTACCTAACATACAGAACATCCTTATTTCACAACACAGTATACTATAGGACAACTTGCTGGAATTCACTGTCAGTTTGGACTTGTCAGTTTTCATATAGGCAAGTTCTTTTGTTTTTTGGGTTGTTTTTTTCTGAGAGTAGATTTTGCTAAGAGAGAGGAAGAGAAGAAAAGAGAACAGGAATAGAGGGGAAGAGAAATGGAAGGGTAGAAGTAAAAGGGGAGAGAGAGATTGAGAAATTGACATTCTATAACTCTAGGGAAGTCTCATTAAATAGAATTTGATGAAATATTGGCTATAACTTAATCTGCAGGAATGGGTTTAGATATGTTGTGTGTTACATGCAAAATGGCTTGAAAAAACAATTTTATCGTTTGGACTTAGTCATAGTAAATACTTACATTAATTGACAAAGCCATTACTGATACTTATATATTGACACTGATATCCCAGGATGATATAAACTTTGCACCCTAGAAAAAAAAGCATGAGAATATCTAGAAAGAAGTCTTAGGTCATTAGTGATTGAACATTTATCAAGCTTTCATGGCACACTAGACTAGCTAGGATTCACAGGAGACATGCTGTGTTTATATATTCAACTTTATGTGAAAAGAAAATGGATTGATTTCCAAAGTGGTTGTACAAGTTGTATTTCCACTTTGGAAAAAAAAATCTGTCCTTTGCTCAGACAATTAGAAAGAGTGCTTCCTCAAGATCCAGCTATACCACTCCTAGGCATATATCCAAAATATGCTCAAGTACACAACAAGGATGTTTGCTCAACCACATTCGTAGCAGCTTTATCCGTAATAGCCAGAACTTAGAAACAACCCAGATGTCCTCAGTGAAGGAATGTATACAGAAATTGTGGTACATTTATACAATAGAATACTACTCAGAAATTAAAAACAAGAAAATCATGAAATTTGCAGGTAAATGTTGGGATCTAGAAAAGATCATCCTGAGTGAGGTATCCCAGAAGGAGAAAGACATACATGGTATATACTCACTTGTAAGTGGATTCTAGACCTATAATATAGGATAAACAGACTAAAATCTATTCACCTAAAGAAGCTAAGCAAGAAAGAGGATCCTAACTAAGTAAGATGATCAGTCCTCCCTCAGAAAGACAAATGGGATAGACGTTTGAAGAAGGAGAAAACAGGAACCAGGACAGGAGCCTAACACAGAGGGCCTCTGAAATACTCTACCCAGCAGTATATCTAAGTAGATGCTGAAACTCATTACCAAACTTTGGGCAGAGTGCAGTGAATTTTATGAAAGAAGGGAGAGACCTGGAGAGGACAGGAGCTCTACAAGGAGAGCAACAGAACCAAAATATCTGGGCTCAGAGTTCTTGTCTGAGACTGATACTCCAACCAAGCACCATTCATGGATATAACCTAGAATTCCTGCTCAGATGTAGCCCACAAGCAACTCAATCTCCAAGTGGGTACCCTATCAAGGGGAACAAGGACTGTCTCTGACATGAACTCAGTGGCTGGCTCTTTGATCACCTCCCCCTGGGAGGGGTGCAGCCTTGCCAGGCCACAGAGGAAGACAATGCAGCCAATCCTGATGAGTCCTGATAAGCTATGGTCATATGGAAGGGGAGGAGGTTCTCCCCTATCAATGGACTTGGAAAGGGTCATGGGAGGAGATGAGGGAGGGGAAGTGGGATTGGGAGGGAGTGAGGGAGGGGGCTACAGCTGGGATAGAAAGTGAATAAACTGTAATTAATATAAAAAATAAAAATTTAATTAAAAATAAAATGGAGTTAGTCTCTATTAAAGAAGCCTAGGGAAAAGTACATATAGTAATTGTGAATTCAGCGATATTTTTCAGGTTCTGGAGAAGGTTTTGGGAGAATAAAAGTGGGAAAGACTTTTATGAGAATAAAGGCAGATACTCAGATTTTCATCATGGAGGTTTCCTAGTCTTTCAACCCATTGTAATAATCAGGATAGCTTCACCAGTCTCCTTGCATTCTGAAACATTAAATTATGTTCCTCCTAACCTAGAGGCTTTTTACTTGTCTAAGACTTACATATGTGTCAACTAGCCTAAATCCTCAGAGAACTAATCAACTCTCTTACTCTCAATTCTGTACCCCAACTGACCTTTCTTACACATTTCCTCTTGCCCTCTACTGACAGTTAAAAATACCCATTCCTTTGGGTTACAATTGAAACTAGTTTTTGCAGAGCAGAGAACCTAAACTCTCAGCCAGATTTCATGACCCTAGTTCATTCATTTTTTACTAATGGGCCTACTGCTTTTGCCTTTAAACCTATACATTCTCAGAAACAAAACAACCAGCCAGAAATAGCCATTTTAAAACCAAACCAGACTGTGGCAATATCTTGCAAAAAGATGTTCAAGGTTTTCCATTTCACGTCAAACAAAATCCAAATCATATAAAACCAAATCTCTGACTCGCCTGGCCTACTATTCTGCTACTCACCCCTCATAATCTATGTTGTGCCCGATTCTCTTTCTCCATCTTTTCAGTTATTCTTCCACAGAGTGACTATTCTACTTCTTTCATAATGTACTCTTCTCTAAGATCTACAGGACCATTTCATTCCTCTTATTCTAAACATCTTACCTTCAGCATCTTGTTCTCAGAATGGCCTTACAGGTCCCAAATCAAAGTAGCCTCACTACATACAAGTCAGATATTGCAGTAATATTTTTCCTGTATCTGGCTTATTTAAGTCAGGAAAATTTCCTTTAGGGTTGTCCATGTTATCACAATTAGCAGGATTTACATTTTGTAGTGGAATATGTTGATGTGCATAGGTGCTAAGAAGAAAATGGTCAGGATATGAATTTTGACCCACTAATTGCTAGTCTTGTGATCTTCGGAAAATTCTTCTATCATGGTAATCCTGTGGCTAAGATTAATTACCTTTAAAACAGTAATAAATAAGAAACATTTTGTGATGATGGTGTGAAGAAATGAACTTATAAATGTACTTTTTAAAATTGTATGTAACACACAGTATGTGCTAAATACATGTCCAATCATTACTACTACTACAACTGCTGCTACTGTAACCACCCACGTGATGACGTTCTGATACAGATCAAATAATGGAAAGACAATGTAAAAATCAACCTCCTGTACATAATTATAATTTATAAAATACACTGTGCTGATGTGTCTTAGATATTTTTTTTTTATTTGGATCCATCATTGTATCAATGTAAGGTCTTTATCTACCCTCCCCAAACTTAGATTACTAATCTAGGTCAGGTGTGGTAGTGAGTGTCTTCAATTTCAGGACTTGGACAGCCAAGGCTAGCAATAAACAACCTTTGATATGTAATAAAAACCCTATCCCCAAATAGTTAAAACAGAGAGACTGTTAATCCAAGCAGAAGAAAGGTCTTAAGGCAGTAATGCTTCTGGGAAGAAGACCTTACCTTGGCTGTCTCCTAGCTCTCGCAGCTCAGTGTTATCTGTGCAATACAAAGGTATATGTTGATGCATTTTTTCAGACTATGAATACATACCAGCACAGTTATGATTATATGAAAAAAAATAACAGGCAATTCTTGTATACATTGACTTCAGTTTAAGACAACTTAATGTTTTTAGGTAAGATTTGTGATTTTAAAATAAAAGTTTAATTTCATGGTTCCGTTGTTTACAGATATAGGTTAGCATAGTGAGAGGAACCATTTTTTGATTCTTACATCAAAAAAGATTACTGTTGTGACTTATGAAAAACTGTTGTATCTTTTCACATGGAGGAATTCTAATTGACTACAGATGATTTAACTGTTTAAAAATGACTCAAAACAGTAGTCTTCTCGTTAGTGCTCTTTCACAAAGGATGATTTCTGAGTATATTTTAAGAGGGAAACTAGTGTAGAAAGAGCTGTAATTTTGGAATCATATGTCTGCCACCATTATTCATAGCTAAGATCATTTGCTGTGTTTGATGGAAACATAATACACTGTTTTGACTGTTCCCACCTAACCACATTTGGAAGTAGCTAGCAGTATAAAATGGGGTTGATTGTTCTGTGTTATAATTTTATTTTTGAGCATTGTGCAATCATTTGCAATGTGACCATATCTGAAAGGAAAGACACAATCTTTTAGATGTAGCCATCAGTGATTTTTTTTCTTCATATTATGAATTTCAAAATCCATAGACTGTCATGGTCTAAAGCAATCAGCAATATATAAATGTGAAGTATAAAATAAATGATAGATGTCTGTCCTGCTTCCATTTTCTAGCTATCTTAAATAGTACAGCATTAATATGAACCAGCCAATATCTCTATGATATGTTCACTTAGAGTCTTTTAAATTTATACCCACTTGTAGTTTTGTTTATATCTCTGTTTAAGGACTCACATAGCTATTTCCATAGTGTCTGCACCAGCTGACACTCCCACCATCAGTGAATTCCTTTTTCTCCACATCCTTACCAATGTTTGTTGTCAGTAAATTTTTATGACAGTCATCCTGAAATCAAACATCAGGGAGGTTTTGAGTTTTTCTAATGTCTATAGATGTGAATCTTATTGCAAATATTTAGTGGCCATTTGGAATTCCTTCTTTCTAGAACTGTCTATTCAGTACATTGCAGTTCTTTATATTTTCTATATGTGAGTCTTTTGTTTGGTCTATGTTTGGCAGACATTTCCCTCCACTTTATAGGCTGTCATTATTCTGCCGATACTTTCAATATAACCTTATTTTTCAGTTTGTAAGATTATTTCTTTTCCTGTTGAATACCTTTTAAGGACATCTTCTTTAAAGAGAAAAACCTATACAATAAAACTTTAAAACACCAAAGGAAGATATCAAAGGAAACACCAAAAGATGGAGAGACTTCCTATGTACATGGGTTACTAGAATTAATATCAAGAAAAATGGCCATTCAGTACAATCCCAACCAAAAATACCAATATATTTCTTCACATACACAGGAAAATAGTCTCAAGAATTATAAGGAGCTAGAAAAGACCAAGGGCAGCTAAAGCCACCCTGAACACAAAGAAAACTTAAAGAAGCATCACCATACCTTATTTCAAGTTATACTATAGAGCCATTGTGGTAAAAGCAGCACTGGCACAAAAACAGTCAGCTGGGTGAATTTATGTCTGGATCTCCAATTCAATTCTATTGATCAACATATCTGGTTTTATGCTAATGCCATGTTGTTTTTACTACTTTAGCTTTATAATACAGCTTGGGACTTTGGATGGTGATACCTCCAGAAGTTCTTTTATTAATAAGAATTATTTTTACTATTGTGTGTGTGTGTGTGTGTGTGTGTGTGTGTGTGTGTGTTTTCATATGAAATTCAAAGTTGTTTTTCAATTTCCTTGAAGATTTTTGCTGAAAATTTTATGGGGATTACATTGAATCTGTATAATGGGAATCTTTTCTTTCTTCTGGTATCTTCCTCAGTTTCATTTTTCAATTTCTTCAAGTTTTAATTATTCAAGTTTTCAACAGCTTGGCCAAAGTTATTCCAAGATTCATTTTTGAGGCTATTATAAAAGCTATTATTTCCTTCCATTGCATTTATCATTTGTACATAAAAAGGTATAAAGTTCCCTCCCACTCTGCCAGTCAAGTAGCTATTTGCAATTGATACTTTCTTGGAAAGGGAAAATGTATTTTCTTCAATGCAGTGTCACAATGCACTCCATGCCCAGGTATAATTGCCTAAAACAAAATGCATGCTGTGAGAGAGAGAGAGAAAGAGAGCGCAAGAGCTTTTGGTTTGTTTATTTTTGCCCCGCTGGATAGGGAGGTAGGGAATATATGAGGATAGTTGGGGAAGAATAACTACTATGATCAAAATACATTGTATGAAAAAGGCTGAAATAAAAATGTTTACTATTTTTATCTATCATGGAAATAAATATCAAAATAACTTGAACTTTCATCAGAATTTCTGAGATTAAGAAAACAAAAGATAACAAATGCTGATGAGTTTTTGGGAATAGGGAACCTTAATATCCTACTTCTGGGAGTACAAATTGATGTGATTTCTATAGAAACCGGTGTGGTTTTTCATCAGAAATCTAGGACTAGATCTACAATATGATCCAGCTATAGTAATATTGGGCATAATACCCAAGGACTCCATTTCAAATACTCATGCTCATCCATGTTCACAGTTGCTATTTTCCCAAAACATGGAAACATTCAGGACATTTAAACAGCCTGATATTCATCAACTGATGAATGAACAATGAAGTGTAACATGTATATATAATAGAAGTGTATTGTTGTAAAGATAAAGAAAATATAAAGTTTGTTGGTATATGGATAGAACTAGAAAACATTTTACTGAATAAAATAACCCAGATACAGAAATATAAATGCCACATATTCTCATGAGTATGTGGATTCTAGAATCGAATATTCAGATTTGTATGTTTAATTTAAAGTACCAGTAAAATTGAAGGGATGAGAAAGGCCAGTGGAGGGAAGGAGGAAGAAAATTTTAAGTGTGTTTGCTTTACGAGATGAATTCACTGCTTGTACCAATACTTGCTTCTAATATACATAAATTTGGATAGTTGCCTAGTTAAAAATGAACAAAAAAGTAAATGATCAAGAATGCACATAATTACCCATGTGCTTTTTCTTTTTTAATTATATTCTTTAAAATCCACTGAGAAAGAAAACTTAAGGCACATGTTCATTCTGGGGAAATAAAGGTTTTTATTGGTCACAATCTTAGCCAGCACTTTTTTTCCTAGACTGTTTGAATTCATGTTTATCTCCAGTAAACATGTTTGACATGTTGATTCTTTTAAAATGATGCTAGCATATTTTTGATTAAATGTGATTTCATAGAACTCATTAAATGCTTTTAATAGATTATATAATTTAATTGCTAATGAACTCTCTTTTTACAGCCCATTTTTTAGGCAGTCTGCAATTTACAAAGACCACAGCCCATAAGCACCATGTTGGATCTTACGGGTCCATAATCAAAGGTTAATGAGGTTGTCATATTAGAAGAATTTGTTTTCAGATAATTGGGAGTAAATTCTACTAGATATCCAGCCCTTGAAATAAGTAAAAGTTTGCACATGAGCTGGGGAAAACTTGCTACTAATTTTAATATTGGCATTTGAAAAAAAAATCTCCTTTCTTTGTATGTAAGGTCAAATGGCTGTTAGTGTGACATTTGTATTTGAAATGGCATATCAAAATGGAAAGGTAAGGAAAGTGGTATCAAATGTTAATCCCAAAATGTTTGCATCAGAGAAATAGAGACAACTGAAAGGATAGATATGCATTTATATTAATGATGTTGCTAAGATACCTGCAGAGGCTTGTGAACACCAAACCATTTCAACCATATCTCAGAGAAACTATCTACATGGCACAGAACTTGGGATATGAACAACATATACCAATGTTAATAAAGATTCACAATAGAATTAAAATATAAATATAATATCTAGTGAAATTATGCAATAATATATTTGCATTTGTAGTTTTCTAAGTATAAGTCATATCAAATGGACAGCTAGCTTCTATGTACAAAATGCAAAAGACTGGTGGAGGAAAATGTGATCGAGGCAGAACCATCTTGAAATTTAATAATGAGTTTTAGCTTTTACCATAAGCAAACTTAATAAGAAATGAACAACTAAAGGAAAGATAAGTTCAAAGAGAGCTAAATAGTGAGAAAAAGAATTATATGTATTAATAATATCTTTCTGATGATTAGACTTTAATTCTCTTGCCATAGGCTATCACCATTAGAATTGGAGACCAGAAAAGGAAACAAGTTCCCTGACAGCCTTTATTTGCTCATTTTGCAGAATTTAAAAATCACACCAATGCAAATGTTGTTTTTATATCCTCAGAAGAGGGGATGAAATGTGAGCAATTTTCATGCCATTCTACCTCTTTCTGAATTCTTGCTAACTGGTTCTACTCAGATGTTCTGGCCTAAACTCCTCTCCAAGCTGACTGACTCAAACTGGCTTCTCTTGCCTTGTGACTGAATTGATCTGCCTGGCCTAAAACTAATTCTGAAAATATGTTTTAATCATCTGGATCCTTATCATTCTCTAGACCATTCTTTCTTCACCTGTGTCTAGCTTGTTCTCTCTGAAATCACCTCTCTCTGTAAAACTGTCCTGGTAAGAAACTCTTGGTAAAAATTCTCTCTCCCTAAACTGCTCTTAAGTAGTCGCTCTTTCCTGTCCTGGTCTCATGAGAGATAGGCATATCCTATCTCTGACTCAGTTTTCCAAGTCTTTTTCTGTTTCACCATTTTATCCACATCTCAATTAGACATCACTTTCAAACATAGTTGCTTCCTTCTATAAACTAACCTTACCTTCATTGTTTAGGATTAAATATGTGTACTAAGGCCATGTGTGTACTCTAGACAGATCATACTGTAATCCAGAGTGTGTTTGCATTCCAGGTTGATCACATAGACCTTGAAGTTCTTTGGATGTGATTCTTTGCCAGAGCAGCCATGTTTCTGGATTAAAATTTCTCTAAATACCAATCTTTCTCTCTCTTATTTGGCATTTCAGCTGCATAAGTAAATGAGGCTCAGTTGAAAAAAAATGAGGGGTTCTAGGTATTTTTACTTTAGTTCCATGAAATCATTTACTGAAAGCATTTTAACATATCGTTTCATTAATAGAAAAGATGGTTTTTGTTCCACTTGACTGCATTTGGACAGTTAGGCTCTATTAATAGGTGATGTGTATCCCAGCATCAAATAGACATGTTACCCAGCAGTGAAGACAAGCAGCAGGGGATGGTAGAAACTCTATTACCATGTTGATGGTTCTGGCCTACTTATAGACTTGGACAAACAAAAATATAGTAAAACATAGCCTACTGGGCTCAGAGAATTACTTTTCTATTGTCATCTGAAATGAATGGAGCAACAAACTAAGACTCAGAAATAAGGTAAAATCTCTTTGTAGTCCACATGAAAATAAATTCCTTGCATAGAAGTTTTACTTCACAAGTAATATCAATAACAATATTAAGGTCAGGAAGTCCAAATGATGTTTACTAATTTAATACAGTCCACAAATTATAAATACAATAAAATCAAAATTCATTTTTATTTGGCTCATTACCATTCACTGGAGAACCTTTGAAACCTTATTGGTTTTCAACCAGCTTACATAAGTGATTTTTATTAACTGTCACAGGATCATATTCATTATCATTTTTAAGACAATGACAACAATTTAGAAGTAGCAGTTAAGTTACTTCATTGCCTCTCAGCTCCTATTTTCCTAATAATATATCAAAGACCAGATTTTAAAGAATATTAAACAGTGCTCCCCTTTGGGAGAACACCTATTTGATCATATTAAGGAGAAAAGGGTGTGTGTGCTTACATCAAAAGTCATGTCAGACGGGCGTAGTGGCACCAGCCTGTAATTCCAGCACTCTGGGAGGCAGAGGCAGATGGATTTCTGTGAGTTTAAGAACAGCCTGGTCTACTAGGAGACTCCAGAAAATCCAAGGCTACTCAGAAAAACCCTGTCTCACAAACAAAAACAAAAAACAGTTACAAATAATTACAAAAAATTACAAATAACAAGTAAAGGTTGAATGAGAGTCTACAAAGTTATAGTCCATAATCATTGGGTTTTAATATTATTTATGTTTTCTAGAAGCTTGTTTCAAAAGTCTAGAATGAAATGACAGCACATTCTATTCTTGGGTATAAAAAGCAGCCTTTAGCCCCTCTTGCATTTGTGCGTAGTGAGGAAGTAAGAGAAGCCACTGGTTAAGGCAAATAAAACATTCATCATTTCACTCAGTTGCGTAAAAGCATTATAATTTCGTATATGTTACTCGAAGAAATACTTTCTGCATTTTAATGGAGAGGAGTGTGGACATAGTTCTCTACTGTATAAAGTACTATTGTAAATCTGTGTTCTCTCCATAATCTGAGTAGCCACAGAAATCAATTCCGATTATCAAGGGAGGTTGGAGGAAAGCAATCACCAAAGTAAATAGCAGACAGTATAAATAGAAAGGATCAGTAATGAAACCCACTTCTATTCAAATATGAGCTGACTTGATGCTTAAAATGTCTGCTCTGCATCACAACAGGAATTTTAACATCAGACTAATTTTGCACCTGAAGTTCTGTCAGTATAAGAATCCATTAGTGAATAAACTATAATAGAGTTTCATGAGCACAGGAACATCTAAGGATACAGCATTGGTAGACTTCAATGAAGAAAAAAATAAATGAGGACTCTATATGGCATATATACACCACTTAAGTCCAGATAGTAAGAGAAAGTTCTTAAATTAATGACAATTTTCATTAACATAAGAACTTTCCAATGATAAAATTCCTCCAATCACATCATTAAAATAGCATGATAATTCTGTTTCTCATGGCAGTGTGTTACACACCTTGATACTAGGACTAAGTATGTTTCATAAATTTCAGGTAAAGGTCAATTATTTGGGAAATTATGCCATAAAATTCTATTATTTCTATCTTAATAAAAAGATAGCAACAGAATCTACCTCCTAAGAAGGTGGAATTAAATGACATCATATAGACTGCATTTAAAACAGTGCTTGTTACAAAGTATGCCTGAGAAAATACCTTCAATACCAGAAAGATTCTTTAGTCATCAACATATAACATCAGAAAGATATTTTAAATCATAAAACTGGGGAGAAGAACAAATATGCAAGTTCTATGACCAAGTCTCAGAAGATATCATTTGTTTTAATGCAATTAGAAATCTTGTAACTTCTGCTAAAGGAGTGAGATGCAGAAAGCCTGTTGCTGGAGAGCGTGGACATGGAGTACATTAGAATGCAGATAATGGGGTAGAGATGGCCAATTAGAAAATTTTAAGGACAGTACTGCTGGTATTAACTATGAGTAATAAATTCATTGATAAAGAGGCAAATAGATCTGTTAAATGCTTAGAAAATATGGGAGCACAGATGGTTCTTCAAAGTTGCACAAACTGAGACAAAGTAGCCAGCCATTTTATTTTATCACCAACCAGTCAGTCATGCAATTAGGTCTGACTATATTGAAAGAATGTGATCTTGGCTAAGGAACTCCTTGAGGTAATCATTAGAGAGAAAATTTAATGGTACATTATTAGTAGGTATATGGTATAGATATTATGAGGAAAATATCTTAGGCCTAGAGAGAAGGATTAAACTAATTGAAATATGGGGTCCAGACCTAAACAGAGAATTATCAACAAAGGAATATCTATTGGCAGAGAAACAGTTAAAGAAATGCTCAACATTCTTAGTCATCAGGGAAATGCAAATCAAAACAACCCTGAGATTCCACCTTACACACATCACAATGGCTAAGATAAAAAACTTAAGTGAGGACACAAGCTGGAGAGGATGTGGAGACAAGGGAACCTTCCTCCATTGCTGGTGGGATTGTAAACTTGTATAACCATTTTGGAAATCAAACTGGCGCTTTCTCAGAAAATTAGGAATAGTGCTATGTCAAGAACCAGCTATATCACTCCTAGGTATATATCTAAAGTATGCTCAACTATACAACAAGGACATTTGCTCAGCCATGTTCATAGCAACTCTTTTGTAATAGCCAGAAGCTGGAAACAAACTAGTTTTCCCTCAATGGAGGAATGGATACAGAAATTGTGGTAAATTTACACAATGGAATATTACTCAGCAATTAAAAACAAGGAAATCATAAAATTTGCAGGCATTTGTAAATGGGTGAGAACTAGAAAAGATAATTCTGAACGAGGTAACCCAGAAGCAGAAAAACACATGTGGCATGTACTCACTTATAAGTGGATATTAGTCATATAATTATGATAAAAATACTAAAATCTATAGTCCTAAAGAAGCTAAACAACAAGGAGGACCCTAGGAAAAAGGCTTGATCCTCATTCAGAAGGGCAAAAAGGATATACATCGGAAGTAGAAGAAGACAGGAAACAGGACAGGAGCCTTACACAGGGGGCCTCTGAATGACTCTACCCATTAGAGTGTTGAAACAGATGCTGAGACTCACAGCCAAAGTTTGGGCAGAGTGCAAGGAATCTTATGGAAGAAGGGGGAGTTACAAAGACCTGGAGGGGACAGCAGCTCCACAAAGAGAACAACAAGGACAAAAAATCTGGGCCCAGGGGGGTCCTGCACAGACTGATGCACCAACCAAGGATCATGCATTGAGAGGACCTAGAACCCCTGCTCAGATGAATCCCACAGGCGGCTCAATCTCCAAGTGGGTTCCCTAGTAAGGAGAGCAGGGGCTGTCTCTGACATTAAACAGAAAGACATGGTATATACTCACTTAGAAGTGGATAGTAGATATATAACATAGGATAAACATACTAAAATCTGTACACCTAAAGAAGCTAAGCAAGAAGGAGGACCCTGGGTAAGATGATCAATCCTCACTCAGAAAAGCAAACAGGATAGACATCAGAAGAGGGTGAAAACAGGTAACAGGACAGGAGCTTACCACGGAGGGCCTCTGAAAGACTCTACCCAGCAGGGTATTAAAACGGATGCTGAGTCTCATAGCCAAAGTTTAGGCAGAGAATCTTATGAAAGAAGGGGGAGACAGAAAGCCCTGGAAAGGTCTGGAGATCCACAAGGAGAACAACAGAACCAAAAAATCTGGGTCCAGGGGTCTTTTCTGAGACTGACGCTCCAACTAAGGACCATCCATGAAGATAACCTAGAACCCCTGCACAGAGGTAGTCCATGGCAGCCTAGTCTCCAAATGGGCTCCTTAGCAAGGGGAACAGGGGCTGTCTCAGACATGAACTCAGTGGCTGGCTCTTTGATCACCCCCCCCTCAGGGGGGAGTAGCCTTGTCAGGCCACAGAGGAAGACTGTAAAAGACATTCCTGATGAGACCTGGTAGGCTATGGTCAGATGGAAAGGGAGGAGGTCCTTCCCTATTAGTGGACTGGGGAAGGGGCAAGGGAGGAAATGAGGGAGGGAGGGAGGGCGGAATTGTAAGGGGATAAGGGTGGGTCTACAGCCGGGATACAATTTGAATAAATTGTAATATATTAAAAAATAAAAATAAAATTTAAAAAAGAAAGAGGGTGTGAATGCTGAACAAAGCTCTGAGACTGTAAGTCAGAAGATGATACTATGCTTTTCAGATCAACTGTAGATGACATAGCTGGTTTGTAAGGCCAGTTTGGCTGGGACCCTGCCACTCTTGTTCACAGAACTATTGTTCATGCCCACTGAAGATTATCACAGCTTAATTGACAACTAAAATGAGCTAGTTACAATCTGCTAAAAATATTTACAGAAGAAATTTACTAATTCCTGACATAACAATCATATTTTTCTTTTTTATTCTTTGGCAGTAAATATTTAGTGTTGTCAAATACTGAGCTGTAATGGTATTATCATAGATGTATACAATGTGAATTTGGTTACGCTTTCCTCCAAATTACTTTCCCAAGTTTCCTTCCCCTCTCTCTCTCATGGCTTTTATTTTTGTGTGTGTTCTTATATATTTGCATATAGATTGTACATAAGAGAGAAAATATATATTTTTCTTTCTTTTTCATATTAATGACTAATTTGAGTATGATATAATAAAAATAAACAAAAATAACAAGGAGAATAATGAGATTAGCACATGGTGTTATTTCTTTTTTTTTTTTTTTGACCGTGTTTAATTATTTCCTTTTTTTTAATTTTATTTTTCTTTTTAGTTACATTTTATTAACTCTGTGTCCCAGCTGTATCCCGCTCCCTCATTCCCTCCCCAACCCCACATTACCTCCCTGGTCAAAGATCCTTGAAATGCTCTATAGTTTAGAGATATCAGATGTTAAAAAGATGATGAAGCTATGATTATGTATACATAATGGTAATGCTAGATTTAATACTGAAAGTTCAAATTACTTTCAAGTGACTCAGTGTGATGATGTTATGATATGCCTCTTTCTCAAACCCTTAGCAGCCTTTAGTATTTACTTGAATGCAGGATGTACATGAATCCAGTGGTCTGGAATGCATTTTCCTTTGCAAATGGCATGTTTGTTCTCCAGTCAACATTATATAATTCTAAGTGATAAAAACTTATGTGAGAAAGATTAGCACCCAGAAATGTTAACTGCTGGTGATGCATGTAAAAACAAAATCCAAGAAAGTAACAATTGGAAAACATAAACCAGAGGTTCGGGGATGGGGTGGGGTGGCAATCGAGATAGATTTGATATATCTGGGTTTTGAAACTGAAAAGTATAGCTCTGTTTAGATGCAAGCAGCTTTTACATAACTGGAAAAAGTTCTTTACCAACTCTTCAGCTCCCAACTATATAGGAATACAGTATGGTGGTAACTTTGCGAACTACTATTTCAACTTAGAGAAATCTTGCTGTGCTTTTTTAATATAGGGCCTATGTAGGCCAGCATGGCCTCAAAATCAACACGTAGTTAAGGATAGTCGTGAACTTATCGTCAAGATGGTGCTCCTACTGGACCTCTCATGTGCTGAGAGTATATGCATGCACTGTCATACAGAGCTATTTAAAGAAAAATTGTTTTCTTATAAAATAAACCATCTAGTATAAAGTAGATAAAATCTAGTTCATTAAATGTGATACTCCCCAACTTTCTCTCAGTTTGGTAACCCCTGGAGTAACTGCCCCTTCTCTGAAAAGAAGGAAGAGGGAGAATGGGGGGAAGGGTTATGGGGTTGGTACTAGGAAGAGAGGAGGGAATGGGCTGGGATCAGGTTATAAAATGATTAAATAAATTAATAAATTAGAAAAAATACAAAATAATAATCTACTATTCATAGATGAGAAGTTAATACAGGAAATTATTTAAGGCAACTTATCATTATTTAATTTGTTGGGAGTAATTTTTTAATTCCATCTTTTTTGTAAATTTATTTATTATTTATTACAATTTTTCACTTTATATTCCATCTATAGCACCCCCCCTCCTTTTCGTCCCAAACCCACCCTCCCTCTCTCTTTTCCTCCCATGCCCCACCCCAAGTCCACTGACAGTAGAGGTCCTTCTCCCCTTCCATCTGACCCTAGCTTATCAGGTCTCATCAGGACTGGCTGCATTATCTTCCTCTGCAGCATGGTAGGGCTGCTCCCCCCTCAGGTGGAGGTGATCAAAGACCAGGGCAATCAGTTCATGTCAGAGACAATCCCTGTTCCCCTTACTAGGGAACCCACATGGAGACTGAGAAGCCATGGGCTGCATCTGAGCAGGGGATCTAGGTCTTCTCCATGCATGGTCCTTTGTTGGAGTATCAGTCTCTGCAGGGGCCCCCGTCCCCAGCTCTGTAGTTCTCCTTATGGAGCTCTTGTCCCCTCCAGGTCTTTCTAACTCCCCTTTCTTTCCTAAGATTCCCTGTACTCGCCCCAAAGTTTAGATATGAGTCTGAGTTTCAACACACTGATCAGTAGAGTTTAAATTATTTTAAAATAATTTTATTAGTTCTTTGACAATTTCATATAATATATTTTGATAAATTTAACCTCCATCACCCAGCCCTGACCCTTCCAGATCTATCCCGCTTCTCTACAAAGAGACCTCTATGCCCTTTTTTCAATTTTTTTACATTCATCTAGTTTAATAACTGCTACTCATGTATTCTTGGGTTTAGGGTCATTCATTGAAGTAGAGTTGACTTATAAGGGGCTAACTTATTAAATAAAATGGACTCTCCTTTTCCCAAGAGCTATCCGTAATGAATTGCTCCTTGAGCTAGGCATAGAACTTTGTCCACATATCACCTCTCCATATTGGAATTTTGCCTGGTTTGAATTTGTTCAGGTCTTTTTTAATTTTTTTTTTCTAGACATGGTTTTTCTGTGTAGCCTTGGCTATGCTGGACTCACTTTGTAGACCAGGCTGGCCTTGAACTCACAGAATCCACCTGTCTCTGCCTCCCTGAGTTCTGGGATTATATGCCTGGCATGTTAAGGTCTTATACATGTTGTCACATCTGGTATGAAATCATGTGTAACATCTGGAGAATATTGTTTTGCTTCATTATCAGCCACCTGTGGCTTTTACAGTATTTTACTCCTCCCTCTCTGTTAATTCATGCCTCAGGAGAAAGGTGTGAAATAAATGTCCCATTTAGAACAGTATCCTCTGCAAATGTTTATTCTCTGTATCTCAACCAGTTATAGGAATCTGTTAATCACTATCTATAGCAGTAAATAGTTTGTATAATGAGGGTTGAAAATGTTTTAATCTATACATATAGCTGTAAGTCATTAGGAGTCATTTTAATAACATGCTAATTTAGCAGAATAATATTTTTTGGTTCTTTTTTTTTTTGAGACAGGATTTCTCTGTATAGTCTTGGCTGTCCTGGACTCACTTTGTACATCAGGATGACTTCAAACTCCCAGATATCTGGCTGTCTCTGTCTCCCCAAGTGCTGAGATTATATGCATGCGCCCCCTTGTCCCCAAGCCCATAAACTTGGGATCATGACCTATGTAGACTTCTGTTCTTTGCCCAAAAAATAATGGTGCCAGGTATGGATTCTCGTCTTACACAGTGAGCTTTAAATTGAACCTGACTTTTCTGTGCTACTCCCATAACATTCATTTTACTATGGCAGCAGCAGACATTTCTGGCCGGGACACTTGTTACTATAGTTTGCAAGGATCACAGCTGAGTAAGATTGGAGATTACTTTTATCCACCAGTATTGTACATAGCACCTTATGAAAGCCAGCCAGTATGGATGAAGCTAGTTGAGCATATTATTAAAATGACTCCTAATGACTTATAGCTACATATATAGATTAAAATATCTCTCAACCATCATTATTGAAGCTACTTACTGCTGTAGATAGTGATTAACAGACACCTATAACTGATCAAGATATGGAGAATAAACATTTCCAGATAAGTACCACCTGGATTTGTTAAGTCTATGACTTAAGTATGTTGTGCTTTCAGCCATTAGAGGTATTTTACCCCCTCTCCACTGATAATCCATGCCTTGGGAGAAAGGTTATAAAATATAGATGGGTCTTACCATAAACTTCTAAAAGAGAACCAAGAAGACTGCCAACAGCACTCAGTATTTGCAGGGGAATATGCCCCCCCGCCCTCACTAGCCAACATCTCCAAAAGAAATAACCCATTCCTGGCACTGAGGTTTTAAATTTTTATCTTGTGGTATTTAGTGTGGCATTGTTGCCCATTATAGGGTAACAAAGTCCTTTGAAACTTTTTGTATTGGTATATGTATTTGTAATTTTAAGAGTTTGAGGAACATAACTTTGGAAGTTAAATCTTAACTTACAGTGACAAAGGATAAGCAGATGCATTCATAGTGGCATTATGTATTCTTTTACTCTCAGAAGACTGAGGTTTCTTTAAAGTAGGCCCAGTCATAACTTTATCTCAATATCTAGCACTTTTTTTATGACACACAGAATTCAAATGTTGAACTGAATTGAACTTATCCCTCTATTGTTAGGATAGGCTTTATTATAAATTAACCTAGCTCAAACATTAAAGGAAAATAGCTTCCTGACCTGATTCAATAAATGCAATCAAAATCAATTCTTGAATGTCTGCAATAAATCTTTGAGTTTAATGTGCCAGATTAGACTTTTCTGCCTTAATTAGTTTAGCTTTCTTTGATTTGTACATGGGCCATTAATTTAAATTAAATAAGTAATTCAAAATATTCAAAGCCTGTGGACAATAAATTAGATCAATGTAAATGTCAAAGACTAAAATCCTCCAGCTATATTTTAAAGATAGATAGTAACTGTAGAAGGCATCAGAACCAAATATTCCTTTTGATGATGGTAATGAGATGTTCCAAATGAGGAGTAATACTGGGACCTATTTAAGAACTCACAGATACTAAAAACATCCCAGCAATAAATTCTTGCTTCTGCTATAGATCTTGTTTCAGTTCTTATATAATTTTAGAAGTTACCACCAAATATTTACATCAAGAATCATGTTGATTAGGTGATTTAAGACTGTTCTGTATATTCTCATTCATATATGCTATTCTGGTGGTCATCTGTAGATACTCATTAGAAAGTTCACCATGTTGCTTTCCATGATCCAACAGAGTTCGTCGGAATGAACAGGCTTATCAAATTATTGGCTCATAACAGCAAAAACATACAAGTTACTTGAATCTGCTAAAAGATTGTTGTATTGAACCTATCAGCAAATTCATTAAAGTGGCCTGAATAACATTTTTAATGTCAAACTGGCTTGTATAGTCTGTGTGTGTTTGATTATAATATTAGGCTTTCTCAAAAAATTTTGAGGTGGGGATTCAGAAATACTTTTCAAGGTGGTAACATACAACCTTCATCTTCAATTGATCATGCTAATTGGAGCCATTTGATAAGCCTGAGTTTCAGAACCAAACTGCCAACACCATAACTGATTCGCAAGAGATCTCAATTTTGGAAGGAAAAATATAGCCACAGACAAGTCAATTTGTGATGAAAATCCATGGAAACATTTGTATATAAAATAATAGCTCTTGGAACATTGAAAATGCTTTTTTCATAAGAATCTCTACAGTTTTATACTTTCTGTACTTGCAGCATAGTAAATAGTGTTAAGGAAGGCACTGTACTGAAGTGAGAAGAACAGTTGAGTTATTCATAGTTGAAGACTATTTTGCAGATTTACTGCTTCACTATTGACTACATAGAATTGAATATCTAAAACAATTCCATACCTATCTTATCAAATTGTGACATTTGTGTGTATTCTATGTTTTTGGTATGACTTCTCATTCAATTCATATAGTTATATACTTTAAAGACCAGGTTTATTGCTCTTCAGTGTTATATCTTCAACTACTCCACTCATGCAACAAAGTCATATGAATGACTTTACGACCAAGAACCAGCACTGGAATATAAAAATTTGTAAGACAGTGTGAATGAGAATTCTTAATTGAATTTGCTTCTTTTTCCTCTTTTTTAATATTTTTTATTTTTAAATAATTTTATACATTCACTTTTATCCCAGCTGTAGCCTTCTCCCTCTTTCTCTCCCAATCCTCCCCTCCCACCCTCATCTCTTCCATGCCCTCTTCTGAGTCTACTGAGAGGGGGTGTCCTCCTCTCCTTCCATCTGGTCCTAGCTTAACAAGTATCTTCAGGATGGTTGCCATGTCCTTATCTGTGGCCTAGCAAGGCTGCTCCTCCCTCAGGGGAGAGGAGAAGCTCATGAGTTCATGTCAGAAACAATTCCTGTCCCCCTTACTAGGGAAACCACTTGGATACTGAGCTACCATGGGCTATGTCTGAGCAGAGGTTGTAGGTTATATCCATACATGGTCCTTGGCTGGATAAACAGTCTCATAGAAGACCCCTGTGCTCAGATATATTTGGACCTTGTGGGGCTCCCTGTCCACTCTAGGATGTACTAAATCCTCCTTTCTTCATATGATTCCCTACACTCTGCCGAAGGCTTGGTTATGGGTTGTAGCATCTTCTTTGATACACTACTAGGTAGAGTTTTTTAGGTGCCTTCTGTGGTAACTGTCCTGTTACTTGTTTTCTCCTATTTCCAATGTTCATCCCCTTTGTCTTTCTAGATGAGGATTGATCATCTTACCGCTGGACCTCTTTCTTGTTTATCTTCTTTAGGTAGGTGTACATATTTTAGTATGTTTATCCTATCTTATAGGTCTGTATAAGTGAAGATATACCATGTGACTTTCTGCTTTTGGGATACCTCACTCAGGATGATATTTTCTAGATCCCACCATTTGCCTGCAAAATTCAAAATTATTACCTGCAAAATTCAAAATTATTTCAGAACAAAGTATTTGTGTAAGAATATTGTCAGGAAATGGATAAGAAACAGTGGAAGAGTGGAAATGATCATCAGGTTATGTAATTTGAGGAGAATTTAACACACAGAATAAGATTTAGGAATAGTAATAAACTATGATGATGAAACCGATGGCTAACAATAGCAGTTTAGGATTACTATCACTTAGCTTGAAACAACAAAAAGGGGAATGGTTATTAGAACCCAGACAAACTTGATTGCTAGAAAGTGATATATGACATAATTTATCATTTTAAGTGAAGAGACGCTACTGTACCACCAATGGTCAATAGGAGGGCAGTTGGGGAATATACACTCAAACCTAACTTTTCCTCTTTTTCTCTCATTTGATAGTGGTGCATACTGGCCAGGAAGCTGAAGACAATGGGACCTGTTGCAGTAAGTCCATACAAGTAAGCAACACAGAGGAAAGAGCAAAGTAGAGAAGAATGCAATCTTTTATATTCTATAGATCCCTGGGTAAAAACTTATTATGTCTTTACCTCTCCGCTCAACTGTGAATTAGGTTTATTATGAAGAGGTGAATTAACTCAATTGAATTGAAGTAAAGATTACCTTAGAGCAATTTAATAAAAATTATAATTTCATGATATAATTTGCTTTGTGAATATCTTACAGATTGTAGTAAAGGAAATATGTAGTCTGTTAAAGAACAACGGATTTAGTATGAAAGGGTCACTAGTTTTACTCTGAAAATTGACATGCTTGTGGCATTGGACAAGTTGCTTTACTTCTATGAGCTTACTTACATAAGGGTAAGATGAACAGTAGCACATACCACGTTTGTTAATATTCAAACGGTTGTTTAAGGATCAAATGAAAGCATGCCTGGAAAACATTTTTATAAATGAGAATGTACATATATATGTGTGTGTGTGTGTGTGTGTGTGTGTGTGTGTGTGTGTACACGTCTATACATATATGTCTTCTATACATATATGTCTTCTTCAGTACTAGAAGATAGAGTTTAAGTAAAATTGCTATATTGTGTGAATAAATAAGGTGATTTTCTGGTGTTTCTTTCCAGAGCTATATCTATCTCCTTCCACCCAGACAGGCCTCTGCCAGCTTCCTACCAGACTTAATTAGGTTTTAAATGAGATTCAAGAAGACATAATAGCTTATTCTGATTGTTCTTTTTATATCATACAGTCTCTAAATATTCATTGAGCTTGTATGATTAAGCTGTAAATCAATGGAAAAAGCCAGTGGGATTTTCTGAATTTTTTGCTTTTTCTCATACATGTGCATATAGGAGTCATCTTAATTTCATGTGGGCTTTTAATCTTTCTCATGTGGCAAGTACCCACCTGCTTCATCAGAATAGTGTCTGAGGAAATATCTAGACCCAGAGTAAATATTCCCACCTTAAGAAAGCCTATTTGTACTCTCATATAAGGTAATTTTCCTTTCCCTAGTACATCAGTGTTTGGCACATACCTCTATGAGAGCAGGCATCACATCACATCATATAAGAATTATTTGCTTCTATTTCTTTATCTCCCACTGGACTGTAAATATGTATTGTACAAAAGCATTTCCTATCTATGCTGCTATTCCCCATTAAAAAGCAGTTTCTAGCACTTTGTGTGGGCTCAGTTAACTAGAATTCAAATTCTGAGCATATACTATAAAAAGAAATGCTGAATCCTAATTTTTCTGGTGTTTAGAATTTAACTAGTATTTTTCCCTTGCAGAATATATCAAGGATCAAAAGAAACTTTGCACAAGTCAGCATCTTGTCTAAGTCAGAGGACTGTTTGGAGTTTTATGACTTTTTTCTTCATAATTAAGTTAATGAAGCAAAATCAATATTGTTAGACTTCCATCATATTTAAAAGTCATATGTTAGAAGTATTATGATTTATATATGAAATGTTCTTCAAGGAATTATGTTCTGAAGGGTCAGTACTCAGATTTTGGTATTACTTTGAAGGCTGAGGGGCCTGGGTGGATAAAACAGATTATTAGGACTGGGCCTTAGAATATGATACTGACCACTGGGCTGAACTCTGCCTTGTGGTCTGCCATCACATGAATAAGTCTCATGGTTCATTCTCTCAAAATGATACATGGAATTGGTCCCATTGCAATACATTTCATCCCATGTAGGATAGAAATGCCCCCCAAACCATGAGCCAAAATAGTCCTCTCGTCCCTTATGTTATTCTGTGAGGTATTTTATCACAGCACTGAGAAAGGCAGTAATTTGATTAAAAAAAAATGGTGGCAGAGAAATAGGCATGTTGCTGAGATTATACCTCGTCATATGATCTATAGACTTTTAAAACTACTTTGTAGAAATAATTTGGAAGTGTTTAGAGATGAAGGAAATTACTATGAGCTTCATTTAATGGCGAAATTACATAGGATGTTTGGAAGACCTAATTGTTAATATGAATATAGGTGTAAAGATGGTGCTCACGTAGTTTCATAATTACACAAGTTGTGGTGTGATTATTGCTTGCTGCTTTTAGGTAACTTTACAGTCAGAATGGAAAGCAAAGGGCCCAGAAACATTTTTTAAAATGTGCATCTTGGGAGTACAAGTGCATATAAAACTGCTTGTAATGCCAAGTATGGATAAAGAGGCTAAGGTTGCTAAAGAGAAATACCATTTAAAAGAAGGTGCATTTGTTTACGCTAGAAAAAAAAGTGAAGGGTTCCCCAAGGAACAGAACTCTTCCATTGAAAGCTTCATGGTGTAAAATGCAAACTAACTTAAAGATTTTCATATGAAAAGAGACAGCTCAAAAAGAAAGATTGCTTCCAGGGTGCCTAGCTAGAAAAGTTTCAGGTAAAATATAGTATAGCTTTAACAAGTTCATCCACTTAGGCATTGAGACTTCTATGGCCAAGGCAAAAGGGAGTCCTGCAGCTTTTTTAGGTGACAGTAGAATTCAGTGTTATCTGCTTCCTATTGGATTTGCAAGCATGCAATGAGAGACCAAAGAATTAAAAATTAGTATTTTGGGTTATTGGATTAAAGTTTAAAGAACAAGCTTGAACAAAGACTGTTGTAGGGGTTTTTAATATTTACTATTGGTTTATCTTCTAGTAAAGCTTGCTGTTAATCTAAAACAGCTGTATAAACAAATCACCACACAGAGACTGGGTTTTTGGTTAACCTAGAACACAATGCTGGGCAATATTTACTCCCTCTTAAACCTCTAAGCCCTCAATTTCCTAACTTTTAGATTTCCCTCATTATACTTTCTTTTTGTGAAATCTTAGGTCTTTTTCATGCTCCACATCCTCCAAAATCTCTCCTCCAGCTCTCTCTAGCTCTCCTCTCGCCCCTTCTCCTCCCACTCATCTCCTGCTTTCTGGCTCCTCCCCTCTTTCCTGTCCTCTGGCTCCTCCCTGCTCAACATTATGTCTAGTCGTTTTATTTTGTCCTGTTTACACAAGAGTTGAGAGAGGATGCTTAGAATGAGTATGGCAATATCCAGATTGAAACCAGAGACTTGGGGGGGATATCAGCATTTGAATTAACAAGGGTAAGGTGTATATGTAAAAAAACAAACAAACAAAAAAAAAAACATTATACCAACAAAAGACCATACACATGAAGACATGTCTAGTCACCTGGGGGAGGAACCAGCCATACTGCATTCTTTCCTGCCCACTATATATACAGTTGCCAGGAAACCTGCCCATATTGCCCCTCTCCCCTAGCAACAGCCAAACAAAGAAAAGGCAGACCATTAATGGTTTGGATACCTTCTAACAGCCAATCAGTTTAAAATACAACATCCCCCTTTGACAACCAGTAAACACTTGCCAGTCTGGAATTACCCTGGTTTGGGCATGCTGGGGGGGGGGGGGACTGGGACCTATATATCACCCTCCTCTGCCTGAGCTCAGTACTCTACTCTCAATGGCTGAGTGAATTCAAGTGTGGGCCCAAGCTTGAGCTTGTAATAAAAAGACCCTACTATGTTTACATCAGAATTTGCTCCTTGGTAGTCTTTGGGGTCTGTGAGACTTGGGCATAACAGCAGAATGATACTGTTACCAGGGACATGGGAGATTGCACCAAGGTTAGAGAAAAGACCCAAAATTTAGCCATGTACCAAAGGGTCAGATTCCTGCCTCTGAATTAAGCTTTGTGGGTGACGTCTATATTTCAAAAGAGAGCCTGGTGTCCTGGATATTCCAGAAATGTGAGAGCATGATAAAAGCTATAAGCACCAAATGCAGCTGGCTCAAGAGAGAAGGCACATGTGCTACATAGGACAACACCACAGGGAGAGGGCTAAGCAAATACAGTGAAATTCACATCCTTCCCTCATGTGCCATGGAATCTGGACATGGAGCTATAGGATCTAATATTTCCTGAGTTTTAGTTCTTATTTGATTCAACTTTTCCTTGCTAAAATTTTCCTTTTTTTAATATGGGTATTTTGACTCTGTGGCATTGTGTATTGGAAATACATACCTTTCTTTTTTATTTATAAGTATCCATAGCTAAGAATTTGACATGAGTCTCAGGACAGAGTTTGGACTTTTGAAGAGTATTGGGACTTTAAAAATGATCATGATTTTCGAAGTTGTGCTATATATATTGGTATAATGTTCTAGTGGAATATATGCAATTTACACTTGTCATTCAAATGCTGATTTCTCTACCCCACTATCTGAATTCAATCTGGACATTGCATTGTGATGCTCACCTGTCTCAAGTTTGTGTAAACATGCTACCATTTTTTCTCTGAATTGCTAATAAAACAACCAGCCAGTGCTGAGTAATGGAGAGAATAGGGTGGGACATCCTGAAAGGCAGGAGAGAGAAAGAGAATAGGAGACAGATCCAAGAGGAGAGGACCAGGAAACATCAGGAGAAATGAACCAGACCTAAGATATGACTAAAAGCAAGTATGATGTGGGAAATCTAAATGGGAGGAAGCAATGATGTCTTGGAGCTTTAAGATGGAGTAATTATTGCCCAGCATTGTGCTCTAGGTTAATTAAATAAATCCTGTTCTGTCCGTGGTGATTTGGGTATACAGTTGGCTTGTGAATATCCACTGTTTAACTAAAAGATAAATCAACATTAAATATTAATAATCATCAACATATATACATATGTAACTGATGGGTAGCTTGGTCTTCATGTGGATCCCCTAACAACGGGGAAAAGGACTATTTTTTACCTGAACCCTGTTGCTGACTTTTGGATCACTTGCCCCTAGCTAGGCTGCCTTGCCAGTCCTCAGTGGAAGAGATTTGATGTGTCATGGTCAGTTTGTGTGTGTGTGTGTGTGTGTGTGTGTGTGTGTGTGTGTGTGTAGGAGGGTCGGGGGTTCTGAGGAGAAGGGGAGAGGGGAAAGGGGGAAGAAAGTGGGAGGGTGTGACTGGGAGGAGAGGACAGAGGAGATATGATCAGGATGTAAAGTGAATAAATAAATAAGTAATAAGAAAAAAACTAATACAAAAAATTTTGAGAAGACTACAATGTTCTGTGTTGGTGGCTTTTCTGGTTGCTAGGTTAAAACAGCCAACAGAAGCAAGTTAGGGAAAGATTAATTTTGTCTCCTAGTTAAAAAGGGATACAGTCCATCATGGTGGAAAAGCATGTCAGTAGGTCTACGATGTGACTGGCCACATTGCCTCAGTTGTTAGGAAGCAGCAGGAGATGAATGCTTGTATTCTGCTCGCTTTCTCCTTTTTCTTCAGCCTAGTTCCCCAGCCCATGGAATGGTGTGGCTCACATTCAGGGTAGGTCTTCCCTCCTCACATCAATCTCTATGTAAACAGCCTCATATATATACCCAGAAGTGTGTCTTCTAGGTCATTCCAAATCCAGTCAAGCTGACAATGAGGATAAATCATCACATTCAGTGCTAGGTACCTCAGTGCATTTGCAGTGATTACCAAGTTTATGACAAAATTCAAAACGTGCAAAAAAAAAAAAAGCAATGTAATCTTGAAAAGAAACTTGAACTATTTGCTAAAAGTATATAATTCTAAAAGACAGTATGGTATTGGCCTTGTGGCAGGCATAAACATTGGTACAACCAAATTGATAGCCTACAAATAAAGTCTGTCTATGAGTTTTGATAAAGGTATCAAGCCACTCAATGATTGAAAGTATCTTTAAAGGATTTTATCTTTTATTTTATATGCATGAATGTTTTGCTTGCAGGTATGTATGTATGTATGTGTGTGTATATGTCTGTACGTATATACATATGTGTGTGTATGTATGTATATTGTGTGCATGCCTGATCCCACAGAAAACAGAAAAGTACACCAGATCATTCTACAACTTAAAAATTATTGATAGCTGTAAGCTGTTATGTTGATTCTTGGACCTTTATGTTGATTCTTGGACCTGAACCTTGGTCCTATTGAAGAACAGCAAAAACTCTTAACCACTGAGTCAACCCTCTAAACTAGCAGTCTTTTATAACAAATAGTACCAAGATATCTAGGTAAAAGAATACAATTATATACCTTCCTTATACCATACAAATCTCAAACTGAATCATTTGAGTGAAAATTATGTAAATAATTATTATAAACCACGAGAGTAAATCATATGATTTTGGCCCTGCAACAGTCTTGGATATAACACCAAAGAATAGCAATTTAAAAAGTACATAAGTAAGACTCTATCAAAAAATGTAAAATTATGCTCCAGATGATATAATCTACACATAAAAATAATTAATAACTCAATCTGTACAGTAGAATATTGTTTAGCAATAGAACAAAATAATATAAGAATGTATGTCTCAGCATAAATGAACCCTGAAATCATTGTGCTAAGCTAAAAAAAACACAAATAAAATGCAATATGTTATATAATTCCATGCATATGAAATATCCAGAAGGAACATTTCCATCGAAAGAAAGAATTTTATGATTTTAGGGATCCTAGAATATAGGAATTATGACTAAAGTAAATAATAAGTATAGGATTTTATTTGGAATATCAAAATGTTGGATGGATGATGGTTTCCAAACACTGAGTATATTAATGTCATTGAATGTTTGACTTTATATTGGTAAACATTTGCTTTTAATATTATATCTTGGTAAAACTGTTTTTAAAATATAATATCTTTAATAAATTATTCTTAAAACATTAAATTATTTGTATTACTTGGACTTCTAAAACAGGATATTAGTACATGTTCTAGTTATTAAAGTAAACCTTGTTAGTTCCTGCTTTTTCATAAATTTGACCTAAACTCATTGATACATTAGTTTCATATTTGCCATTGCTTTTCAAGGCAGCCTAAAGTGAAAGAGCCAGTTTCTTCCATTGTAGTAGTTGTGCCAGGAGGCTTGAATCACTGAATGACAGGTATCTGTGTGCCTATCTAAATGAGCATAGTCATTCCAGTTCCCTTACACACAAGACTGAACAACTCTGAAAGAAAGGACAAAATCAAAGAGTCCAATGTGGCAGTGACCAGAACACACCTTTTCTGAGGGGCAGAGGATCCAAAACTACAAAATTGGTGAGGCGTGGGGCAGCTGAAGCCAGAACATCAACACTGAGGCTTCCAGGACCAGAAGGGACAACCCATGAGCTGGGACTGTTTGGATCCAGGTCAACTATGGCCTTCTCCAGGAATCAAAGTGGCAAATATTCAACTGACCTGCACTTCCCCTTGCCCCAAACACTGGCCTCCCTGCTGGTTGCATCAAGCAGGAACCTCTGAACTCAGTGACTGAGACAGCAGAAAGGAGGCACTAAGGGCCTTCCAGGCAACAGCTGCAGGCTGCAGCTATACAGGCATCCCAGGTCAGAGCCACTGCAGGCAGCTGAAAGGGCATCCCAGGTCAGCTGCATTGGCAAGCAGCTGAACGGGCCTCCCAGGGCGGAAGATGTGGCTGGTGGCTGTAGCCGCTTTCCAGGTCTGCAGCTGGGCCTAACCCAAGCAGGAACTTCCAGGCTCAGTGACTGAGACAGCAGAGACAGCTGTCCCAAGTACAGGTCTCCCCGTCTGGCAGCCATACAGTAGATACCACTGAGCTGACAGAGCTCCTACATTCTTATTTGCATCTGCGGGCCCAAATCTGAGAGCAGAGAATACAGGGAATCCCACTTCCTGTTAAGGCCTGCACACTAGTGAGGGTGCCTTCAAGTGAGTGAATGCAGAGCCCCAGATCCAGGGTTCCTCTATGCTAGTAGCCAGGCATCGATCCCTCCACCCCACACACCCACTTTAGACAACACAGGGATCCTTGGGACAGTGTTCTCAACATTGAAAGCCCTGTTCTGCAGGTCTACCAGTAGAGTCCAAGGAAACAAGTCCTGGAGCCCAGACAGATCCAAATACCAGAACAGTACTACAGGCCTGTAGGCCACTGAGATATTCAGGATACCTGCTCATGTGCATTGTGCATGCTAACAGCTCCAGCATCCCTTCCTGAAATTAGGCTCCAACCTTCAAGGCATCTACATGCTCTAGCACCCTGTCCCCCAAGGCACACTTCCATGCACACACCCACATTTGCACCCACGCACCGGCAAGCCTGTGACATTCCTCTCTTTGCTACAACTGAAACACCAACACCCACTCTCAAACTGGTGTACCTCTCTCATCTTCCTGAAGAATACTCCAGACCCCAGAGACAGACATACCTAGACCCAGTCTGAAGTACAGACTCCAGGAACAAACAGCAAATTTTATGGATAAGCAGATGGCTAGAGGTCTGTGTAAAAAAAAAAAAAAAAAAAAAAAAAAACACACACAAAAATCAGGACATCATGGCTACACAAGCAACCCCCAAAAGCAAAGGATATTTTAATTCATCAGAAACACAGGAAAATTATTTTAAAGCTATGATGGTCAAGTTATTAGAGGCACATAAAAAGGAAACAAACAAACAACAACAACAACAAAAAAAACAGGTGCCATCATAGAAAGACAGGAATCCACATTCAAACAGATGAAGGAAATGGTACAAGACATGAAAACAGAATTAGAATCAATAAAGAAAACACAAACAGAAAAAAACCCTGGAGCTGGAGAACTTAGAGAAAAAATCAGAAACCACAAAGATAAGCATCACCAACAGAAAGGAATACAAGAGATGGAAGAAAGAATCTCAGGTGCAGAAGATACAATTGCAGAAATTGATACATATCTCAAAAAAAAAGTAAAATCAGAAAAGTTCCAAACAAAAAAAAAAAAAAAAAACATCCAAAAACTCAAGGACACCATGAAAAGATGAAATATAAGAATAATATGGGTAGATATAAAAGAAGGTTTTAGGCTCCAAGTCCCAGAAAATATTTTCAAAAAAATCATAGAAGAAAAATTTTCCCAACTTAAAGGAAGAGATGTCCATAAACATACAGGAGGCCTATAGAAAACCAAATAGGCTAGACCAGAAAAGAAACTCCTCAAGTCACATAATAGTCAAAACACTAAATATACAGAATAAAGAAAAAGTATTAAAAGCAGCAAGAGAAAAAAAGCCAAGTAAAATATACAGGTAGACTTACCAGAATCACACCAGACTTCTCAACAGAAACCATGAAAGCCAGAAGGGCCTGGACAGATCTCATGCAGACTTTAAGGGACCAGATGCTAACCCAGACTACTATACCCAGCAAGGCTTTCAATCAACATAGATGTAGAAAACAAAATATTACAAGAAAAAAACTCAACTTAAACAATATCTACACAGCACCCCAGCCCTATAGAAGATACTAGAAGGAAAACTCCAATCCAACAAAAAACAACTATACCCAAGAAAACACAGGATATAGATAACTTCTCAACAACAACAACAACAAAATAAATAAATAAAAGAGAAAAATAACAGTAACACCATCAACTCTACAACAAAAGGAACTAACATTCATTGGTCACTATAATTTATCAACATCGTGGACTCAATTCTCCAATAAAAAGACACAGACTAACAGAATGGTTGCCAAAAAATGATCCAATATTCTGCCACATCCAAGAAACACCTATGCGACAAAGATAAACACTACCTTAGAGTAAAGGGCTGGAAAATGTTTTCCATTCAAATGGACCCAGAAAACAAGTTGGGGTAGCTATTCTACTGTCTAATAAAACAGACTTTCAACCAAAATTAATCAAAAAAAGATGAGAAGGGACACTTCATTCTCATCAAAGGAAAAATCCACCATGAGAACATCACAATCCTTAACATCTATGCCACAAACACAAGAGCACTGGCATTTGTGAGTGAAACATTAAAGCTGAAATCACACATCGATCTCAATACCTTAATACTAAGAGATGTCAACACTCCACTCTAAAAAAGGGACAGATCATCTAGACAGAAGATAAATAGGGAAATAATGGAACATACAGAAATCCTAAATCAAATGGACTTAATATATTACTACAAGATTTTTTGCCCAAACTCACGGAACTTTCTCAAAAATTGACTATATAGTAGGGAACAAAGCAAGACTCAACAGGTATAAGAATATTGAAATAATCCCTGGTATACTATCAGACAAACAAGGCCTAAAACTAGACCTCAACAACAACAGAAATAACAAAAAGCTTAAATACACATGGAAACTAAACAACTCTCTACTCAATGATAGCTTGGTCAGGGAAGAAATTAAAAAAAGAAATAAAAGACTTCCTAAAATTCAACGAAAATGAAGGCACAAGTTACCCAAACTTATAGGACACAATGAAAGCAGTGATAAGAGGAAAATTCAGAGCATTAAGTGCCTCCAGAAAGAAATTTGAGACCTCACATACAAACAAATTAATGACACACCTAAAAGCCCTAGATAAAAAAGAAGCAGACACACCCAAGAGGAATAGACAACTGGAAATTATCAATCTCAGAGATGAAATTAATGAAGTAGAAACAAAGAAAAGAATTCAAAGGCTCAATGAGACTAAGAGCTGTATCTTTGAGAAAATCAACAAGATAAACAAACCTTTAAGCAACCTAACTAAAAGGAAGAGAGAAACTATCCAAATCAGCAAAATCAGAAACAAAAAGGGGGACATAACAACAGACACTGAAGGATTCTAAATAATCATTAGGTCTTACTACAAAAACCAATATGCCACAAAATTTGAAAACCTAAATGAAATGGACAATTTTCTTGATAGATTCTATTTACCAAATTTAAATCAAGATCATGTAAATAGATTAAATAGTCCTATATCTTCCAAAAAAAAATAGAAGCAGTCATCAAAAGTCTCCCTTCAAAAAAAAGCATATGGCCAGATGATTTCATCACAGAATTCTAGCAGGTCTTCAAAGAAGACATAACTCCAATTCTCTTCAAACCATTTTGAAAAATAGAAAAAGAAGGAACATTACCAAACTCATTTTATGAAGCCACAGTCACCTTGATATCTAAGACACAGAAATACTCAACAAAAAAAAGAGAACATCAGATCTATCTCTCTAATGTACAATGATGCAAAAATATTCAATAAAATACTTGCAAACCAATCCAAGAACAAATAAAATATATCATCCATCATGACCAAACAGACTTCATCCCAGGCATACAGGAGTGGTTCAATATATGGAAATCCATCAATGTGATCCACCATATAAACAAACTGAAGGAGAAAAACCACATGATCATCTCCTTAGATGGTGAAAAAGCATTTGACCAAATCCAACACCCATTCACATTTAAAGTCCTGAAGAGATCAGTGATGAAATGCACATACCTAAATATAGTGAAGACAATATAAAGCAAGCCTATAGCCAACATCAAACTCAATGGAGAGAAACTTAAATCAATCCCACCGAAATATGGGACAAGACAAGGCTTCCCACTCTCTCCATATCTCTTCAACATTGTACTTGAACTCCTAGCTATAGCAATAAGACAACTGAAGGACATCAAGGGGATACAAATAGGAAGAGAAGAGGTCAAAGCGTCACTATTCGCAGATAATATGATAGTATACATGAGTGACCCCAAAATTTAACCATAGAACTCCTTCAACTGATAAACAACTTCAGCAAAGTGGCTGGATACAAAATTAACTTAAAAAATCAGAAGCCCTCCTATATATCAAAGACAAAAGGGCTGAGAAAGAAATTAGGGAAACAAAACCCTTTATAATAGTCACTAATAGCATAAAGTACCCTGGTGTGATTCTAACCAAGCAAGTTAAAGACCTGTTTGAGAAAAGCTTCAAGTCTCTAGAGAAGGAAATTGAAGAAGAAATCAGAAGATGGAAATATCTCCTGTTATAATGGATCGGTAGGGTTAACAAAGTGAAAATGGTCATCCTGCCAAAAGCAATCTACACATTCAATGCAACTCCCATGAATATACCAACATAATTTTTTATAGACTTTGAAAGAACCATTCTCAATTTCATATGGAAAATCAAAATACCCAGAATTGCTAAAAGAATCCTGTACAACAAAAGATAATCTGGAGGTATCTCCATCCTTGATCTCAAGCTGTACTACAAAGCAATATTAATAACAACTGCATGGTGCTGATATAGAAACATAATGGTGGATCAATGGAAACACATAGAAGAGCCAGAAATAAATTCACATACCTATGGATACTTGATTGTTCACCAAAAAAAAAAAAAAAAAAAAAAGCCAAAACCATACAATGGAAAAAAGACAGCATCTTCAACAAATGGTGATGATGTAACTGGATATTATGCATAGAAAAATCCAAACAGATTCATATTTTTCACCCTGCACAAAACTAAACTCCAAGTGGATCAAAGACCTCAACATAAAACCATACACACTAAACCTCTTATAAGAAAACTGGGGAAGAGCCTTGAACTCATTGGCACAGGAGATAGCTTCCTGAACAGAACACTAACAGCCTAGGCTCTAAGATCAACAATCAATAAATGGGACCTCCTAAAACTGAGAAGCTTCAGTAATGCAAAGGACACTGTCATCAGAACAAAACAACAGCCTACAGACTGGGAAAGGATCTTCACCAACCCTATACCCAGTCCTGATGAAACCTGATGTGACCTGATAGATTAGGGTAAGATGGAAGGGAAGGAGGAACTCCCCTATCAGTGGACTGGGGATGGGGCATAGGAGAAGAAGAGGGAGGTGGTTGGGATTGGGTGGGGATGAGGGAGGAGCCTACAGCTAGGATAAAAAGTGAATAAATTATAATTAATAAAAAATATTTTTTTAAAAAAAATCTATGCTTTTCATTTACTCAGTTGTTTGCTAGGAAGACAGACTGCTATCTCCCTGCCCTCTAGTGGTGAGGCAATGTATTTTGATTTTGTTTTTAATTCCATATTCACTTTGTATCCCAGCTGTATCCCTCATTACCTCCCAATCCCACACCCCCATCTCCTCCCATGCCCCTCTCCAAGTCCACTGATAGGGGAGGTCCTCCTCCTCTTCCCTGTGACTCTAGCCTATCAGGTCTCATCAGGATTGGCTGCATTGTCTTCCTCTGTGACCTGGTAAGGGTGCTCCTCACTGAGAGGAAGGTGATCAAAGAGCAAGCCACTGAATTCCTGTCAGAGACAGTTCCTGTTCCCATTACTAAGTGACTCACTGGGAGACTGAGTGGCATGTGCAACATCTGAGCAGGGGTTATAGGTTATTTCCAGGCATGGCCCTTGATTGGAGTATCAGTCTCAAAAAAGACCCCTGTGCCCAGATTTTTTTTTTTTTTTTTTTTTTTTTGCTTCTGTTAATTTCCTTGTGGAGCTTCTGTCCCCTCCAGGTCTTTCTATCTGCCCCTTCTTTCATAAGGTTCTCTGCACTCTGCCCAAAATTTGGTTATAATTCTCAGCGTCTGCTTTTGATTCCCTTTTCAGAGGCACTCCTTAGTAGGCTCCTGTCCTGTTGCCTGTTTTCTCCCTCTTCAGATAACCATCCCATTTACCTTTCTACATGAGGATTGATTATCTTACCCAGTCTCCTCCTTCTTGCTTAGCTTCTTTAGGTATACAGATTTTAGTATGTTTATCCTATAGTACATGTCTCATATTCACTTAAAAGTGAGAATATTACAATGTGTATCTTTCTGCTTCTGGAATACCTCACTCAGGATGATCTTTTCAGGTTCCCATCAGTTGCCTGCAAATTTCATGATTTTCTTGTTTTTAATTGTTGAGTATTATTCCATTGTGCAAATATACCATAATTTTTGTATCCATTCCTCAGGTGAGGGACATCTGGTTGTTTCCAGATTCTGGTTATTACAAATAAAGCTGCTAAGATCGTGGTTGAGCAAATGTTCATATTGTATACTTGAACATATTTTGAATATACGCCTAAGAGTGGTATAGCTGGATCTTGAGGTAGCACTATTCCTACTTTTGTTTTTGTTTTTGTTTTTTTTTAGGAAGGGCCACATTGATTTCCAAAGTGGTTGCACAAGTTTACATTCACACCAGCAATAGAGGAGGGTTCCCCTCTCACCACATCCTCTCCAGAATGTGCTGTCACTTGTGTTTTTGATTTTAGCTATCCTGATGGGTGTAAGGTGAAACCTCAGGGTTTTTATTTGCATTTCCCTAATGACTAAGGACATTGAGCATTTCTTTAAGGGTTTATTTGCCATTCAATAGTCCTCTATTGAGAAATCTCTGTTTACCTCTATACCCCATTTTTTAATTGGATTACTTGGTTTGTTGGTATTTAACTTCAAAATGACAGCGTACAGATTGGGAAAGCATTTTCTCCAAACCTATATCTGACAGAGGGCTAATATCCAGAATATACAAAGAACTTAAGAAGTAATTTGACTATTTTCATAAGCAATGTTTTTTGACCTGCTACTTTATTATTTGACTCCTTGGATTTTTCTGTGAGAATTGTCCAACAACACTCTTTCTATCTTGTTATATGACTTACATCTGTATAATTTTTATAGGGGGTAGCTGAGGCTCATTTATTTATCATCTTTTATTATGTGTCTATCACCAGAGAATTATTTGGCATATAATTAACAATAAGTGATGCACATTTTATGACTCCATTGACTTCCCATTTTAGTGTGTCACATGACTTCCATCTACTGAACATTTGTTTTTATGTATAATGTTCTCTTAGGCATTTTATATACTTAATTTCTTTAAATTCTCATAACTTCAAAAGGAAGATATTATTGTTTATCCACCTAAAAATCAATAAACTAAGGCAAACTAAGAGATTCAGTAATTATGTCAGAGGTGTGGTGTGAAACCAAGAAATTCAGTGCTACAGATTACAAATATTCATGAAGAATCAAGTTTAAAATAAAGGATAACATGGAGATGCATGTCTAAAATATTTGGAACTTTTGATTAAACAAATAGCTCTCAACCATTCTAATGCTGATGCCCTTTAACATAGTTCCTAGTGTTTTGGTGACTCCCAACCATCAAATTATTTTTGTTGCTACTTCATAACTGTAATTTTACTACTGTTATGGACACTACTGTAAATATTTGAAATGCAAGATATCAAATATCATTGTGAAAGGGTCATTTGATCCCCAATAAGCTTGCAACTCACAGGTTGATGACCACTGGGTTCAGCTGTCATCAAGTGTCTTAAAATTATTGGTATTTCTTCCATAAATATATTAATACATATCAGTCTTATTTATATTGAAATTTAACAATCAATATGCACAGGGCATTTAGTTCCTTGATTTTTGTTTCCCTGTGCCACAAAGACACCCAAATATTTAATTATTTTTTTCTTTAATTGATGGTAAATATTTGCTACCAATCTCACACACTTTTCAATATATTTGGAACCTAAATATTTCAGTCTGAGAATTCAAATAAACTAGATACATATCTTACCTGAAATTTTAGTCATATCCTTCCTAAGCATTTGGATCTCTTACACACGTTTCCTTTTCATTTTTAAAAACCCACTTTTTACTCATCTAAGACTCAATTTTCCATTTCCTCTGAAATGAAGTTTTTTAATGGATGAATCTCAGTCATACTAAATATAGCTTCCTGAAAGTTCCATCATCTGGACTGTTTAATACTTCATCAATTAGCAGTTATTTTTAAGGCCCATTACTTGTAATTCTGTATGTCTCCCACTTCCTGTCACCTTAATGAGCCAAGACATTATCATGTAGGTTTGTCATTTACTGGTTGATTTGGAACAGTGTGAGAGAGATTGGGCTAGAGAGAAAATTCAAAGTAGGGGCTTTTAACAAGCTCTTCTTTCTCTTCATGAAACTGACTGAATTGCTGATGCTGAAATAAAAGTATAGGAAAGGTCTCCAGGAAGCTCAGTTATCAGTTAAGCAATATCTTTGCTTAGTTTTCATAAGAATGTCCTGACACTTCTTTTTCCAGCACATGAAAGAACCCTTTTGGCCTTTTTCTCTTTGATCAGCCTTGGAGTTGGATAATTCTAAAGCAACTACACTTCAAGTTCCTTCCATTAGGCTTACTTCTTCTTCCCTGGCCTATTTTCTCTGCTTTTGTAGGTCAATACTTAACCTATCAAAGAGAATAATTTTGACTTAGCCTGTCAATGAAGGGGAGAGTAGGTTTTTTAATACTCTCCTTCATTCTTTCTGTAGCACCATACATTTAGAGAAGACAGCTATAACATACCCAACTATAGATTAATCATAAAAATAGTGTCTATTGAATAAGTTTTTTATTCTGTTCTGTATATAGACAAAGAAACAAAATTGTATTTTGTTTTTCTATTAATGTAAGTGCATGTGTATAAGCTGTGGTCAAAACAACCTATCTAAAACTGTACAAATTTATATTTGTGACTCAAATGCTTTCAGAAAAACTTTTGCTTTAATAAATGATGTAGCAAAAAATGAAGGTATTGTCTTCGTGGGTGATGAAGAAATAGCAAGGAAGGTTTTAGAAGGATACAAAAGTTTGAGTACAGATAAAACGATGAATAAATAGTCCTTGTTCCCCTCACTATGGGAAACCAATTGGTTACTGAGCTACCACAGGCTACATCTGAGCAGAGGTTCTAGGTTACATTCATACATGGTCCTTGGTTGCATGTCAGTCTCAGAAAAGACCCTGTGCCCAGATATCTTTGGTCCTTGTGGAGCTCCTATCCTTTCCTCATCAGTCTAACTCCCCTTCTTTCTTATGATTCCCTGAACCCTGCCAAAGGTTTGGTCACTCAATGGCTGGCTCTTTGGCCTCCCCACCCCCCAAGGGAGGAGCAGTCCTGTTAGGCTACAGAGGAGAGCTTTGCAGCCAGTCCTGAGGATACCTGATAAAACAGGATCAGATGAATGGGGAGGAGGTCCCCCCTATCAGTGGACTTGGCAAGGGGCACGGTGGAGAGGAGGGAGGGAGGGAGGGACTGGGAGGGAATGAGGGATCGGGACATGGCTGGGGTACATAGTTATCAAAATGTAACTGATAAGAAAAAAAATAAAATACGAAAAAAAATAAAAAAAGATAAAAAAAAAACGATGAATAAAATATCAATGAATAATCAAGGCAATAGATAATTTACAACAGGTAAGTGAAAAAAGTAGCAATATTTCCCTATAAAACAACTTCTAACATCTTGTACTCAGTAGTTTAATAACTTGGATACATTGCCCATCAAGCTTCTCTAACTAGATATTGAGCTTTATGTGAGGCTCCATTTCATTTCCAAAATAAATAGTAGAATACTTATATCTTATAGTCATTTTGAAAGTCTAATAAATATTAATTGAAAACTATAAATAATTAATGAATTATATTTGTCTTCATATTAATTAATTCATTTTCATATTAATTAAAAAATTAATATGAAAAACTAGAAAACTTTTTCATTTGGGAAGAAGTAGGAGGCACACTAAACAAGTAACAAACCTAAAAACTAGCTTCTAAATGGTAGAATATTAAAACACTAATGAACATGAAGAACCATCAAGATTATCTCCTATATTAAGATAAACATATTAAAATCTGTACATCTAAGGAAGCTAATCAAGAAGGAGGACTCTGATTGCTGAGTAGTATTCCATTGTGTAAATTACCATAAGTTCTGTATCCATTCCTCCATTGATGGACATCCGGGTTGTTTCCAGGTTCTGGCTATTACAAATAAAGCCGCTACAAACATGGTTGAGCAAATTTTCTTGTTGTGTACTTGAGCATATTTTGGATATATGCCTAGGAGTGGTATAGCTGGATCTTGAGGGAGCACTATTTCTAATTGTCTGAGAAAGCACCAGATTTATTTCCAAAGTGGTTGTACAAGTTTACATTCCCACCAGCAATGGAGGAGGGTTCCCCTTTCTCCACAACTTCTCTCTAGCATGTGTTGTCACTTGAGTTTTTTATTTTAGCCATTCTGAAAGGTGTAAGGTGAAATCTCAGGGTCGTTTTGATTTCTATCTCTCTGATGGCTAAGGATGTTGAGCATCTCTTTAAGTGTCTCTCTTCCATTCTATATTCCTCTACAGAGAATTCTCTGTTTAGCTCCATACCTCATTTTTTTTAATTGCATTGCTTGATTTATTCCTTTTTAACTTCTTTAGTTCTTTATATATTTTGGATATCAGGCCTCTGTCAGATATAGGGTTGGTGAAGATCCTTTCCCAGTCTGAAGGCTGTCATTTTGTTCATGAAATTTGCAGGCAAATGGTGGGACCTAGAAAAGATCATTCTGAGTGAGATATCCCAGAAGGAGAAAGACACACATGGTATATACTCACTTATATAGACCTATAGGATATGATAAACATACTGAAATCTATATACCTAAAGAAGATAAACAAGAAAGAGGACCTGGGGTAAGATGATCAATCCTCACTTAGAAAGACAAATGGGATGGGCATTGGATGTAGGAAAAAATGAGTAAAAGGACAGGAGCCTACCAGAGAGGGCCTCTGAAAGACTCTACCTAGCAGTGTTCCAAAGCAGATACTGAGACTCGTAACCAAACCTTTGGAAAGGTGCAGGGAATCGTATGAAAGAAAGGGGGGTTAATATGACCTGGAGAGAACAGGACCTCCACAAGGACCAAATATATCTGGGCACAGGGGTCTTTTATGAGATTGTTTCTCCAACCAAGGACCATGTATGGATATAACCTAGAAACTCTGCTCAGATGTAGCCCATGGTAGCTCAATATCCAAGTGGGTACCCTAGTAAGGGGAACAGGGACTATTTCTGACATGAACTCAATGGCTGGCTCTTTGACCTCCCCTCCCCCCCGAGGGAGGAGCCACCCTGCTAGGCCACAGAGGAGGACTTTGCAGCCAGTCTTGAAGATACCTGATAAACCAGGGTCAGATGAAAGGGGAGGAGGTCCTCCCCTATCAGTGGACTTGGAAAGGGGCAAGGAGGAGATGAGGGAGGGAATGAGGAAGGGAGACACAGCTGGGATACAAAGTTAACAAACTGTAACTAACATTAACAAATAAAAAATAAAAAAACAAAAATATTAATATTTTAATAAATATATTAACATGAAATTTTTAAAAAAGGAAGACTCTGGCTAAGATGCTCAATCCCCATTCAGAAATGCAAAGAGCATGGACATCGGTGGAGGGAGAAAACAGGGAACAGGACAGGAGCCTACCACAGAGGGCCACTGAAAGGGTCTACCCTTGCAGGGTATGGAGGCAGATGCTGAGACTCACAGCCAAACTTTGGGCAGAATTTAGGGAATCTTATGAAAGAAGTGGGAGACAGTAAGACCTGAAGAGGAAAGGAGCTCCTCAAGGGGAGCAACAGATCCAAAAAGTCTGGGCACAGGGGTCTTTTCTGAGACTGATACTCCAGCCAAGGACCACTCATGGAGATGGCCTGGAACCCTCCCCCCACAGAGGTAGCCTATTGCAGTTCAGTGTCCAAGTGGGTTCCATAATAATGGGGACAGGGACTGTCTCCGACAGGAACTGATTGGAATGCTCTTTGATCACCTCCCCCTGAGTGGGGAGCAGCCTTACCAGGCCACAGAGGAAGACAATGCAGCCATTCCTGATGAAATCTGATAGACTAGCATCAGAGGGAAGGGTAGGAGGACCGCCCTTATCAGTGGACTGGAGGAGGGGCACAGGTGGGGAAAAGGGAAGGAGGGTGGAATTCTGAAGGAGAGGAAGGAGGAAGGTACAGGGTGGATACAAATAGAATAAACTGTAATTAATAAAAATAAAAATAATGAATAAAAAAGATTATCTCCTTTCTATTAATTTTAGCCTTATAAGTACAGTCTTTTTGAAACGGTATCATCTCAAAAAAATAAAAAAGAGGACTAATTGAAAGGACTAAGACAATGGAATGCCTGTCCCCAAAGCATAAAAACTGTAGTGAAGTTGACTTTTGATCTACCTCCAATTAAGAAGAAAAGCAAACATTTTCATATATTTAAAATTTTTCACTGAATATAAATTCATTGTATATGGTACTGTGTTAATGACATTGTCATGTGAGTATTTGCTGCAAGTTGAGCATCTGCCTCCCATACCACTTCACCTTCTACTCTCTCCTCCCTTTCCTGCTAATCCTCTTCATTCTACTTTCATGTCATATATGCATATATGATTTCATATGTCTCTATAAAATCTAGGAATGACAAATGAGAGAAAATAAATTATAACTTTCTTTGAGCTTAAATTCATAATTTGGATAAGGTTTAATTTTCTTAATATAGTCATCTCCAGTTACATCCATTTTCCTAAAAATGAAATAATTACATTTTTAGAGGATATGAAGGTTGCCATTTGAATCCCATCGATTAGGAGAAGCTTAGAAATACTGTACTCTTTAATAGGTCTTGCTTGCCAGCATATAAACCTAAGCAGCCACAAGATAATAGGTGAATAATTAAAACTAAACACTTTCCAAATGTAACAAAATCTAATGTGATTAAAATGTGCTATGAACAGTATCAACCCCAAAACTAAGTTAGTAGACATATAGAGAAACCAAAAAATGTGATAAACAGTCAAGAGTTAAAATAAAAATCAATAAAAATTGATCCACTGATGACTCAGATTTTGGATGTAACAAATAAAAAGATTAAATCAACTGGTTACTGAAAGTGTGAAAATATTGGAAAGTGATGATGAAATTTCTAAAAAAAAATGATAGAAATTATTGACTTAGAGCTTCAATTCACAAAAACAAAAACTCAGGCAAACAACCTAAAGTTAAACTAGGTCACATTTACAACCAAATTATGGGACTTAAAATAATGATAAAATATTGAAGGCAACCATACTGCCAAACAAAATTACACTTATGAAAAAAATGTTAAGAATAGATACTGGAGAGAGCGGGATGTCGGTCTTCAGGACATAACATTTCGGGTGTCGACCAGCCTGGAGCGAATTAAAAAAATGGGTGATGTTGAGAAAGGCAAGAAGATTTTTGTTCAGAAGTGTGTCCAATGCCATGCTGTGGAAAAGGGAGGCAAGCATAAAACTGGACCCAATCTCCATGGTTTTTTTGGGCTAAAGACAGGTCAGGCCACTGGATTTTCCTACACAGATGCCAACAAGAAAAAAGGTATCAATCACCTGGGGAGATGATACCCTGATGGAGTATTTGGAGACTCCCAAAAATACATCCCTGGAATAAAAATTATCTTCACTGGAATTAAGAATGGAGAAAGGGTAGACCTATTAGCTTATCTTAAAAAGGATACCAATGAGTAATTCCACTGCCTTATTTATTACAAAACAAATGTCTCACAGCTTTTAATGTGTACCATAATTTAATTCGTACATCAAAACTCAGATCATCTTGGCTGGAGAGATGGCTCAGTAGTTAAGAGCACTGACTGATTTTCCAAAATTCAGATCATGAATGCCAAACAATATCTTTGTTGGAAGTCCCAATTTAAGTAAAACTGACTTGTAAAGTGCATATGACTTTTTTAAAAATAGCAATCCAGTTGCATATAGACTATCGCTGCTCTGCCTTTCTCAAGATAAGATTGGACTTAAGTAGTAATGTTCTTTTTCCACAAAGATGGGGGTGTCACCTCAAATCTATTAAATGGTTTTGTACTTAGATTTATATAAATGGGCATCTGAATATGTTTAAACACTGGGAAAACTCTATTATTGTTTCAGAAAAAAGAAGACTCACCTGTGTTTTCAATTTGTGCTCACTGGTCTGTTACAGGCAGTGGCTAAACATCAGGAAGCAACTGTCTTTCTTGATGATGCCTTTTTAATTAGAATTCCTTATGTCAAGGATACTGGCTGCCCTTTTACTACTGAAAGACACCGTGGTTTGCATAAGATATAAAATAAAGAGTATTTAATACTTTAAAAAAAGAATAGATACTGGCTTCTGATCAGACAGAGTGTAGTAAAGAAGACTATGGTGTTTTAATGAAATTAACATAAGTCTGTCAGTCTTTACATATCCAACAAATTTTTTTAAAGAAAATTGTAAAAAGTTTTTCCAGATAAGTACATTTTTTAATAATAAAGTATTACTTTATTTATGACTTCCTAATAGTAAGTATGACATCAGAATGTATCAGTGAGTCGGAAATATTACTGTAAAAGAGATTATTAAATACTTATATTATGAATTATATTATAAAAGAACTAGTACATAGTTCTTTTTTTTTATTTTATTTTTCTTTTTAGTTACATTTTGTTAACTCTGTGTCCCAGCTGTATCCTGCTCCCTCATTCCCTCCCCAACCCCGCACTCCCTCCCTGGTCCCCTCCCTGCCCCTTTCCAAGTCTACTGATAGGGGAGGACCTCCTCCCCTTTCATTTGACCCTGTTTTATCAGGTACCTTCAGGGCTGGCTGCAAAGTCCTCCTCTGTAGCCTAACAGACTGCTCCTCCCCTGGGGGGCGGGGGGTCAAACAGCCTGCCCTTGAGATCCTGTTAGAAATAGTCCATGTTCCCCTTACTTTGGAAAACTACTTGGTTACTGAGCTACCACGGGCCACATCCAAGCCGAAGTTCTAGGTTATATCCATAGATGGTTCTTGGTTGAGTGTCAGTCTCAGAAAAGACCCTGTGCCCGGATATATTTGGTCCTTGTAGAGCTCCTATGCTTTCCATATCATACTAACTTCCCTTCTTTCATATGATTCCCTGCACTCTGCCATGGTTTGGTTATGAGTCTTAGTGTCTGCTTTGAAACACTGCTAGGTAGAGTCTTTCAGATTCCTTTTGTGGTAGACTCCTGTCATACCTTCAATGCACATCCCATTTGTCTTTCTAAATGAGGATTAATCACCTTCGCCTGTGTCCACTTTCTTGATTATCTTCTTTAGGTGTGTAGATTTCATTATGTTTATCATATCTTGTAGGTCTATATAAGCGAGTATATACCAAGTTTGTCTTTCTCCTTCTGGGATACTTCACTCAGAATGATCTTTTCTAGATCCCACCACTTGCCTGCAAATTTCATGATTTCCTCCTTTTTGATTGCTGAGTAGTATTCCATTGTGTAAAAATACCACAATTTCTGTATCCATTCCTCCGTTGATGGACATCTGGGTTGTTTCCAAGTTCTGGCTATTACAAATAAAGCTGCTACGAACATGGTTGAACAAATGTCCTTGTTGTGTACTTGAGCAAATTTTGGGTATATACCTAGGAGTGGTATAGCTGGGTCTTGAGGTAGCACTACTCCTAGTTGTCTGAGAAAGTGCCAGATTGACTTCCAAAGTGGTTGAACCAGTTTACATTCCCACCAGCAATGGAGGAGGGTTCCCTTTTCTCCACAACCTCTCCAGCATGTGCTATCACTTGAGTTTTTCATCTTGGCCATTCTGATGGGTGTAAGATGAAATCTCAGGGTCGTTTTGATTTGCATTTCCCTAATGGCTAATGAGGTTGAGCATTTCTTTAAGTGTTTCTCTGCCATTCGATGTTCCTCTTTCGAGAATTCTCTGTTTAGCTCTGTTCCCCATTTTTTAAGTGGATTACTTGGTTTGCTGCTTTTCAGCTGCTTTAGTTCTTTGTATATACTGGATATTAGCCCTGTGTCAGATAAAGGGTTGGTGAAGATTCTTTCCCAATCTGTAGGCTGTCTATTTGTTTTGATGACAGTGTCTTTTGCTTTACAGAAGCTTTTCAGTTTCATGAGGTCCCATTTATTGATTGTTGCTCTTAGAGCCTGTGCTGTTGGTGTTCTGTTCAGGAAGTTGTCTCCTGTGCCAATGAGTTCTAGGCTGTTTCCCACTTTTTTTCCAACTGATTTAGAGTATCTGGTTTTATGTTGAGGTCCTTGATCCACTTGGACTTTAGTTTTGTTCAGGGTGATAAATATGGATCTATTTTCATTTTTCTGCATGTAGACATCCAGTTGGACCAGCACCATTTGTTGAAGATGCTGTCTTTTTTCCATTGAATGGATTTGGCTTCTTTGTCAAATATTGAGTATTCATAAGTGTGTGGGTTTATTTCTGGGTCTTCTATGCGGTTCGATTGATCCTCCTTTCTGTTTCTATGCCAATACCATGCAGTTTTTATTACTGTTGCCCTGTAGTACAGCTTGAGATCGGGAATGGAGATACCTCCAGATGATCTGTTGTTGTACAGATTCGTTTTGGAGATTCTGGGTTTTTTGTTTCTCCATATGAAGCTGAGGATCTTTTTTTCAAGGTCTGTAAAGAATTGAGTTGGTATTTTGATGGGAATTGCATTGAATCTGTAGATGGCTTTTGGCAGGATGGCCATTTTCACAATGTTAATCCTACCAATCCATGAGCACGGGAGGTCTTTCCATCTTCTGAGATGTTCTTCAATTTCTTTCTTTAAAGACTTGAAGTTTTTCTCAAACAGGTCTTTCACTTGCTTGGTTAGAGTCACACCAAGGTACTTTATGTTATTATTGGCTATTGTGAAGGGTGTTGTTTCCCTAATTTCTTTCTCAGCCCTTTTGTCTTTGGTATACAAGAGGGCTTATGATTTTTTTGAGTTAATTTTGTATCCTGCCACTTTGCTGAAGGTGTTTATCAGCTGAAGAAGTTCTCTGGTTGAATCTTTGGGGTCGCTCATGTATACTATCATATCATCTGCAAATAGTGACACTTTGACCTCTTCCTTTCCAATTTGTATCCCCTTGATCTCCTTTAGTTGTCTTATTGCTCTGGCTAGGATTTCAAGTACAATGTTGAAGAGATATGGAGAGAGTGGGCAGCCTTGTCTTGTCCCTGATTTCAGTGGGATTGATTTATGTTTCTCTCCATTGAGTTTGATGTTGGCTATAGGCTTGCTGTATATTGCCTTTACTATCTTTAGGTATGTGCCTTGTATCCCTGATCTCTCCAAGACTTTAAACATAAATGGGTGTTGGACTTTGTCAAATGCTTTTTCAGCATCTAAGGAGATGATCATGTGGTTTTTCTCCTTCATTTTGTTCATGTGGTGGATTACATTGATGGATTTCCGTATGTTGAACCACCCTTGCATTCCTGGGATGAAGCCTACTTGGTCATGGTGGATGATATCTTTGATGTGTTCTTGGATTCGGTTTGCAAGTATTTTATTGAGTATTTTTGCATCAATGTTCATAAGAGAGATAGGTCTGAAGTTCTCTTTTTTTGTTGGATCTTTGTGTGGTTTAGGTATCAAGGTGACTGGCTTCACAGAATGAGTTTGGTAGTGTTCCTTCTATTTCTATTTTGTGGAATAGTTTGAGGAGAATTGGTGTTAGTACTTCTTTGAAGGTCTTGTAGAATTCTGCGCTGAAGCCATCTGGTCCAAGGCTTTTTTCGGAGGGGAGACTGTTAATGACTACTTCAATTTCCTTGGGAGATATAGGGCTGTTCAGTCTTTCTACCTGATCTTGACTTAATTTTGGTAGATGGAATCTGTCAAGAAAGTTATCCATTTCATTTAGATTTTCAAATTTTGTGCCATATAGGCTTTTGTAGTATGACCTAATAATCATTTGGATTTCCTCAGTGTCTGTAGTTATGTCCCCATTTTCCTTTCTGATTTTGCTGATTTGGATAGTTTCTCTCTGCTTTTTAGTTAGTTTGGCTAAGGGTTTGTCTATCTTGTTGATTTTCTCAAAGAACCAGCTTTTTGTTTCATTGATTCTTTGAATAGTTTTATTTGTTTCTAATTGATTGATTTCTGCCCTTAGTTTGATTATTTCCAGCTGTCTGCTCCTCTTGGGTGTATCTGCTTTTTTTTTCTAGGTTTTTCAGTTGGGCCATTAAGTTGTTTGTATGTGATGTTACGGATTTCTTCTGGTAGGCACTTAGTGCTATAAATTTTCCTCTGCGCACTGCTTTCAATGTGTCCCATAAATTTGGGTATGTTGTGCCTTCATTTTCATTGAATTCTAGAAAGTCTTTAATTTCTTTCTTTATTTCTTCCTTGACCCAGCTGTCATTGAGTAGTAAGTTGTTCAGTTTCCATGTGCGTGTCGGCTTTTTGTTGTTTCTGTTGTTGTTGATGTCCAGCATTAGTCCATGGTGGTCAGATAGTATACAAGGGATTATTTCAATCCTTTTGTATCTGTTGAGGCTTGCTTTGTGACCAACTATATGGTCTATTTTGGAGAAGGTTCCATGTGGTGCTGAAAAGAAGGTGTACTCTTTTGAGTTTGGGTGAAAAGATCTGTAGACGTTTATTAGGTCCATTTGATTTAGGGATTCTGTGAGTGCTTTTATTTCCCTATTTGGTGTCTGTCTGGTTGATCTGTCCCTTGATGAGAGTGGGGTGTTGAAGTCTCCCACTATTAAGGTATTAGGATCAATGTATGATTTAAGCTTTAATATTGTTTCATTTACGAATGTAGGTGCTCTTGTATTTGGGGCATAGATATTCAAAATTGTGATGTCCTCTTGTTGGATTTTTCCTTTGATGAGAATATGGTGGCCCTCCTTATCTTTTTTGATTAACTTCGGATGAAAGTCTATTTTATTAGATATTAGGATGGCTACTCCAGCTTGTTTTCTGGAACCATTTGCTTGAAAAACATTTTTCCAGCCCTTTACTCTGAGGTAGTGTTTATCTTTGTTGCATAGGTGTGTTTCTTGGATGCAACCGAATGTTCGATCCTGTTTCCACAACCATTCTGTTAGCCTGTGTCTTTTTATTGGTGAGTTGAGTCCATTAATATTGATAGATAATATTGACCAATGCATGTTAGTTCCTTTTGTAATGGAGTCAATGATCTTACCCTGTTTCATTGCTTGTTTTCTTTTCATTTTTGTTGGGATATTATCTGTATGCCCTGTTTTCTTGGGTGAATTCGTTTTCGTTGGATTGGAGTTTTCCTTCTAGTATCTCCTGTAGGGTTGGTTTGCTGTATAGATATTGTGTAAATTTAGTTTTGTCATGGAATATTTTGTTTTCTCCATCTATGTTGATTGAAAGCTTTGCAGGGTATAGTAGTCTGGGTTGACATTTGTGATCTCTTAGAGTCTCCATGACACTTGCCCAGGCCCTTCTAGCTTTCATAGTTTCTGATGAGAAGTCTGGTGTGATTCTGATAGGTCTACCTTCATATGTTACTTGGCCTTTTTCCCTTGCTGCTTTTAATATCTTTTCTTTGTTCTGTAGATTTAGTGTTTTGACTATGATGTGACGTGATGTGTTTCTTTTCTGGTCTAGTCTATTTAGTGTTCTGTAGGCCTCTTGTATATTTATGGACATCTCTTTCTTTAAGTTGGGAAAATTTTCTTCTATGATTTTCTTGAAAATATTTTCTGGACCTTGGAGCCTGGAGTCTTCTTTTTCATCAATTCCTATTATTCTTAGATTTTGTCTTTTCATAGCATCCTTGATTTCTTGGATATTTTGTGATTGGAACTTTTCTGATTTTACTTTTTCTTTGAGAGAAGTATCAATTTCTGCAAGTGTGTCTTCAGCTCCAGAGATTCTCTCTTCCAACTCTTGTATTCTGTTGGTGATGCTTACTTTTGTGGTTCCTGATCCTTTCTCCAAGTTCTCCAGCTCAAGAGTTTTCTCATTTTGTGTTTTCTTTATTGATTCTAATTCTGTTTTCATGCCTTGCACCATTTCTTTCATGTGTTTGAATTTGGATTCCTGCCTCTCTACGATGGACTCTATTTCTTTGTTCATTTCCTTTTTATATGCCACTAATTTTTTCTCTACTTGTGCCTCTATTTGTTTGGCTATGTTTGCCTGTGTTTCTTTAAGGCTTTTGTCTATTTCTTCTTTCTTTACCTCCAATTGACTGGCCAACTCTTTGAAAGATTTGTTCATTTCCTCCTTATGAGCCTCAAATAATTGAACAAGCATGGCTTTAAGGTCATTTTCCTGTTCTTCTGATGAATTGGAGTATCCATCGATTTTGGGTTTGCTGGTGAAGTCATGATGTCCTGATTTATGTTGGAAGTGTTCTTTCGCCTACCCCTGGCCATTGGCTTATCTGAGACCTTCCCTGTTTGTTTTTGGATTCTGCCGATCAGACTGGTACTGTCTCTCTCTCGAGTCTGGAGAATTCTTCAGGAAGTTGAGAGAGGTCCCGTGTCCTTAGCGTGTGCTGAGGACTAGCTGTACCTGTGGGAGGAAAGTACGCAGGCGCAAACAGAGGCAAATGCAAGCGTGCGTGCGTGCGTGCGTGCGTGTGTGTGTGTGTGTGTGTGTGTGTGTCTGTGTAAGTGGGCGTGGGCGTGTGTCTCAAGGGACAGAGTGATGGCTAATGTTGAACCCTTGAGTGTGTGGGAGGGGCTCTGCAATGTATATGTCGCAGGCGCTAGTGATGATTGCAGCACAATTTCTGGCATTAACTGCCTTAACTCCTCAATTAGACCCACAGAGCAGGAACTTCAATGTTCCAAGTGCCCCTCTGTTTCCCAAAGTGGGTATATGGGTGGGAGGGGGTTCGATGCCTGGCTTCTGTTTTAGAAGGACCCAGGATCAGGGGAGCTGCAGATTCTCAAGGGTGCACTCACTTACAGGCAGGTCACTTGGCAGAGATCGGGGTATCTGGGTTCTCTGTTCTCTGGTTTGGCTCTGCTTCTTTGATGTGCTCCGCCAGTTCCGTGCTGCTGTCACTGCCAGGTTATGAAGTCTTGCTGCAGCTGGAGATTTCAGGGTGGTCACATCAGTAGGAATCGGGGTAACCAGGCTTTCTGTTCTCTGGTTTGGCCCTGGTTAGTCTTAAACTGGAGGGCTGATGTGCCCCGCCAGCTCAGTGCTGCTCCGCCGCCAGGTTAGAAAGTCCCATTGTAACTGGAGACTGGGTTGCTAGTCCAGATGCTTTCTGGGAAGTCCTGGGGTCTCTTTGCTGTGCTCTCCAAGCTTCGGAGGCCCAGCGCCTGGTGTGTCTATCTTGTATGGTGTTTCTACCTGGTTTTGGTGAGTATATAGCGTATTCTCTGTCACTGTGGGATTGGGCGGGCCGTACCGTCAGTTATGGCGCTCCTGCGGAGCTAGTATGGCGTCTAGCAGACTTGGGCCCTGGGAGGATGGTGCAGCCATCGTGCGATCTGGGGCTCCGAGACACAGTACTGCTGGCCTTTGCCAATAAAGGGCTTGGGGCTCCGCCTCAGTGGCTGCAGGCCCCAGACAGTTAGGTCTGCGCTGAGAAAGGCGAGTCCGCTGTGCTGAGGAGGAGGGAGGTCTGGGGGAGGGGAGTGCCGAGAGATCAAAGGATCGTTTCTCACCTTCCCCAAACAAGTCCCTGGGTGACCCTAGACCAAGGTTTTCACCTCCTGCAATGTTCCCTGTTGTTTAGAAAGTCTCTCCGTTGTTTCCCTGGCTTCAGAAGTTCTTCCACTCATCAACTCAGAACTTTATCTCTTCCACAGTTCGGAAACTGTGTGTGCTAGTCGCCATCTTGGCTCTGCCCCCCCCCCCAGATAAGTACATTTTATACAGACTTGAAACAAATGCCAAATGATTCTCACCATAATAGAAGTAAATTATGTTATGTGGGAAACAAGATATTCGAAAAGTATTTCTAAAAGAATAAGTAAGGGGATAAATATAAGAGACTATGTTTTTCTTTATATTCAGAAAATAAATAAAAGATAATTTAAAATAGACTGGTGGATCAATGGAATTTAATAGAATACCCTGACATAAATCCACACACATATGGACAACTGATTTTTGACAAAGGTGCCAAAACCATTCAATAGAAAAAAGTCAGCATCTTCAACAAATGGTGCTGGTCTAACTGGTTATCTACATGCAGAAAAATGCAAATAGATCCATACTTATCACACTGCACAAAAATGAAGTCCAAGTGGATCAAAGACCTCAACATAAAACCAGGCACACTAAACTGCTTAGAAGGAAAAGTGGGGAAGAGCCTAGAACTCATTGGCACAGGAGAAAACTTCCTGAACAGAACACCAACAGCACAGGCTCAAAGAGCAACAATCAATAAATGGGACCGCATGAAATTGAAAAGCTTCTGTAAAGCAAAGGACACTGTCCTCAAAACAAAATGACAGCCTACAGATTGGGAAAGGATCTTCACCAACCATATATCTGACAGAGGACTAATATCCAGTATATATATAAAGAACTAAAGAAGTTAAACAGAAAAAATCAAGTAATCCAATTAAAAAATGGAGTACAGAGCTAAACAGAATTCTAAATAGATGAATATCGAATGGCAGAGAAACACTTAAAGAAATGCTCAACCTCATTAGCCATCAGGAAAATGCAAATCAAAACAACCTTAAGATTTTACCTTACACCCATCAAAATGGCTAAGATCAAAAATTCAAGAGACAACATGTGCTGGAGTGGTTGTGGAGAGAAGGGAACCTTCCTCCACTGCTGGTGGGAATGTAAACTTGTACAACCACTCTGGAAATCAATCTGGCGCTTTCTCAGACAACTAGGAATAGCGCTTCCTCAAGATCCAGCTATACTACTCCTAGGCATATACACAAAAGAGTCTCAAGTACACAATTGTCGGGAGCCACTCCCGCCATTACAAGATGGCGCCGGTTTCCTGCTTCCTGGTTCTTCTTGCCAGCATTGTTTTGCGATCTGCGCATGCGCCGCCTTATGTTAATGTAGGCTTGTGTGGTCCTCCATTTGGAGACCACATGCTAATTGGGTTTTGTGTGGAGCACCAATTACAGACGAACAAGTCACCCTGCTGGCTACTTAAGCAGAACGCACACAGGGTTCGGGGTCCTTCTCCATCTGCTGTTAAGAGCCTCACAATAAAGTTGCTGCTGGACAAATCCGTTGTTGCTGCGTCATCCTTATCGGCGAGGGCTGCGCGCGACAAGTGGTGCCGAAACCCGGGAAACCTGCCGAACCCTGGGCGGAGGAACGACTCGAAGGACCCCCGACTGCTCGTCGGAGGAGGATTCAAGCCAGCAGTGCGAAACCGCGGTACTTTTCTGCAAGGTATGATTTCTGTGGTCTGGTGTATTCCGTTTCTCAATGTTAGTCTCGTTTTTGTCTTGTTGTGTTGTCTGTGTCTTAATTGTGGGAAACGGGATAGAGTGGGTGTAAAGGAGGGGCAAAGAGCGTTAGCAGACCATCAGGATAGTCTATCAGAAGCAGAAAAGGAAGAAATATTAAAAAAGGATAAAAAAGAAGAAATAGTCAAAAGGGAGAAAAAACCCAAAAACACGGGAAAACTTTCAAAACTCGAGTCAAAAAATAAAGAATCAAAGATGATATCAGAAACTAAAGGAAATACAAGCAAAAAGGAAGGGGTTAACAAGTTGTACCCTCTCCTGGATAAGTTTAAGACTCTTAAGGTGGAGTCCTCTTCCGGTGAGGAGACGTCCTCGGAGGAAGAGGAACCACGACAATCTGCTGACTCTAGTGAAGAGGAAGAGATAGAGCTCGATCCTGATGAGCAAGCAGAATTAGATGAGGAAGCAGCAAAATATGAAGCAGAGAGATATGGCCCTGACCCGCCTTATGCGCCAGGGTATGGTGCGACAGCGCCCCCTCTCGAGGAAATGATCCAAGTCAGAAAAAGGAGTAAAGCTACTAGGGCTATGGCTCCTAATTCATTAATTTCAGAAAAGGAAAGAAAGAAAATTCAGGCTGCTTTCCCCGTCTGGGAAGATGCGCAAAATCAAAGGCAGCACTCACCGTTGGATCTGAAACAATTGAAGGCTTTGGTGGAGTCAGTACAAACCTATGGTATTAGCGCCTCATTTACGCAGGCGCTGATAGAAAGACTAGCAGCCGCAGCTATGACTCCTGATGACTGGTCCAAAACAGTGAGAGCATGTCTTACTATGGGACAATATTTAGACTGGAAATCCATTTATCAAGAGCTGTGTATGGCTCAAGCAAAGCAAAATATAGCCAATCAACGGCCTCAATGGAATTATGATATGCTTACTGGACAAGGCCAGTGGGTAGTTAATCAGACCTTATACCCACCTGAAGTATATGAACAAATACCGGTAACAAATCAAGGCTTGGCAGCAGCTGTGCTCTCTGCTCTTATTACTCCTTACACTAGCCATCAAGTACAGGTGCTATGCTCCACTCTAGATGCATGGGCTGTGTTACGATGCACCTACTCCGGCAACATTGATAATCATTAAAGGACCGGATCCTATTTTTATAAGATCCAGGGGAGCTGTGTGTATTTTCCCACAGGACCAAGACGAGCTTGGAGGTGGAGACCCAGGAGATTCGATGGGGGATCCTGTCAGCCTTTCTTCGACCCATGCCGGTGATGCATGATGCACAAGTCTTCCCAAGATTTTTCGCCACTAATGACTCTCTGGGACTACCTTATTTGCCAATGTCTATCTTCTGCCTTTTCCTATTTTAAGGAGTGGGTTGGCGTGGGAATATTTGGAGTGTTGCTACTGGCTGGACTGTTTCTCTGTTTTTGGTTGCTCTGCAGATTCAAAAGACAACAACATTTCAAAAATGTGGCCATGGTTTAGGCTATGTTGGCTGTGGAACAGGAAGCCTCCCCTCAAGTCTGGCTTAACGTGCTCAGCCGTTGAGACTCTGTCAGAACTTTTAGCACCCCTGAAGGGCACAGGTTCCCATTGCACCAGGATGCTGTTCTAGACAGACCTCTGCACTCCCCAGGGCTCGGGTTCCCATTGCACGGGGCTAAGGGTGCAGAGGGTCTCCTGCACCGTGTAACCTCCATGATCGCTAGTGCTGTTGAGTCAGCAGGCTGATCAGAAAACTCATGGTGTAATATTTTCCTCTGGCTGATTTTTATAAAATTAATAAGGGGGAGATGTTGGGAGCCACTCCCGCCATTACAAGATGGCGCCGGTTTCCTGCTTCCTGGTTCTTCTTGCCAGCATTGTTTTGCGATCTGCGCATGCACCGCCTTATGTTAATGTAGGCTTGTGTGGTCCTCCATTTGGAGACCACATGCTAATTGGGTTTTGTGTGGAGCACCAATTACAGACGAACAAGTCACCCTGCTGGCTACTTAAGCAGAACGCACACAGGGTTCGGGGTCCTTCTCCATCTGCTGTTAAGAGCCTCACAATAAAGTTGCTGCTGGACAAATCCATTGTTGCTGTGTCGTCCTTATCGGCGAGGGCTGCGCGCGACACACAATCAGGACATTTGCTCAACCATGTTTGTAGCAGCCTTATTTGTAATAGCCAGAACCTGGAAACAGCCCAGATGCCTCTCAGTGGAGGGATGGATGCACAAATTGTGGTATATCTACACAGTGGAATATTACTCAACAATAAAAAACAAGGAAATCATGAAATTTTCAGGTAAAGGGTGGGATCTGGACAATATCATCCTGAGTGAACTATCCCAGAAGCAGAAAGATGCACATGGTATATACTCACTCATATAGACATATAATATAGGATAAACCTACTAAAATCTGTACACCTAAAGAAACAAATCAAGAGGGAGGACTCTTGCTAAAATGCTCATCCTATCCAGAAAGGCAAAGAGAATGGATATCAGAAGAAGGAGAAAAGAGGGAACACGTCAGGAGCCTGACACAGAGGACCTCTGAAAATCTCTGTCCTGCAGACTATCAATGTAGATACTAAGACTTATGGGCAACCTCTGGGCAGAGTGCATGGAATCTTAGGAAAGAAGTGGGAAATAGTAAGATCTGGAGAGAACAGGAACTCCATAAGGAGAGCAACAGAACCAAAAAAATCTGAGCACAGGGGTCTTTCCTGAGACTGCTATTCCAACCAAGGACTATGCATGGAGATAACCTAAGACCCCTGCACAGATGTATCCCATGGCAGTTCATTATCCAATTGGGTTCTATTGTAATAGGAACAGGGACTGTCTCTGACATGAACTGATTGGCCTGCTCTTTAATTACTTCCTCCTGAGGGGGAAGCAGCATTACAAGGCCACAGAAGAAGACAATGCAGCCACTCCTGATGAGACCTAATTGACAAGGATCAGAAGGAAGGAAACGAAGACCTCTCTTCTCAGTGGACGTGGGGAGAGGCATGCATGCAGAGGGTGGAGGAAGGGAGAGATTGGGATCGGAGGAGGGAGGGAACCACAGGGGAATACAATGTGAATAAAGTGTAATTAATAAAGAATTAAAAAAATAAAAGTAAAGAAAAAGATAATTTAATAAAAATAACATGGTAGTAGAGACTTTACAATGTGTATGAAAGATGTAAATATTTTAATAATAACATAAATAATAAGAGGAAAATAAATGGAGCTAAATATCATGAGAATACTATACTTGTGAAGCAGAAAATGATATGTATCTCGTACTAAATGAGAAATCTAAAGCAGGATTATGAAGTTGCAAGTATGGAGAGGTACAATATTGATTATAAAATAACTTTCATAACTTAAGAATGCAGTAAAATAAAAAATACTAAACTTGTCTTCAAGAAGTTAAAAAATTCTGCTTCTTAAAAGACATAAACAAAAAATGAGGGAATGTGTTTAAATATTTGTCCATTATTAATCAGATTGCCTGGGTATTCTGGGTAAAAGTTTATCACCAGTTGTATGCGATAACATTTTTTTTTCGAATATACGTGAACATGGTGAACATACCCTTTATTAAGGGCACATACACTATTGAAAGTATTCAAGGGAAAAAGGCCAAGTAACATATAATGGCAAACCCATTAGAATCACACCTGACTGTTCAACAGAAACTATGAAAGCCAGAAGGGCCTGGACAGATATCATGCAGACCCTAAGAGAACACAGATGTCAGCCCAGGCTACTATACACTGCAAAATTCTCAGTCCTCATAGACGAAGAAAACAAGATATTCAATGACAAAAACAAATTTCAACAATACCTACACACAAATCCAGCATTACAGAAGACACTGGAAGGGAAAATACAACCCAAGAAAATTAGATTATTTCAAGAAAACACAGGAAATAATTAACATTACTACAGTAAAACAAAAAGCAACCAACCACACAACCTTATGAACACAGCCAGCATCAAAATCAAAGGATCTAACAGCCAGTGGTCATTAATCTCTCTCAACATCAATGGACTCAACTCTCCAGTAAAAAGACACAGATTAACAGAATGGATACATAAAGAAAACCCAGCAATCTGTTGCATACAAGAAACACACCTAAGACACAAAGATAGACATTACCTGAGGGTAAAACGTTGGAAGACGACTTTCCAAGCAAATGGACCCAAGAAGCAAGCAGGAGTAGCCATTTTAATATCTGATAAAATAGACGTTCAACCAAAATTAATAAAAAGAGATGGGGAAGGACACTTCATACTCATCAAGGGAAAATTTCACAAAGAAGACATCACAATCCTGAACATCTATGCCCCAAATACAAGAGCACCCATATTTGTGAAAGAAACATTGATAAAATTTAAACCACATATAGATCCCCACACATTAACAGTGGAAGACTTCAACACCCCACTCTCAACAAAGGACAGGTCAACAAAACAGAAATTAAACAAAGAAACAATATCTCTGACAGAGGTCATGAATCAAATAGACCTCACAGACATTTAGAGAACTTTACACCCAAACACAAAAGAATTTACCTTCTCCTTAGCACCTCATGGAACCTTCTCCAAAATAGACCATGTAGTTGGTCACAAAGCAAGCCTCAACAGATACAAGAAGATTGAAATAATCCCTTGTATCTGGTCTGATCACCGTGGAATAAAGCTGGACCTCAACAACAACAGTAATAGCAAAATGCCTACACACACATGGAAACTGAACAACTTGTTACTAAATGACAGCTGGGTCAGGGAAGAAATAAAGAAAGAAATTAAAGTCTTCCTAGAACTCAATGAAAATGAAGACACAACATACCCAAACTTGTGGGACACAATGAAAGCAGTGCTAAGAGGATAGTTCATAGCACTAAGTGCCTTCAAGAAGAAATTTGAGACAGCTCATTCAAGCAACTTAATGGCCCACTTAAAAACCCTAGAAAAAGAAGCAGCAGACACACCAAAAAGGAGTAGACAGCTGGAAATAATCAAACTCAGGGCTGAAATCAATCAATTAGAAACAAATAAAACAATTCAAAGAATCAATGAAACCAAGAGCTGGTTCTTTAAGAAAATCAACAAGATCGACAAACCCTTAGCCAAGCTAACTAAAAGGCAGAGAGACACCATCCAAACCAACAAAATCAGAAATGAAAAGGGGGACATATCTACAAACACTGAGGAAATCCAAACAATCATTAGGACTTACTTCAAAAGTCTATACTCAACAAAATTTGAAAATCTAAATGAAATGGACAATTTTCTTGATCGATTTGACTTACCAAAGCTGAATCAAGATCAGGTAAATCAATTAAATAGTCCTATATCCCCCAAAGAAATAGAAGCAGTCATCAAAAGTCTCCCATCCAAAAAAAGCAAAGGACCAGATGGCTTCAGCGCAGAATTCTACCAGACCTTCAAAGAAGAGCTAACTCCAATTCTCTTCAAACTATTCCACAAAATAGAAACAGAAGGACCATTACCAAACTCATTCTATGAAGCCACAGTCACCTTGGTACCTAAACCTCACAAAGACTCAACAAAGAAAGAGAATTTCAGGCCAATCTCCCTTATGAACATTGATGCAAAAATACTTAACAAAATATTTGCAAATCGAATACAAGAACGCATCAAAGATATTATCCACTATGACCAAGTAGGCTTCATCCCAGGTATTCAGGGGTGGTTCAATACATGGAAATCCATCAATGTGATCCACCATATTAACAAACTCAAAGAAAAAAAAAACACATGATAATCTCCCTAGATGCTGAAAAAGCATTTGACAAAATACAACATCCATTCATGTTTAAAGTATTGGAGATATCAGGGATACAAGGCACATATCTTAACATAGTAAGGGCGATATACAGCAAGCCTATAGCCAACATCAAACTGAACAGAGAGAAAGTTAAAGCAATCCCACTGAAATCAGGGACAAGACAAGGCTGCCCACTCCCTCCATATCCCTTCAACATAGTGCTGGAAGTCGTTGCTACAGCAATAAGACAGTTGAAGGAGATCAAAGGGATACAGATGGGAAAGAAAGAAGTCAAATTATCACTATTTGCAGATTATATGATAGTATACATGAGTGACCCCAAAAACTCTACCAGGGAACTCCTACAGCTGATAAACAGCTTCAGCAAAGTGGCCGGATACAAAATTAACTCAAAAAAATCAGTAGCCCTCCTGTATACAAAAGACAAAAGGGCTGAGAAAGAAATTAAAGAAACAACACCATTCACAATAGCCACAAATGACATAAGGTATCTCGGAGTAACCCTAACGAAGGAAGTCAAAGACTTGTATGAAAAAAATTTTCAAGTCTCTGAAGAAAGAATTAGAGGAAGATATGAGAAGATGGAAAGATCTCCCATGCTCATGGCTTGGCAGGATTAACATAGTAAAAATGACCATCTTACCAAAAGCAATCTACAGATTGAATGCAATTCCCATCAAATTGCCAACACAATTCTTTATAGACTTGGAAAGAAAAATTCTCAACTTCGTATGGAATAACAAGAAACCGAGAATTGCTAAAACAATCCTCTACAATAAAAGATCTTCTGGAGGTATCTCCATCCCTGATCTCAAGCTGTACTATAGAGCAACAGTTTTAAAAACTGCATGGTACTGGCATAGAAACAGAATGGTGGATCAATGGAACCGAATAGAAGACCCAGAAATAAACCCACACACTTATAGACACCTGATTTTTGACAAAGATGCCAAAACCATACAATGGAAAAAAGATAGCATCTTCAACAAATGGTGCTGGTCCAACTGGATGTCTACATGTAGAAAAATGAAAATAGCTCCATACTTATCACACTGCACAAAACTGAAGTCCAAGTGGATCAAAGACCTCAACATAAAACCAGACACATTAAATTGGCTAGAAAAAAAAGTGGGGAATACCCTAGAACTCATTGGTACAGGAGAAACTTCCTGAACAGAACACCAACAGCACAGGCTCTAAGAGCTACAATCAATAAATGGGACCTCATGAAATTGAAAAGCTTCTGTAAAGCAAAGGACACTGTCATCAAAACAAAGTGACTGCCTACAGATTGGGAAAGAATCATCACCAACCCTTTATCTGTCAGAGGACTCATATCCAGTATATATAAAGAACTAAAGAAGCTGAAAAGCAGCAAACTAAGTAATCCACTTGAAAAATGGGGAACAGAGCTAAAGAGAGAATTCTTTGTAAAAGAATATCAAATGGCAGAGAAGCACTTAAAGAAATGCTCAACCTTATTAGCCATTAGGGAATTGCAAATCAAAACGACCCTGAGATTTCACCTTATACCCATCAGAATGGCCAAGATGAAAAACTCAAGTGACAACACATGCTGGAGAGGTTGTGGAGAAAGGGGAACCCTTCTCCACTGCTGGTGGGAATGTAAACTTGTACAACCACTCTGGAAATCAATCTGGCGCTTTCTCAGACAACTAGGAATAGCGCTTCCTCAAGATCCAGCCATACCACTCCTAGGCATATACCCAAAAGAGGCTCAAGTACACAAAAAGGACATTTGCTCAACCATGTTTGTAGCAGCTTTATTTGTAATACCCAGAAGCTGGAAACAGACGAGGTGCCCTTCAACTGAAGAATGGATGCAGAAACTGTGGTACATCTATACAATGTAATATTACTCAGCAATGAAAAATAAGGAAATCATGAAATTTGCAGGTAAATGGTGAGACCTGGAAAGGATCATCCTGAGTGAGTTGTCCCAGAAGCAAAAAGACACGCATGGTATATACTCACTCATATAAACTTACAACATAGAATAAACCCACTAAAATCTGTACATCTAAACAAACTAAGCAAAAGAGAGGACCCTAACTAAAATGTTCAATCCCCATCCTGAAAGGCAAAGAGGATGGACATCAGAAGAAAAAGAAAACAGGAAACAACCTAGGAACCTGCTACAGAGGGCCTCTGAAAGCCAGAAGAAAACAAAAAACAACCTTGGAACCTGCCACAGAGGGTCTCTGAACACCTCTGTAGTATAGACTGTCAAACCAGATGTTGAGCCTGATGGCCAACTGATGGGCAGAGTGAATGGAATTCTATGTAAGAAGTGGGAAATAGGAAGAGCTGGAGGGGACAGGAACTCCACAAGGAGAGCAACAGAACAAGAAAATTTGAACACAGGGAACTTCCCAGAGACTCATACTCCAACCAAGGACTATTCGTGGAGACAACCTAGAGCCCCTGCACAGATGTAGCCCATGGCAGTTCAGTGTCCAAGTGGGTTACATAGTAATGGGAAGAGGGACTGCCTCTGACATAATCTGATTGGCCTGCTCTTTGATCACCTCCCCCTGAGGGGGGAGCAGCCTTACCAGGCCACAGTAGAGGACAATGCAGCCACTTTTGATGAGAACTGATAGACTAAGATCAGAAAGGAGAGGAGAACCTCCCCTATCAGTGGACTTGGGGAGTGACATGCATGCAGAAAGGGGAGGGAGGGTGGGATAGGGAGGGGAAGAGGGAGGGACTTATGGGGGGATACAAAGTGAATAAAGTGTAATTAATAAAAAAAGAAAGTATTCTAAGAGGAAAAAGCATATTAATAATATGTCTTTGGATTTACAATTTTTATCCAATAAATTGGCCAAATGGAAAATATTAGCAATACCAAATATGAATGGCATATTCAAGGAGAGAGAAGAGAGGAGAGGGAGAGGGAGAGGGAGAGAGAGAGAGAGAGAGAGAGAGAGAGAGAGAGAGAGGGAGAGGGAGAGGGAGCGAGGGAGGGAGGGAGAGCCAATATGACCCTGTAAAAGGAAGGTAGGATAATAGATGGAAAGTGAACTGCATTAGGAAAGATTCTTCTTGTGCTTCTGTCTTACATCTCCATTTTTATTTTTGGCTTTGAAAGGACAGTGAGGGGGCTCTGGCAAAGTGAATCCCAAGTAGGCTCTGATGGCACAATTCCTGATTGTAGCAAATGCTGACTTTGGCCTGCCTGAGCTTCAGTTTCTCATTTATTCTCTAGATAGTCTCTGGTATAGACTCAATTTAGGGTCTCCAAGCAGATTTTCCACATAGCTTACCAATGGTGCTCTCTCTACTCATTCACATGGACAATGCTCAAGGGCTGATTCTGTCACTTGGATTATGAAAATAGCTCCAAACTGAGGGCCACTACTTTTTTAAATTAATTAATTATTTGTTTGTTTATTACAATTTATTCACTTTGTATCCAGGCTGTAGCCCCCTCTCTCATATCTTCTCAGTCCCACCCATCCTCCCTCTTCTCCCCTTGTGCCCCCTCTTTATTCCTGTGAAAGGGAGAACCTCCTCCCCTTTTATCTGATCTTAGCCTATCAGGTCCCATCAGGGCTGGCTACATCATCTTCCTCTGTGGTCTGGCAAGGCTGCATCCTCCAGGGGGAGGAGATCAAAGAGCCAGCCACTGAGTTCATGTCAGAGATAGCCCCTTTTCCCCTTACTAGGAAACCCACTTGGAAACTGAGCAGCCTATGGCTTTCTCTGAGCAGAGGGTCTAGATCCTCTCCATGCGTGGACCTTGGTTGGAGTATTGGACTCTGAAGGCTCCCCTGGGCCCAGGTGTTTTGGCTTTGTTGGCCTCCTTGTGGAATTCTTGTCCCTTCCAGGTCTTTCTATCTACCTCTTCTTCCATAAGGTTCCCTGTGCTCTGTCCAAAGGATAGACATCGGAAGTAGGAGAAGACAAGGAACAGGACAGGAGCCTTCCACAGGGACCATCTGAAAGACTCCACCAATCACGGTATTGAAGGAGATACTGAGACTCATAGGGCCAATTCTTAGTCCTACCAACCTTCTGCCTTAACTTTCTAAGATGCTACTATAAGTACCTTCTTCACAGTCATGTGATTGGCACAATTGCCAAAGATCTCATGCTAGGAAAGGGTTGGTATTTCAGGCATGAGGTGTTACTATAATTTTGTCTTTAAAGCTGAGTTTTGTTTTGCTTTTATAAGTCAGAGGGACAGGTGGCACGCACTGCAATCTGTTGAGTGTTAGCTCCTATGCAGTCTTGCATCCTGCCACCTTACCAGGAGAGATTCTTAGTCATCAATTCTCTTATCGGTGAACACCCTTTCACTGATGGTCTTTTCTCCTGGTATGGATGCTCTGCCACAGGCAAGAGCCAACCTGAACATGCGTAGAACTGAAAGTTTGGAAAAATACCATTGAAATATCAAGGGAGGACATGGTAGTAGTCATCATTCATGCCATTGAAACACCACAAACTATCTCACAAACAGCCATCCTGGGGCAACAACATGGTGAGAGAAATTCTCTTTTTTTATTCACTTCAAGTCTAAGTACCACATATATCCCAATTCGGGGGTTTAAGATCTTTAGGAGTCACTTGGATACCTTGGATGTATAAGATTCTTAGCTGTACATTCTAGGACCCTGCCTTCTTAAGGATCCAATGCATAGGCCAAGTGACTGGTAGTAATGGTGTGACAGTATTTGGGTGCAAAGCCATGAGATGAAACAATATACAATTACCTTGCTAGTATCCTCGGGCCTAAAAATACTCCCCCGGCCACTTGCAGGTTCTCATTCTTCCACTCCTCTTAAACCTGGCTTATATTTTTAAATATGCCTTTCCAACTCTAAGAATGTTTAGGAATAGTGCATAAAGTACTAACTTCAGTGATTTTTAAATAAAATTTAAAATGTCTGAGAGTAATAATATTCAAGTCAAGAGAACATAAAAGAAAAAAGGCTTATATGTATCTAACTACACATTTTCTGTTTTAACTCATTTTGAACAAGGGAACTTATTATACCATTGTGAGGGTAGAAACTCAAATTCCCAAAGCCCACATAAAAAATGGATAGGCATGGTCATACAAGCCTGTAACCCTAACACTGTGGCAGGTGGAGACAGGAGAATCTCTTGCTGATCTTTAGCTTAGCTCTTGGTTCAGTGAGAGACTGTCTCAGGAAAATAAGAGATATAGAACAAGACACCTATGTTTTCCTCTGCATGCAATTATGCACACAGCATATGTATATATAAAAATCACACATACATGCACATACCCAACCACAAAAAGAAAGAGGATAGACACTGTATTCCAAGCAATGGTATCAAAAAGTAAGCTAAAATAACTCTGATCATATCTGAGAAGGCACTATTCAAGATGAAATTAGTCACATGAGACAAAGAAGGTCATTTAATATTAATAACAAACATTAAATATATAGCAACCATAACTGTACACTAAGTATAATAAACTTCATAAAACATACTGTTCGACATAAAGAGAAATATAGAAGCCAATACAATAATGGTGGACCAAATATCCCACTTGTACCAACAATAATTTCAACAATGTAAATTTGTTACCCAGTACCAAATTGTCGGCCCTAAAACATGCACACATAAACAATACTAAATCAGTCTCTCTCTCTCTCTCTCATTCTGTGTGTATGTCCATGTGTGTCTGTATGTGTAGAGTGAGACTGTTTATTGTCAAAATAAACTGATAAATGTATTACGTTTTTCCTCAATAAGATGCAAATTTTGTTCTTTTTCTAGATCCTTTGTCTGGACTGGCCAATATGACATTAGCAAATATGATCCAAATAGGTGCTGCAGAAGTACATGTGTTTTGAAGCCTCTCTAGTTCCTGAAATGATCACCATGTGAATGAACCTCACCACAATGTAGGATGCCAAAGGACATGTGTTCCTGTCAGCCCAGCCACTTGAGCTAAGAGCATATCAAATACTAGAGATGGGGATGGTGCTTCCTGGGACATTTGGCCTTTGGCAAATTGAATCATATATGTGGCTATAAAAGTAACAACAAGAGAGACATACTGCATTGATGTAGATGGAAAACACTTCTCAACTAGTGCATATAATTAAGAAATTAATGTTTTTTTATCTATGTCATGAAATTAAGGGATGACTAATCACAGAGAAAAATCTTGCTGATACTGTGAAGGTAACTGGTACAACTGACAAAATGATAGACCGACAGGGAGATGCTTGAGTCAATAGTGACACATTATGGAAATTATGCAAGTTTGAAGACAAATTTGTTGGATATACTTCTGATTAACCTTCATTTCTTCTCTAGTAAGGTAGGGTTCTTAAGGAGAAGAAATATAGATGTACTAGGATCTGTTTATAAATGTAACTGCTTCAGGACTGAACTACTAAAAGAGAAATGAGTAATTTTTAATTGGAAGAATGATTTTTTTTTTACTTTTAGAGTGTCAAATATGTACTATATGAAGGAATTAGCTCAGTATACTTGCTTATTAGATCTACAAGGACTTGAAATTCTTATTTGATTCTTTAGGGCTTGTGAGTGCTTGTGTGTGTGTGTGTGTGTGTATGTGTGTGTGTGTGTATGTGTGTGCATTAGGGATTGTGAGTGCTTGTGTGTGTGTGTGTGTGTGTGTGTGTTTGTGTGTGTGTGAGTGTGTGTGTGCCTGTATGTATCAATATTGTTAGTATAGACTCAGAATTTTATACTCAAAAATACCCCCAAACCCCATACTTTCGGGGTTCAGGCTCTGTTACTTAAATCTTGTTGGAATTCTTAATTTATTCTTGAAATTGTGTCTGAAGTGATTTGTTAGTAGTGAAGATAGCATAATGAGGTATGACGTGGTCTAAGTCTCCTGGAAAGACTGTCTGACACCGAGACAGAATTGCATGCTTCTCCACTGGAAGGTCTCTGGGTAGAAAAGGATGAAGGCACCATGAATTCACTTCCCTCAGGAATGTCATAATCCAGATGGGGAAGGGTAGAGTGTAGAATGAGGTCCATGCGACAAGATTTCTAGGCCAGCCAGAGATTGTGGGAGGAAAATATTTCTCTGCAGCTAAGTGTTACAGTTCTTAGGGACAGATGGTACTTACTGGTAAACATCGCCCACTGTAACCTGATTAGGTTACAGGTGAAAGGCAGTGCCAGAGCTTAGCCAAGTGGGAGAAGAAGTTCAGACTCTTGAGACCAAGATGCTCCAGGGATCTAGTGATTAATTTTTCAGTGATAAGAAGAACCTTTCTTTCCCCAGTGCTACTTCTCAGAATAAACAGCCAGTCTCAGATGATCTTCAGTCAAATAGATGGTATGTTCGTGTGTGTGTTTTATTTCATGTGAAACAGGGACTTACAAACCTTGTGCAGTGGGAGGGGTTTTAAGGATGAATGTGTGTCATTGCCTGGGATTAGGTTGCTCGGCAATGCTCCATTTACGTGTGGAAAGATAACAGGTGACAAGTTAATGTGACTGAACACCTATAACCACCTTGGAGTTGTGACATGTGCTCCTGAGTCAGGCATGGAAACAAAGAGAGAAAAAAAGCTTTGTCTACACTTTCCATTCTCAAGATGACATTTTAAATCTCAAGATTGAGGTTCTCAGGGTTTGAACACACTGTAGTTCAGTAGTTGTGTGTCAGTTCCCCTGGAGGCATGGTCCATGAGCCCTACCTTATGAGGCAGGCAGAGACTTGGAGTCTTAGCTGTATTGGACCTACTATTTCATTGGGTCAGAAAGGGTTCCTACCCAGTCTTAAAGAATGATGCAGCCAGTGGTAAGTAAATCCAATTAGAAAAGTACTGAATGAAGAAGACATTGTTTTAGCACTGAGAAGTTATGTCATTGTGTTAAATATAGTATTATTGCCTTTCTTTATAGGATAAACAGAGGAAGTTAGCCCAGTATGGTACAAATGAACATTAAAAATATAATAAAATACTTGATAGATTTAGTAATTCTTCTGCTTTTTTATCCAAAAATTATTTTCTTTGTGCATTAGTTCACTAAATTTTGTTCTTCTATTTCTATTAAATTTCCCTTTATTTTGATTTTGTTATCTTGTTCTTAGTATTTAGATAAAATTTTTGATATATATACAAGGTGGTACTTTATGAATAAGATTACTTCTAGATATTGCTGAGCACTACATTGTATTCATTTTCTGAAAATAATAGCACACTTCTGTACTGATAGTTAAACTTTAATTTTTAGGCCTGTTTATTTAAAACCTGCAGCTTAAACCAAAATATGGAATCCCTTTTTTCTCATTAACCAAATGTTACTGAGTTACTCTCTCTATAACCTACAGCCTTCATACTAGGTCTTATTACCTCTTTGTTTCTTGGAATCATATTCTGCTGCATGATCACTGTCATGTGGCAATGTGGTCCTGGCTGTTAGAGGATACAGAGAGTTACCATTGCCTGAAACAAAAAATAAGCCTTAGCAATCATCTCAGAGAACGTCATACATGCCTGCTTCTCTCCCTGAAGTTTGGTACAGTCCAGTACACAAAAGCATAGGACACTATTATCAAGGAAACCTGGATTTTTTTTTTCAGACAAGGTAACATTCTGTAGCCTAGGATGACCAAGAAATATGCAGCGCAGGATAGCCTAAAACTCCTGAGTATTCCTCCTGCTTCAGTCTCCTGAGCTTGGATTCAGGGGAAAACCCCACACTCAATTTAAAACATAGCTGATTTGAGTCTACTTTTTTTCATTTGACTAGAGGAGTTAATGGTTGGCTGTCACTTGAAAATTTCCAAACTTTGTGAAAGAGATATAAAAGAAATACCTTTTACCTACAGTTGTGCAACTATAAATATATAGGTTATGTGTGTGTATGAGTGCATATTTGTGCACTTGCATGTGTGTGCTAGGAATCAAATGAGGAACATTACACACACCTGTAAAGCGTTCCACATTGAGGTATAGCCCAAACCTATTGATTTTAAATTTTAAATAAATGGAATTACTTTCTCTGGGAAATCTTCCTTAACACGTAATCAACTTTTAGTGTTCGTATTTTACTTCAATACATAATACTTTCTTTCGGGGTACTTGTTTCAGTGTCTGTATATATTCATTAATTTGTTAAATATTTTATATCCTTTTTAGAATATTAGATTGATGAGCACAGGAGCAATATCCATAGGTCTACACTGGGCAATATTTATTAAAATTTATAAACATAAGCTTATAAGCATACTTACAAATAGGTGTGTGTGAGTGAGTATATGTGTGTGTGCAGAATAAATAAAATTTTTAGCACAATAATATGTATTTCAAATAACAACATACTCAACTCAGTAACCCATTTCTTGTTTTTTTTTTTTTTTTTGGTTGGTTGATTGGTTGTTTTTTCTTGAGACAGGGTTTCTCTGTGTGGCTCCAGAAGTCCTGGTACTTGCTCTGTAGTACAGGATATCCTCAAACTCAGCGATTCACCTGGCTCTCCTCCTGAGTGTTGGGACTGAAGGCAAGCACTACCATGGCCCACCTTTAAGAACCAACTTCAATACAGGCAAGAAGTGTTAACTTTTTTTATAATTCACTTGACATAAATCAGCTTTGACACCTCCTCAGTCAGATTCTGAATCAATTTAAGTACCCTCTCAGAAGGGCTCACTGTTGGCCTTACTAATGTCTCTTTTCAATAATTGGTAGAAGCCTAGCTTCAAGTTTCTGGATGTAGTTTCTCCTGTAAAGGAAGATTGACCTCTGAACGAGACCATTATTAGTCTATTTTGTGGCCATTCTGTTTTGTACTGACGGGCTGTCTTCCTGACAATGCTTCTGTAAGATTTGTGTTTCGTTATTTTGGGAGAAAGTCTATTTTGCAACATGCTCAGCCCACCTTTACTATATACTTCAAGTCAGATAGATTATTCAGTTTTGTTTTGTTTACCACACCCCACAAATATACTATAACAAAGGGTGCCAAGATTCTGGTTTATATACTTTAGGAAGGATGTGAATAAATTCTGTTACAAGAGCACTGACTCTATTTTTATTTTTAAGTCTTTATTTTTAAGTATTATTTAATTAATGAATTAAGTCTTGAGGGGACATTGTCTCACTCTGTAGCTCAGTTGTGCCTGGGATGTGCTGTGCACCTCAAGCTGTCCTCAGATCACAATCCTATTTTCACAATCTAGAGTGATGGAATTACAGATCTACGTCACCACTACTGTACTGAAAACATCTCTTTATATTGTTAACAATACCTGTGACATTATCAGATGTCTCATTTGTATTTGTTTTCTCCTAATAACTCAGTGTCAAATTAGTTTGAGTACCTTCTTCATGCTCTGCAAGTCTGGTATCTCATTTCTCTATGAAGAAAATAAATCAATAAAAACTACTCTTTAAAATTCCCTCCACATACTTGACATTTCCCTTATGTTCTCTTTGCCCCTTATTATTTATCTGAATCAGAATAGACTATGAACATATTAATTCACTATGTTGTCCATGGCTAATGATCTAGTTTATAACACCTTCTAAAAGAAAATAGATGAAGCTACTGGTATAGCTTCTGTGCATAGCAAGTATGCACTCACTCATGTGATCTGTTATATATTATGAACTCGCTCTTTTAACGTTTTATTTTTTCTAACAATTTCTCACATATAAAATTTCACTTATTTTTATATCTTGGAAAAATTGAAGCTAACAAGAAGTTCTGCATATAAATTTTAATATGTGCCTGTAGACTTATTTTTCTCATGGCCTTATTGATGTGACAAGACAAGTGGCTGAAATATGAAGTAGACAACCATACCATTATTTTTCCACTTATTTTTCAAACTTCTCTACAAGGACATCTTTGTTCGGTACACATGTTTTGGGTCCATTCTTTTTCCTAGCTCTCAGCTATAGAATAAATAATGATGAGCAGTATGGTTCGTCATATAACATTACTTTAGAACGTATGAACTCTACATGACAATAAGGAGATCCTATCCAGATGCCTGAGAGTTATTTATTTAAAGAATTTTAAGATGAAAGGAATATTCTGTAGCAATTTGGGACTGCAAAGCTGGCTTAGTACCAAGAGATATGGTCAGACAGGAGGTTCTCTGAAGGTTTACTGCCATACTGCTCAATGGGCCCTGGTCACAGCACTGCTGCATAGGTAAACTGGATCGTGATAGCTGAAAAGCAGGTATAGTTGACTTTAGCCTGTTTCCAGTACATCTTTTTTCTTAAATACTGTATTGTATCCCTTATCATTGTTTAAAATTTTAAAAAAATATCAAAATTAGTAACAGTTGCCATTTGCTAGAATTTGGGCTTTGATATACTTAGCACTCTACTTCTAATCTTTATGGAAATGCTACAGGGACTAACTATAGCATTCATCTTATCTAAATGTTGTAGCATAAATTATTAGTAATTTTTTGAGACAGGGTTTCATGTAGCTCATATTGGCCCTGAATTCACAATACTAGATGTTGTTTAAATGTTAACTCCCATGGGTTCTTGTGTTTGAATACTTGGTCTCCAGATGAATACACTGTTGGAGAAGGTTGTAGAACCTACAGTATATAGAAAATTGGTGAAAGAACTGTGTCACTGGAAATAGGTCTAAGGCTTTATAATCTTACCTCACAGGTTGTTCCTCTTTGTTTCCTGGCTATGTAACTAGTATGACTAGCAAGATCCCCTGCTTTTGGTGCCATGCATTCCCAGCTTACTGTTATATCTTCCCCACCATGGTATACCCTGGAAAACTATAAGCCTAAGCAAACGCTTACTACCTTAAGTTCTTTTTGTCACAATATTTTATCAGAGCACAGAAAAAAATTACTAAAATAAAAATAACTAGTGAAACTCTCTATTAACTGGGATAACACACCAAGCCTAATTAACAGTGATCTCATTCTGATGTACATCAGATAACATCTACTCTTGTAATCCATACCTTCTAGTGATCTCCCATTTCACTTATATAAAAATCATATCACATCTGTTATGTCATTTTCCATATATTTTCATGAGTACTTTACTGCCACTCATTTTCCATTTTGGAACAATTTGGAACTCCTGTCTTGATTTTTATTTCATCTTTAGCATATCCAAGTAATTCAATTAAAAAATGGGGAACAGAGCTAACAGAGAACTCTCTGTAGAGGAATATCAAATGGCAGAGAAACACTTAAAGAAATGCTCAATGTCATTAGCCATCAGGGAAATGCAAGTCAAAACGAGATTTCACCTTACACCCATCAGAATGGCCAAGATGAAAAACTCGAGTGACAACACATGCTGGAGAGGTTATGGAGAAAGGGGAACCTTCCTCCACTGCTGGTGGGAATGTAAACTTGTACAACCACTCTGGAAATCAATCTGGAGCTTTCTCAGACAAATTGGAATAGCGCTTCTTCAATATCCATCCATATAACTCCTAGGCATATATCCAAAAGAGGTTCAAGTACACAATAAGGACATTTGCTCAACCATGTTTGTAGCAGCTTTATTTGTAATACCCAGAAGCTGGAAACAGCCCAGATGCCCCTCAACTGAAGAATGGATGCAGAAATTGTGGTACATCTACACAATGGAATATTACTCTGCAATGAAAAATAAGGAAATCATGAAATTTACAGGTAAATGGTGGGACCTGGAAAAGATCATCCTGAGTGAGCTGTCCCAGAAGCAGAAAGACACACATGGTATATACTCTTTCATACAGACATATAACAGAGGATAAACCTACTAAAGTCCGTACATCTAAAGAAACTAATCAAGAGAGAGGACCCTGACTAAAATGCTCAATCCACATCCAAAAAGGCAAAGAGGATGGACACCAGAAGAAGAAGAAAAAAAAACAGGAAACAACCTAGGAACCTGCCACAGAGGGCCTTTGAAAGGCTCTGCCCTGCAGACTATCAAAGCAGATGCTGAGACTTATGGCTAACTGTTGGGCAGAGTGCATGGAATCTTATGTAAGAGGTAAAATAGTAAGATCTGGAGAGGACAGGAACTCCACAAGGAGAGAAAAAGAACCAGAAAATTTGAACACAGGGAACTTCCCAGAGACTCATACTCCAATCAAGGACTATTCATGGAGATAACCCAGAACCCCTGCACAGATGTTGCCCATGGCAGTTTAGTGTCCAAGTGGGTTCCATAGTAATGGGAAGAGGGACTGCCTTTGACATAATCTGATTGGCCTGCTCTTTGATCACCTTTCCCTGAGGGGGGAGCAGCCTTACCAGGCCACAGAAGATGACAATGCAGCCACTCCTGATGTGATCTGATAGACTAAGATCAGAAGGAAGGAAAGGAGGACCTCCCCTATCAGTGGACTTAGGGAGGGGCATGCATGAAGAAGGGGGAGGGAGGGTGGGATCAGCAGGGGAGGAGGGAGGGGCTTATGGGGGGATAGAAAGTGAACAAAGTATAATTAATAAAATGAAATAAAATTTTAAAAAAAATTTAGGGGGCTAGAGAGATAGCTCAGAGATTAAGAGCACAGTCTTCTCTTTCAAAGGTTCTGAGTTCAATTCCCAGCAACCACATGGTGGCTCACAACCATCTCTAATGAGATCTGATGTCCTCTTCTGGCCTGCAGGCATACATACATACAGAACGCTGTATACATAATAAAAAAATAAATATTTAAAAGAAAAATATTGTCATTCTAACTTGGATGTTATAAAATCTCAATGCAGTTTCAATGTGCATATTTAATCAGAGGATTCTAAGTGAACCTGAAACAAGGATACTTTTAAATCCATTGAAGCACTAGAGTTAATTTATGGAATCAAACTAGATGTCTACCAACAGAGGAGTATCTAAGGAAAATGTGATTCACAGTTGAATTTTATTCATCTAGAAAGAACCATTCAAAATTTTGCCATTTGCAGAAAAACAGATCCTGGCATGTAAATCAAGTCAAACTCAAAAGTAGAATAAAATATCTGCCCTTATTTGCATATAGTAGATCTTATAGAGAGACATAAAATCAAATATGTACACATAACATGAAAACAAAAGCAAACTTGACAAAGGATATGGGTCGGGCAGAGAGGAAAAAGGGAGGGCATGGAAGAACATGGTCAAATAACAATATATACATTCATGAAAATTTTCTTATTAAACCCAATACTATGTATAATAAACATATGTTGGTAAAAAAAAGACTACTATTAAAATGAACAGTAACATTTATAAATATTTCAGATGTTCCTACTATATTCAGCTTCCATTGCATCTACTTTCATTTTCCTAGAAAAGTTGTTTTCTTAAATTTATTTCAATAGTTTTTTTTTTTTATACCTTATCATGTAAGTACATACCTGGATACAAGATAATATATAGCTTTGCTTAAAGTCTAATGATAAAGAAACACTTTGGCTGTTTTGTAAAAATGTAACTGAATTGTTAGGTTACTAGACATTAACATAAGTAATGTGTCTTATACAAAGAATACTATAAATGAACTAAGAATATATATCAAATCCATATAAAGTACTTATTATAAATAAATAGCAAACCACATATCTAACTTAACTTTTCACCATTTCACCAATGTTTTGTCATTATGATAGTCATAATTATGTTAACCATGGCAGTCATAATTCTTCAATGAATTTAACAGTTTTATATTCTACATGTATATAAAATTATTTGATATTTTTCTCTGAGCCTGACTTATAGAAAATTTAATTAGTTTAATCACTCTAAAATACAAACATAATTGTAGGTATCACACTCTAGCCTATAAATATATACAATTAATATTATCCAATTAGAATTCTAGAACAAAATCAAATTAAAAATCTGAACAAAAAGCCAAAGGTTCTTAATTTCATTATCCACACTCATAATAATACTCATAATAATAATCAGAGGAAGCCAAAAGTGGGAAAGAAACTTCAATACTTTTCTGCCAGACCTAGAGTAGATAGAAGAATAACAGGTGATGAATAGAATAGAATAGAATAGAATAGAATAGAATAGAATAGAATAGAATAGAATAGAATAGAATAGAATAGAATAGAAGAAGAGGAGGATAAGACTGATTGACTTGTAGACCACCAAAAACTTCTTGACTAAGAAGAATTCATTAGAGAGAAAATTTACCTCCCAAAAGCTGAAGCTTAATTAGTTTATACCAAGTTGTGCTAGGAATTGATCATCTGGTGGAGGAGAACAACTGTCCATATCATACTCTTTTCAAAAGAAATAAATGGTGTTTGTAATGATATGGGAGCAGCTCATGCATGGCACTTCCAGAGTGAATTTGGCTTCAGTGAATCACTATGTGAAAGTTTTCTCTCCTGAAAGCAAGGTCTCTGTGTGAACAGGTTTTTTATTATATAGACAAGAATGGCCTTAAACGAGCAATCTTCTTGTTCCTATCACAAAAATACTGGGACTACAGGTATGCTCCACTATGTCTGGTATATGCAGTGCTGGGGAATAAATGCTGGATTTCATGCATACACACATGGTGCTGGCTGAACTCAAAGAAGATGCATCAATAGTTGTATTTCATGCATGGAAAATTTAAGAGGGAAGCTTGTAAAATTTGGTATTTAGGTATGAACTGTACAAAAGAGTACAGTGTATGTATGACTGCTCTTAGGTGCTACTATGAATCTGTCCTTGGGTACAACCTTAATGTCATTCATTCATTAAATGCTTCCTTTCTCTTTCCATGTGTGAACCTAACTATCTAAAAGTTACAATTATTTTTACACTGCGAGCAAATTTTGGGTTAACTATACTTGTTTTTCTGAGCTTGGCTTCTTTTTCTTAACACTAGAATCTCCAGATCAATCTACTTTCTTAGAAAATGGCATAACTGCATTCTTCTTTGGGGCAAAAAAAAAAAAAACCTTTATTGTATACTTTTATTGCAGTTTCTTTATCAACACATCTATTGATGGCTACCCAGAGTTGTTCCATATTTTAGCTACATTCCATATTTTAAACACTCCATATTTTAGCTACTCAGTTATAAACATTAGTGGATAAGTATGTTTGTGTTAGAGTAGTATAGCTTTAATAGGTATTATATCAGTCTATATGCTTTTTATTTTTCTTTGTTTCTTTGTTTGTTTTTTGAGACAGGATTTCCTCTGTATAACCTTGGTTGTACTGAACTCAGTTTGTAGAACATGCCAAACCACTCTACATTCTTACCAGCAGTACTCTTCTATCAGCACAGCCTCAAGAGTATTTGTAGTCATTTGTTTTCTTCATAAAAGTCATTCTCACTAAGGTGGGATTAAGCATTTTTTGACCACTTGTGTATGTTTCTTTGAGAATTGTTTATTTAAATCTTTTGCTCACTTATTGGTTAGGTTTTTTGGTGATCTGATGTTTAATATTTTAAATTCTTTGCATAGTCTACCTATTAATTCCCTTTAAAGCAACAGTATAGTTGACAATTTTGATGCTCTATTGTTTATCTTGTCACTTTGCTGATTGTTTCCCTTGTCATGAAGAAGTCTTGTGATTTCCTGCAAGTCTATTTGTTCCTTTGGGAGATTATTTCTTACACTATTAAATAGAATCTTTTCAGAAAATCCTTGCCTATGCCTATATCTTGGAGAACTTTTCCTGTTTTCCACTAATAGTTTCAGTGTTTCATATCTTAGATTAAGGTCTTTGATTTATGTTGAATTTAAAATTGTATAGGGTGGGGAGATATGAAAAGCTTCAATTTTTCTGAGTATAGATAGGTTTCATAGCACTATTTGCTGAAGACACTATATTTCTGATTTTATTTTTGATACTTTTGTCAAAGATTAGATATCTGCACTTGTATAGCTTTATTTCTGTGTCTTTTGGTCTCTTCCATTAGTCTATTTGATAGACTGATGTTTTGTAGGATACCTTTGTAACCTCCATTTCACAAAATCACTTGAATTGATTTCTCTGATGTCTTGCTAAGATTCAATTTTCATATCTTGTTATATTCTCCAAGATAAGCTATATAATAAGCAGGTTCAAAACCTTAGTATTACCATGTTCCTATAAATAACCTTAATCTCATTGATTCACAAAAAAATCAAATTTTAAAATAAAAAGACTAGTGACATCAGACAACACAGATTTCTTTCTCTGTTGTAATATCTGCTCACTCTGAATATTCTGTGGACATTGAACATTCATTTTATTCTGGCACTGTGCTTTAGACCTTGCTGGTTACACTGACTTAGGGAAAGTGATACAGCAAGCACAGAATGTCTCTAAAGCTTTCACTGAGAAACAATACATCTGCTCACATTTTCATTGACCAAAACAAGCCTTATAACAATACCTAACTGTCAACGGCAGGAAAGAATATTTTTTTTTCATATGCCATGGAGATAGAATTTAACCATATGAGATCAGGTTTAATAAATACCATGCTTAATTACCTTCACAGGAGAGTAAGCAATATCAAATGAGGCAAAGATTAACAGCAGATATTAATAACTTGGAAAATAACTTCATGGGGTATCTCTACCTTAACCTATAATATGACTAGAGTTTATGATAATTAGCAAACTTCAAAAATCAATTTGAGACAGTGATATAGAAGCAATAGGATACATTTTTTAATTTTCTTTTTAAGAGATTAAAAAACCATCTAAGGTAGAATATATAAAGTTGTTCCTTATTTTTTGTTTTTGTTTTGTTTTGTTTTTTGCTTTTTATTTTTAATACTAGTGCTGGGTGAAAATTTTGGGAGCAATTCAAGGTCTCCAGTGAGCTCAAAAGCTGAAAAACCTTGTCTCAATAAAACTGTCATTGATTTCCCTTATTTATCATCCTCATTCCTTACTTTTCATGATTATAAGATGAGAAAGTCAGTCATTATCTTAGGGTGACTTTAGAAGATGGTGACTCCTAATACCCAAGTCCTCTGAGCTAATAAGTCCAAGAGTCAAGAAAGACTCCTCGGTCACCCTAAATGTTTACTATAACATAACCATTATCTTCATATTAAAAGAGGTTATTTTTATCAAAACAGGAAAAGTCTGAGACTGATGTCACATAGCTTTAAAGGGAACATGCACACACACATATACACAAATAGAGTTGCTTTTTTTTTTTAACAAATGGGATTTGAGGGTGAAAATGGCACAGTGGATAAAGTGCCTGCCACATGAGCATGAGGACTTGTGTTTGGGTCACCAGGACGTATATAAAAAGTGCATATGAAGTACAATCCCTTATTACATTCTAAGTGTTTCCCTTCATACCTGCATTTAAGTTGAGTTCTCATGCTTCTTCAAACTTCTCTTTGCAATAGACAGAGGCTATTATAAAAAATCACAACCAATCAAAATGCAGAACTGAACTGTGGAGCCCAGTCCCATTGGATACATCTACAAAACACAACTAAACCTGAAGATCAAGGGAACATTGCAGAAAAGGAGGTAGAGAAATTGTTAGAGTCAGAGGATCAGGTTGTTTGCTGTGAGATTGAGTCTTCTAGTAATATATGAGAAACTACACCCCTCAAGTTTCACCAGCATAATTGTCTGAACATGAGTTGAACAAGGACAACAGGAATATACATGCCAAAGTGGATAGAGGAAACCCCAATGAGGCCTCAAGCCTACAGACAACTAAGAAATTCTGAGACTGGAAGAAATAGTCTTCCCTAGGGAAGAGCTCACCAACTGTTATCAAATACCAAATGGTTAGACCTGAAAACATACCCATAAATGTAACATTATACAGACCTGTCATGTTCAATTTATGTATTTAGGAACACACACAGGCACATACACACACACATACACATAAAAAGTAACATTTAATAAAAGAGTTCATGAATTGGAAAGGACACAAGGAAGGCCAAATGGGAAGGTTTGGAGAGAGAAAGGGGATAGGAAAAATATAATCTCAAGAATCAAGGAAATAATTTTTAAAAAACTAGAACAGCTAAGTGTGGTAGCCCACATCTGCAATCTCTGCACTAGGAGGCAGAGACAGGTGGGTCCTTGAAACTAACTAATGACTCACTCAAAACAATTAATAAGTTATGTGTTCAGTGAGAAAGTCCGTCTTTAAAAACCAAGATAGAGCGACTACAGAGTTGGCACAGTGGTTCAGAGCGCAGTGGTTCTATACCTAGGATCCAAATGTCAGTTCCCAACTATCTATATCTCTGAATCCAAGGATCCCATGCTGTCTTCTGATCTTTGAGGGCATCAGAAATGCACATGGGGCACAGACATGCATGCAGACAAAACAGCAATATGCATTTAAGTAATAAAAAGGTAGAGGTTGATAAAGGAAAGACACCAGATGATAATCTCCAGCCTTCATAAGCATACTCACACACATATGTACACACATGCATGAAACACACACATCCATGTGCACACCTGTATGTACAAAGATAGTAAGTCTATATTAGATAGAACAATGTGCTTAAGAATGATTTTTAAATAATTTTATTTATGTGTACAAGTGGGTCTCTGCTGGTATGTGCATGTGAGAGCAGGTGGCTGGAGGGGCCAGAAGAAGGCATAAGATTTCCTGGAGCTGTAGTCACAGGCAGCTGTGAGCTACCTGACATGGGTATTAGAAAGGGATCTCGGGTCCTCTGCAAGAACAATATATTTTTAACTGTCAAAGATTCTCTGATAGTGAATACTGACTTGACAAAATCTCGGATCACCTAGAAGAAAAACTGTGAATGTGTCTGCAAGAGACTGCCGTTTTGTAAATGGTTGAAAGCAGGAAAAGGAGATTTATCCTGTGTCTTCACATTGGGAATAGGGGCAAAGAGATATAGTGAATCGCCAAGTTTGTCTTTTTATGAGATCTCCTAACTGTAGCAGTATTACTTTTAGTGCTGGAGTCTTAAAGCAAATAAAAAGGAGAAAGTACATCGAGAGCCAGCACTCTCTCTTTTTGCTCCTTAACATATAGACTCGATTAGACAAGCTAACATGTTTTCCCTACCATAGTAGACTATATCCTCAGATCATGAACCAATATAAACCCTTTTCCTTTAAGTTGTATCTTCTTGGGCATTTAATCAAAACAATGGATAAAGTAACTAATACAGAGTTCTTTGAGTATATATCTAGGAGTGATACAGCTTGGTTTTATGGAAGTTCTATTTTCAGTGATTAAGGAATGTTTATGGATATTTGTAGTTGCTACACTTCTTTATACTTTATACTTTCACCAGCAGTGTATGTGTTTTCTTTCCAGAGCATTGTTGTCATTTATTTTGATGATGACAGTCATTCTAACTGGGGTGATTGAATTTTAACATAGTTTTGATTTATGTTTCTAGGAGGATTAAGGATGTAGAACATGAGAGGAAATCCAAGATGGCAGAGACTAGCACCATATCTGAGGGGCATAAGATTCAAAACTCAGAAATTGGTGAGAGGAGGGGCAGCTGAGGACATAACATTGACATTGAGGCTTCCTGGGCGAGAAGGTACAACCGTGAGCTGAGACCATTTGGATGCAGGTCACCCACGGACATCTCTGGGGACTGAGAGTGGTGAATATTCAACTCCCTTGCAATTCCCCTTGAAGGACCTCCCTCCGTGAAGGACATAGCCCACAGAACCCACTGCTCTAAGCAAGGACCTTTCTGCTCCATAACTGAGAGAACAGAGGCAAGCCTCCCAGTTCTGCAGCAAAGGGCAGCTGTAAGGACCTCCCATCAGGCCACTGTAAAGGACTTTCAGATCTGCAGGCAGACTTATAAACTTCTAGGGCCTCCCAGCAGGAGACTGCACAGACCTCCCAGTTCTGCAGCTGCAACTGGCTGCTGTGCAGGGCTTCCCAGCTGGCCTCTGTAAGGGCTTCATAGGTCTGTAGATACTTACCTAGGTTCTAAATCAAATGGACATAATAGATGTCTACAGAACTTTTCACCCTTCTTTTCAGCATCTTATGGAACCTTCTCAAAAATTGACCATATATTCAGTCACAAAGCAAACCTCAACAGGTACAAGAAGATTGAAATAATCCCATCAATCCTATAAGACTGCCATGCCTAAGACTAGACTTAAAAAACAGAAATTAAAAAAAAAAATCCTACATTCACATGGAAATTAAACAACTCTCTACTCAATGGCAGCTTGGTCAGGGAAGAATGAAAAAGAAATTAAAGACTTTCTAAAATTCAATGAAAATGAAGGCAAAATTATGGGACACAATAAAAGCAGTGCTAAGAGGTACATTCATAGCAATAAGTGCCTCCAGAAAGAAATTTGAGATATCTCATATAAGCAACGTAATGGCACACCTGAAAGCCCTAAAAAAAGAAAGAAAAAGAAAAAGAAGTACACCCAAGAGGAGTAGACAACTGGAAATATTCAAACTCAGAGGTGAAATCAATGATTAAAAACAAAGAAACCAATACAAAGAATCAATGAAACCAAGAGCTGGCTCTTTGAGAAAATCAACGAGATAGACAAACCCTTAGCCAAACTAACTAAAAGGCATAGAGACACTATCCAAATTAACAAAATCAGAAATGAAAAGGGGCACATAACAACAGACACTGAGGAAATCCAAACAATCATGAGGAATTAATACAAAAGCCTATATGCCACAAAATTCAAAAATCTAAGTGAAATGGACAATTTTCTGGATAGATTCCACTTATCAAAATTAAATCAAGAACATGAAAATAGAATGAATAGTCCTATATTCCCAAGGAAATAGAAGCAGCCATCAAAAGTCTTCTTTCCAAAAAAAGCCCAGAGCAAGATGGTTTCAGTGCAGAATTTTGCAAGACCTTCAAAGAAGAGCTACCTCTAATTCTCTTCAAAATGGAAACAGATGGAACATTATTTCCATTCCACAAAATGGAAACAGAAGGAACATTACCAAACTCATTCTATGAAGCCACAGTTACCTTGATACCTAAAACATATAAAGATCCAACAGAAAAAAGAGAATTTCAGAACTATCTCTCTTATGAACATTAATGCAAAAATAATCAATAAAATATTTGCAAACCAAATCCAAGAACAAATAAAAGATATCATCTACCATGACCAAGTAGGCTTCATCCCAAGCATGCAGGGGTGGTTTAATATATGGAAATCCATCAATGTAATCCTCCATATAAACAAACAAAAGGAGAAAAACTACATTATCATATCCTTAGATGCTGAAAAAACATATGACCAAATCCAACACCCATTCACATTTAAAGTCCTGAAGAGATCATGGATGCAAGGCATATATAACTAAATATAGTAAAGACAATATACAGCAAGCCTATAGCCAATATCAAACTGAACTGAGAGAAACTTAAATAAATCCCACTAAAATCAGGGACAAGGCAAAGCTGTCCACTCTCTCTGTTCCTCTTCAATATAGTACTTGAAATCCTAGCTAGAGCAATAAGACAACTAAAAGAGATCAAGGGGGTACAAATTAGAAAGGAAAAAGTCAAAGTAGCACTATTTGCAGATGATATGATAGTATACATGAACGAGCCCCAAATTTCAACCAGAGAAAACCTTCAGCTGATAAACAACTTCAGTTAAGTGATTGGACACAAAATTAACTCAAAAATTTAGTATCCCTCACTTTTTTTCCTTTTTTTATTTAACTTTTCTTAATTACACTCTATTCATTTTGTATCCCCCCATAAGGCCCTCCCTCCTCCCCTCCCGATCCCACCAACCCTCCCCTTTCTGCATGCATGCCCCTCCCCAAGTCCACTGATAGGGGAGGTCCTTCTCTCCTAATTTCTGATCTTAGTCTATCAGTTCTCATCAGAAGTGGGAGGTGATCAAAGAGCAGGCCAATCAGATTATGTGAGAGGCAGTCCCTCTTCCCATTACTATGTAACTCACTTGGACACTGAACTGCCATGGACTACATCTGTGCAGGGGTTTTGGTTATCTCCATGAATAGTCCTTGGTTGGAGTATGAGTCTCTGGGAAGTTGCCTGTGTTCAAATTTTCTTGTTCTGTTGCTCTCCTTGTGGAGTTCCTGCCCTCTCCAGCTCTTACTATTTCCCACTTCTTATATAAAATTCCATTCACTCTTTCCGACAGTTGGCCATCAGGCTCAGCATCTGCTTTTGATAGTCTGCAGGGCAGAGGCTATCAGAGGCCCTCTGTGGCAGGTTCCGAGGTTGTTTCCTGTTTTCTTCTTATTCAGATGTCCATCCTCTTTGCCTTTCAGGATGGGGATTGAACATTTTAGTTAGGGTCCTCTCTTTTGCTTAGTTTGTTTGGATGTACAGACTTTAGCGGGTTTATCCTATGTTGTATGTTTATATGAGTGAGTATATACTGTGAGTGTCTTTTGGCTTCTGTGACAACTCACTCAGGATGATCCTTTCCAGGTCCCACCACTTACCTGCAAATTTAATGATTTCCTTGATTTTCACTGCTGAGTACTATTCCATTGTGTAGATGTACCACAATTTATGTATCCATTCTTAAGTTGGGTTGTTTCTAGGTTCTGGCTATTACAAATAAAGCTGCTACAAACATGGTTGAGGAAATGTCCTCATTGTGTACTTGAGCCTCTTTTGGATATATGCCTAGGAGTGGTATGGCTGGATCTTGAGGAAGCGCTATTCCTAGTTGTCTGAGAAAGTGCCAGATTGATTTCCAGAGTGGTTGTACAAGTTTAGATTCTCACCAGCAGTGAAGAGGGGTTAACCTTTATCCACAACCTCTCCAGCATGTGCTGTCACTTGAGTTTTTCATCTTGGCCATTCTGATGGGTGTAAGGTGACATCTCAGGGTTGTTTTGATTTGCATTTCCCTAATGGCTAATGAGGTTGAGCATTTCTTTAAATGCTTCTCTGCCATTCGATATTTCTCTACAGAGAGTTCTCTGTATAGATCTGTTCCCCATTTTTTAAGTGGATTACTTGGTTTGCTGCATTTCAGCTTCATTAGTCCTTTATATATACTGGAAATTAGTCCTCTGTTAGATCGAGAGTTGGTGAAGAGTCTTTCCAAATTTGTAGGCAGTTGCTTTGTTTTGATGACAGTATCCTTTGCTTTACAGAAGCTTTTCAATTTTATGAGGTCCCATTTATTGATTGTTGCTCTTAGAGTCTGTGCTGTTGGTGTTCTGTTCAGGAAGTTTTCTCCTGTACCAATGAGTTCTAGGGTATTCCCCACTTTTTTTTCTAGCCGATTTAATGTGTCTGGTTTTATGTTGAGGTCCTTGATCCACTTGGACTTTAGTTTTTTGCAGGGTGATAAGTATGGATCTATTTTCATTTTTCTACATGTAGGCATACAGTTGGACCAGCACCATTTGTTGAAGATGCTATCTTTTTTCCATTGTATGGTTTTGGCACCTTTGTCAAAAATCAGGTGTCCATAAGTGTGTGGGTTTATTTCTGGGTCTTCTGTTAGGTTCCATTGATCCACCATTCTGTTTCTATGCCAGTACCATGCAGTTTTTATAACTGTTGCTCTATAGTACAGCTTCAGATCAGGGATGGAGATACCTCCAATAGATCTTTTATTGTAGAAGATTGTTTTAGCAATTCTCGGTTTCTTGTTATTCCATACGAAGTTGAGAATTTTTCTTTCCAGGTCTGTAAAGAATTGTGTTGGCAATTTCATGGGAATTGCATTAAATCTGTAGATTGCTTTTGGTAAGATGGCCATTTTTATTATGTTAATCCTGCCAAGCCATGAGCTTGGGAGATCTTTCCATCTTCTCATATCTTCTTCTAATTCTTTCTTCAGAGACTTGAAATTTTTTTCATACAAGTCTTTGACTTGCTCGGTTAGGGTTACACCAAGGTACTTTATGTCGTTTGTGGCTATTGTGAAGGGTGTTGTTTCTTTAATTTCTTTCTCAGCCCTTTTGTCTTTTATATACAGGAGGGCTACGGATTTTTTTGAGTTAATTTTGTATCCGGCCACTTTGCTGAAGGTGTTTATCAGCTGTAGGAGTTCCCTGGTAGAATTTTTGGGGTCACTCATGTATACTATCATATCATCTGCAAATAGCCATAATTTGACTTCTTCCTTTCCCATCTGTATGACCTTGATCTCCTTCAACTGTCTTATTGCTCCAGCAAAGACTTCCAGAACTATGTTCACAAGATATGGAGAGAGTGGTCAGCCTTGTCTTCTCCCTGATTACAGTGGGATTGCTTTAAGTTTCTCTTTGTTCAGTTTGATATTGGCTATAGGCTTGCTGTATATCGCCTTTACTATGTTTAGATATGTGCCTTGTATCCCTGATCTCTCCAATACTTTAAACATGAATGGATATTGGATTTTGTCAAATGCTTTTTCAGCATCTAGGGAGGTTATCATGTGGTTTTTTTCTTTCAGTTTGTTAATATGGTGGATCACATTGATGGATTTCCGTATATTGAACCACCCCTGCATACCTGGGATGAAGCCTACTTGGTCATAGTGGATAATATCTTTGATGTGTTCTTGGATTCAGTTTGCAAGTATTTTGTTAAGTATTTTTGCAGCAATGTTCATAAGGGAGATTGGCCTGAAGTTCTCTTTCTTCGTTGAGTCTTTGTGAGGTTTAGGTGCCAAGGTGACTGTGGCTTCATAGTATGAGTTTGGTAATGGTCCTTCTGTTTCTATTTTGTGCAATAGGTTGAAGAGAGTTGGAGTTAGCTCTTCTTTGAAGGTCTGGTAGAATTCTGCGCTGAAGCCATCTGGTCCTTTGCTTTTTTTGGATGGGAGACTTTTGACGACCGCTTCTATTTCTTTGGGGGATATAGGACTATTTAGTTGATTTACCTGGTCCTGATTCAGCTTTGGTAAGTCAAATCAATCAAGAAAATTGTCTAAATTGTCTAATTTCATTTAGATTTTCAACTTTTGTGGCATATAGACTTTTGAAGTAAGTCCTAATGATTGTTTGGATTTCCTCAGTGTCAGTAGTTATGTACCCTTTTTCATTCTGATTTTGTTGATTTGGGTGGTGTCTCTCTGACTTTTAGTTAGTTTGGCTAAGGATTTGTCGATCTTATTGATTTTCTCAAAGAACCAGCTCTTGGTTTCATTGATTCTTTAAATTGTTTTATGTGTTTATTTTATTTTATTTTATTTTTTTCTTATCAGTTACATTTTATTGACTCTGTATCCCAGCCGTGTCCCGATCCCTCATTCCCTCCCAGTCCCTGCCTCCCTCATTTCCACCGTGCCCCTTGCCAAGTCCACTGATAGGGGGAACCTCCTCCCCATTCATCCGATCCTGTTTTATCAGGTATCTTCTGGACTAGCTGCAAAGCTCTCCTCTGTGGCCTAACAGGACTGCTCCTCCCTTGGGGGGGTGGGGAGGCCAAAGAGCCAGTCATTGAGTTCCTGTTAGAAATAGTCCTTGTTCCCCTCACTATGGGAAACCAATTGGTTACTGAGCTACCACAGGCTACATCTGAGCAGAGGTTCTAGGTTACATTCATACATGGTCCTTGGTTGCATGTCAGTCTCAGAAAAGACCCTGTGCCCAGATATGTTTGGTCCTTGTGGAACTCCTATCCTTTCCTCATCAGACTAACTCCCCTTCTTTCTTATGATTCCCTGTACTCTGCCAAAGGTTTGGTCATGAGTCTTTGCTTTGAAAACACTGCTAGTTAGAGTTTTTCAAATGCGCTCAGTAGACTCCTGTCAATGTTTAATGTGCATCCCATCTGTCTTTCAAAAAGAGGATTGATCATCTTACCCCATGTCCGTTCTCTTGATTATCTTTTTTAGGTGTGTAGATTTCATTATGTTTATCATATCTTATAGGTCTATATAAGTGAGTATATACCGTGTTTGTCTTTCTCCTTCTGGGATATTTCACTCAGGATGATCTTTTCTAAGTCCCACCACTTGCCTGCAAATTTCATGATTTCCTCCTTTTTGATTTCTGAGTAATATTCCATTGTGTAAAAATACCACAATTTCTGTACCCATTCCTCCGTTGATGGACATCTGGGTTGTTTCCAGGTTCTGGCTATTACAAATAAAGCTGCTATAAACAGGGTTGAGCAAATATCTCTTTTGTGTACTTGAGCAAAGTTTGGGTATATACCTAGCAGTGGTATAGCTGGGTCTTGAGGAAGCACTATTCCTAATTGTCTTAAGTAATTGATTTCAGCCCTGAGTTTGATTATTTCCAGCCTTCTACTCTTTTTTGGTGTGTCTGCTTCTTTTTCTAGGGTTTTTAAGTGGGCCATTAAGTTGCTTGAATGAGATGTCTCGAATTTCTTCTTGAAGGCACTTAGTGCTATGAACTTTCCTCTTAGCACTGCTTTCATTGTGTCCCACAAGTTTGGGTATGTTGTATCTTCATTTTCATTGAGTTCTAGGAAGACTTTAATTTCTTTCTTTATTTCTTCCCTGACCCAGCTGTCATTTAGTAACAAGTTGTTCAGTTTCCATGTGTGTGTAGGCATTTTGCTATTACTGTTGTTTTTTGAGGTCCAGCTTTATTCCATGGTGATCAGACCAGATACAAGGGATTATTTCAATCTTCTTGTATCTGTTGAGGCTTGCTTTGTGACCAACTATATGGTCTATTTTGGAGAAGGTTCCATGAGGTGCTGAGAAGAAGGTAAAATCTTTTGTGTTTGGGTGTAAAGTTCTGTAAATGTCTGTGAGGTCCATTTGATTCATGACCTCTGTTAGAGACATTGTTTCTTTGTTTAATTTCTGTTTTGTTGACCTGTCCTTTGTTGAGAGTGGGGTGTTGAAGTCTCCCACTATTAATGTGTGGGGATCTATATGTGGTTTAAATTTTATCAAAGTTTCTTTCACAAATATGGGTGCTCTTGTATTTGGGGCATAGATGTTCAGGATTGTGATGTCTTCTTTGTGGAATTTTCCCTTGATGAGTATGAAGTGTCCTTCCCCATCTCCCTTTATTAATTTTGGTTCAAAGTCTATTTTATCAGATATTAGAATGGCTACTCCTGCTTGCTTCTTGGGTTCATTTGCTTGGAAAGTGGTCTTCCAACCTTTTACCCTCAGGTAATGTCTATCTTTGTGCCTTAGGTGTGTTTCTTGTATGCAACAGATTGCTGGGTTTTGTTTATGTATTCATTCTGTTAATCTGTGTCTTTTTACTGGAGAGTTGAGTCCGTTGATGTTGCAAGGGATTAATGACCAGTGGCTGTTAGATCCTTTGATTTTGATGTTGGCTGTGGTCATAAGGTTGTGTGTTTGGTTGCTTTTTGTTTTACTGTAGTAGTGTTAATTATTTCCTTTTTATTTCTTGAAGGAAGCTAATTTTCTTGGGTTGTATTTGCCCTTCCAGTGTCTTCTGTAATGCTGGATTTGTGTGTAGGTATTGTTGAAATTTGTTTTTGTCATTGAATATCTTGTTTTCTCCGTCTATGAGGACTGAGAGTTTTTCAGGGTATAGTAGCCTGGGCTGACATCTGTGTTCTCTTAGGGTCTGCATGATATCTGTCCAGGCCCTTCTGGCTTTCATAGTCTCTGTTGAAAAGTCAGGTGTGATTCTAATGGGTTTGCCATTATATGTTACTTGGCCTTTTTCCCTTGCAGCTTTTAGTATTTTTTTCTTTGTTCTGTATACTTACTGTTTTGATTATTATGTGGCGGGAGGATTTTCTTTTCTGGTCAAATTTGTTGGGTGTTCTGTAGGCCTCATGTATCCTTATTGGCTTCTCCTTTAACTTGGGGAAATTTTCTTCAATGATTTTGTTGAAAATATTTTCTGGGCCTTGGAGAAGGGAGTCTTCTTTTTCCTCTGTACCTATTATTCTTAGGTTTTGTCTTTTCATATTATCTTGGATTTCTTGGACGGTCTGTGTCAAGAATTTTTTGGATTTAACATTTTCTTTGACAGATACTTTGATTTCTTCCATTGCATCTTCCACACCTGAGATTCTTTCTTCCATCTCTTGTAGTCTATTGGTTATGCTAAACTCTGTAGTTCTTGTTTTCTTCCCTAAGTTCTTTCTCTCTGCAATTTCCTCCATTTTTGTTTTCTTTAATATTTTCAATTCTATCTTGAGATCTTGAGCCATTTTGTTTATTTCCTTCACCTGTCTGACTGTATTTTCCTGTTTTTCCATCACTTCTGTCAGCTGATTGTTTGAAACAACCTCTGTTTCTTTTATTTCATTCAGTGCTTTAAGCATTTCCTTTCTAAATGCCACAAACTGCTTGGCTGCAACTTCCTCTATTTCTTTATGGATGGCAATATTCTGTTTGAGTTTATCTTCCGATATGTCTTTACATATCTTATTTGTTTCCTCTGTTATCATCTTCATGAGCATAGTTGTTAGGTCATTTTCTTGGATTTCAGTTATGCTGGGGTGTCCAGGTCTACTTGTCCCTGGGTAACTGGGTTCTGTAGATGCCATATTGCTCTGTCTTTTGTTACTTGAGCTTTTATGCTGGCCTTTGCCCATTGGGCTATCTTAGGTGTTTGGGGTTATTTTCTGGTGGTTCCTGGTGATCCTATGGTGGAGAGAATCCCCTTGGCAGAAAGCTGGTTTTTCTTGAAGGAAGTCTTCTCAGCTTTTTGGGTATAGTCCCTGGATGGCTGGTGTTTTTTTAGGAGTTGCTGCTGCTCCCCTCAGGGATAGAGACTTGAGTGGTAACTGTGGTCTCTGTTAGTTGAGAGGGTTCTCCTCTCACCCAGGAACGTCCTGAAGACAGCTGCCCTCTTTCTGGGTTTCTTGCTGTAAATTTAATGATCAGCTGCTGTGACCCACTTGGACATCTGACGGGCAGCAACTGTTTGTGCCTGTGTCTGGAGCATAGCTGAGTGATGGTGGTTCGGCCCCATCGGTTTACGAGACTTTTTCCAGGGAAGGACTGGGTGATTCAAGTCCGTATAGTTTCCTTCCTTCTCTGTGGATTCTCTGGAGACAGGGACTCCCAGTCTCTTTTTGCCCTGGGGCGCACCACTCAGTCTCTGCCAGCTAGCTGGTGTGCAGAAACTGCCTGTGTCTGGAGCACAGCTGAGTGATGGTGGCTCGGCCCCACCAGTCTGCTAGACTTTTTCCAGGGAAGGACTGGGTGATTTAAGTCAACAGTTTCCTTCCTTCCATGTGGATTTTCTGGAGATAGGGACTCCCGGTCTCTTTTTTTGCCCTGGGGCACACTGCTCAGTCTCCACCAGCTAGCTGGTGCACAGAAACTGCCTGTGTCTGCCTTTCTGCCCTGTGGGAGCCTGGGCATCTGCCTAAACTGGGTAATTTTCCCGAGACCTTTTCGGGGTGGGGGGTGTCAGCTGAGTGCTCTGAGATCAGACCAGCCGTTTCCCTCCCTGTGGGTTTGCACCTGACAGTGAATCTCAGTCTCTGGTCCCCTGGGGCCCACAGTTCTAGCTGATGCAGCAAATCAGGCGTGCAGGCAGAACTCTGTGCAGGCGCCTGGGTCCCCAGCTCTGGCTCTGGGCTGACTCCTGGGGCGCCTGCGGAACCTGAGTCTTTTCCAGGGGATGTCTGGGTGATGTAAGGTCAGTCCCAATCTTTTCCTGCACCGTGGGTTTATCTCTCGACTGAAAATTCCAGTCTCTGATATTGTGGTGCGCATGGATCAGTCTGGGACCTTGACCAGAGCACAATGATGTGTGGCTCTGGGCTGGGGCTGGCATCCAAGCGTCTGGTGGAACCGGGATCTCTTCCGCGGGTTAGCCAGGTAAGTTAAAAGCTGATTGAATTCCCCAACGTGGGGTATCCTCTCACCTGGGAAACACAATCGCTTGTGTTTTAAGGCTACAAGTTCTGATTGCTGGTCACTGTGCCGATACTGCTGTGCTGCTGGTCAGAATGAGAGTCCTCCTGGCGTCGCCATCTTCATATCCCTCATTTTTTAATTAGATTACTTGGTTTGCTACTTTTCAGCTTCTTTAGTTCTTTATATATACTGGATATTAGCCCTCTGTCAGATGAAGGGTTGATGAAGATTCTTTCCAAATCTGTAGGCATTCGTTTTGTTTTGATGACGGTATCCTTTGCTTTACAGAAGCTTTTCAGTTTCATGAGGTCCCGTTTAATGATTGTTGATCTTAGAGCCTGTGCTGTTGGTGTTCTGTTCAGGAAGTTTTCTCCTGTGCCAATGAGTTCTAGGCTGTTCCCACTTTTTGTTCTAACCGTTTAATGTGTCTGGTTTTATGTTGAGGTCGTTGATCCATTTGGATTTTAGTATTGTGCAGGGTGATAAGTATGCATTTATTTGCATTTTTCTACATGTAGACATCCAGTTAGACCAGCACCATTTGTTGAAGATGCTGTCTTTTTTCCATTATATGGTTTTGGCATCTTTGTCGAAGATCGGGCATCCAAAAGTGTGTGGGTTTATTTCTGGGTCTTCTGTTCGGTTCCACTGATCCACTATTCTGTTTCTATGCCAGTACCATGCAGTTTTTATAACTTTTGCTCTATATTACAGCTTAGGATCAGGGATGGAGATACCTCCAGAAGATCTTTTATTGTAGAGGATTGTTTTAGCAATTCTGGGTTTCTTATTATTCCATATGAATTTGAGAATTTTTTTCCAGGTCTGTAAAGAATTGTGTTGGTAATTTGATGGGAATTGGATTGAATCTGGAGATTGCTTTTGGTAAGATGGCCATCTTTACTATGTTAATCCTGCCAAGCCATGAGCATGAGAGATCTTTCCATCTTCTGTATCTTCTTCAAGGATATCTTCTTCATCAAAACTGATAGGGGAGGAACTCCCCTATCAGTGGACTTGGGGGAGGGGCATGCGTAAAGAAAGGGGAGGGAGGGTGGGATTGGGAGGTGAGGATGGAGAGGCTTATGGGGGGATACAAAGTGAATAAAGTGTAATTAATAAAAAAAGAAAAAAATTCAGCATCCCTCATGTATATTAAAGAGAAAATTGATGAGAAGGTAATTAGAAAAAACTACACGCTCCACAATTACCACTAATAACATAAAGTACCTTGGTGTGACTCTAAACAATCAAGTATAAGACCTGTTGGAAAAAAAGTTTAAGTCTCTGAAGAAAGAAACTGAAAAAAAGATATCAGAAGTTGGATCGATCTCCCATGCTTATGGATTGGGAGGATTAAAATAGTGGAAGTGGCCATCCTACCAAAAGCAATCTACAGTTTCAATGCAATTCCCATCAAAACACCAAAACAATTCTTTTCAGAACTTTAAAGAACAATTCTCAATTTCATATGGAAAAACAAAGAACTCAGAGTTGCCAAATTGGACCTGTACAACAACGGATCATCTGGAGGTATCTCCATCCCTGATCTCAAGCTGTACCAAAGAGCAATATTAATAACAACTGCATGGTGCTGGCATAGAAACAGAATTGTGCAAAAATGGAACTGAATAGAAGACCCAGAAATAATCCCATACACCTATGGATACTTGATTTTGACAAAGAAGCCAAAACCATACAATGGAAAAAAACACAGCATCTTCCACAAATGGTGCTGGTCTAACTGGATGTCTACATGTAGAAATAATACATATTTATTATTCCATATTTATCACCCTGCACAAAACTAAAGTCCAAGTGGATCAAAGACCTCAACATCAAACCAGACACACTAAATCTGTTAGAAGATAAAATGTGGAAGAGCCTTGAACTCATTGACAAAATGGAAAACTTCCTGAAAAGAACACCAACAGCACAGGCTCTAACATCAACAATCAATAAATGGGACCTCATGAAACTGAAAGTCTTCTGTAAAGCAAAGGACACTGTCATCTGAACAAAATGATAGCCTACAGACTGGAAAGGATCTTCACCAATCCTATATCTGCCAAAGGGCTAATATCCAGAATATATAAAGAAATCAAGAACTTAAAAAGCAGCAAACCAAGTAATCCAATTAAAAAATGGGGTACAGAATTAAATAGAGATTTCTCTATAGAGGAATACTGAATGACAGAAAAACACTTAAAGAAATGCTCAATGTCCTTAGTTATCATGGAAATGCATCAAAACAACCCTGTAATTTAACCTTACACCCATCAGAATGGCTAAGATGAAAATCTGAAGTCATAATATATACTGGAGAGGATGTGGAGAAAGTAGAACTCTCCTCCTTTGCTGATCGGAATATAAACTTTACAACTTCTTTGGAAAGCAATCTGGCACTTTCTCATACAGTCAGGAATAGCACTTCCTCAAGATCCAGCTATACCACTCCTAAGCATATATCCAAAATATGCTCAAGTACACAACAAGGACATTTGCTCAACCATGTTTGTAGAAGTTTATTTGTAATAGCCAGAACCTGGAAACAACCCAGATGCACCTCAACTGTGGAATGGATATAGAAATTGTGGTACATTTACATGGTTGAATACTACTCAGCAATTAAAAACAAGGACATCATGAAATTTGCAGGCAAATGCTGGGAAATAGAAAAGATCATCCTGAGTGAGATATCACAGAAGCAGAAAAACACACAGTATACACTCACTTGTAATTGGATATTAGACATACAATATAGGGTAAACTTACCAAAATCTGTACACCTAAAGAAGCTAAGCAAGAAGGGGGAACTACTCTAATATAATCAATCCTCACTCAAAAAAGCAAATGGGACTGACACTGGAAGAGGGAGAAAGCTGGAAATATGATAGGAGTCTATCACAGAGGGCCTCTGAAAGACTCTACACAGCAGTATATAGAAGCAGATTCTGCGACTCATAGCCAAACTTTGGGCAGAGTGCAAGCAATCTTATGAAAGAACGGGGAGATAGTAAGACCTGCATTGGACAGGAGCTCCACAAGGAGAGCAACAGAACCAAGAAATCTGGGTCCAGGGGTCTTTTCTGCGATTGATACTCCAACCAAGGCCATGCATGGGGATAACGTAGAACCCCTGCATAGATGTAGCTCATGGCAGCTTAGTACCAAGTGGGTTCCCTAGTAAGGGAAACAGGGACTATCTCTGACATAAACTCCTTGGCTGGCTCTTTGATTAACTCTCTCTGAGGGGGGAGTAGCCTTATCAGGCCACAGAGGAATACAATGTAACCAGTCCTGATGAGAGTTGATAGGCTACGGTCATATCCAATGGGAGTAGGACCTCCCCTATCAGTAAACTTGGAAAGGGGCATGGGAGAAGATACAGGAGAGAGGGTGGGATTGGAAGGGAAAAAGGAAGGGGGCTACAGCTTGGATACAAAGTGAATAAACTGTAGTTAATATAAAAATTTTAAAAATATTTTGAACACTTCCTTAAATATATATTGGTCACTTGTACTTGTATTTATTATTTTGAGAGCTGTTCCTTTAGTTCATTAGCCCATTTATTGACGTATTGGCTAATTTGATCTTTCGGTGTTTAATTTTTATGTTCTTTATATAGTCTATATATTAACTTTCTTCCTGATGAATGAGTGACAAAGAGTTTTTTTTTTCATTCTCTAGACTGTCTCTTCACTTATTTAATGCTTTCCTTTTCTCTGCAAAAGTTTTTAAATTTTATGTTATCTCATGTTTTACTGTTTTTTTTTTTGTTTGTTTGTTTTTTCCTGCACTGGTGGGACCCTTTAAAAGTTTTGGCTATACCTATCTTGAAATTTCTTACTATGTTTTTCCTACAGTACTTTCAAAGTTTCAGGTCTTATATTAAGGTCTTCGATGCATTTTTTTTTCTTTTTATGCACAGAGTAAGGAATGTGGTTCTAATGTAATTGTTCTAAATATGGATATCCAGTTTTCCTAGCACAAGTTTTGAAAAGTGTCTTTTTCTTCAATATTTGTGTTTTGACATCATTTTTACTAAGTTTAGTAACTACAGTCATGCAGGTTTTTTTTCCTACCTTTTCTGTTTTGTAAGCAAAAGTCTGCTGACCTTCAACTCTCAATGTACAGAGACATTCTCCAACTCACAAGCTTTCTTCTTCTGTCTCTTGAATGCTGAAGTTATACACATCTGTCACAGCACAAAGTAGGCACATTCATGGTTGAATGTGTGTGTGTGTGTGTGTGTGTGTGTGTGTGTGTGTGTGTGTGTGTGGTGTGTGTGTATTTCTGGAAGTCTCCAATCAGTGGACTTGGAAAGGGGCAGGGAGGAGATGAGGGAGGGAGGGAGAATTTGGGAGGGAATAAGGGAGCAGATACAGCTAGGATACAGAGTTAATAAAATGTAACTAATAATAAAAAATAAAATAAAAAAGAAACAGAATGCTCAGCATCTCATGGGTGCTGATGCCAAGAGACCATACTACTTGCAAACCTTGCTTTAAATGAAACAATGTTGACTATTGCTGTGATCTTTCTCAACTGGATATTTAAGAATTAAGTCTATAAAAATAAGGTGCCATATTGGGGCTGCAGAGATGGCTCAGTGGTTAAGAGCAATGGCTGCTCTTCCAGAAGACCCAGGTTCAATTCTTAGCACCCACATGGCAACTCAAAACTGCCCGTAACTCCAGTTTCAGGAGCTCCAATGCCCTTGTCTATCCTCTGTGAGCACTGCATATAAACAGACATATATACATACATATGTATGTACATATATACATATATATGTGCAAAACACCTATATTATATTCTTGAAATAAAATGTTTTTCAATGTTCCCTATCAAAGAAAATAAACATTATGATTCCAGTAGGCTTGCTATTGCAATCACAGGCAATAATCCATTCATCATCTATTTTTCACTCTCTTCTTGCAGAACTCAGACTGCCTTTGAGTTGAAAGTTTGTTAAGCTACACTTAATAATAAAACACTTTCCTAGAGTTTCTTATAGCTTGAATGTTGCTATGTGGTTCTGGGCTATAAAATTTAAGAAAAACTCCTAACTATTCATTTCAGACACATATATATTTGTGGCCAAATAACAAGTAGAAAGTAGCCATGAATTTAGGTTTCATGCTTTAATAGATTCCTGAGCCTACCCTATATCCCTTTATCTTCTCCTCAATGTTTAGTTGACATATTTCATATTTTGGGTCCTTAGTCTCAAATATGAAAATCAAACCCATAAGCTGGATATGTTAGCTCATACCTTTAATCTCAGTACTCAGAATGCAGGGGCAGCTGGATATCTGTGAGTCTGAGGCTAGCTTTGCCCACAAAATGAGTTCTGCGTCAGTTAAATTAACATAATAATATAATAATAAGGCCATATTTCAAATGAGAGAGAGAGAGAAAGGAAGAAAGGAAAGAAAGAAAGATGTGAGGAAGGGAGGGAGAGGGGGAGGGAGGGTGGAAAGGAAGGAAGGAAAGGAAGGAAGGAAGGAAGGAAGGAAGGAAGGAAGGAAGGAAGGAAGGAAGGAAGGAAGGAAGGAAGGAAGAAAGGAACCAGCTTCTGTTCACATTCTGTTTCTTGACTATGATGCAAGGCAAGTAAGCAGCCTCTTGCTCCTATAAGCATGCTATCCATGCCTGCTGCCATGTTTGCTGGACCATACTTAACTGTATCATTTAGGAACTGCAAGCCAAAATAAATCTTTTCTTCCTTAAATTGTTTTGTCAGGGTACTTTATCACAACAAAAGAAAGTAACTAAGACACCAACATGTCTCCATTTAATTAATGGCCTAGTCCCTGAAGAAATTGAATTAGATGGTGTCTAGCATAATGCCCAGTGATGGTGCCAAATAGCATAAGCTCATTTGAGGAGAATTATGTAGTTACAATAACGTGAATATAATATGACAAATTCTTTTTTTCTATTATAATAAATGTGAATTAAAAGCCATTTTCAATGATGAATAACAGACATTTACAGGTTAGTTTTCTGTCTTCTGTGTCTCTATGAAATTTCTCATCCATTGTTATGAAGCAGTCTGAAAAGACATAAATGGTCTGCACATTCTATAGAATAGCATACTGTCAAGTTTGATGCTTCAAATCAATGAGTTCATACTATTTGGCTCATATGAGTAACAGAAATATAGCATGCCAGATAATTGGGTAAGAGGTGGAAGGTAAATTCTGAAAGATTAACTGTTTTCCAAATAAGCATATTATTTTTAGTCCAGATGTCAAAAATATGCTAGGACCATTTCACCAGTGAAAATACAGATTATTATACTTTTTCCTCTGCACAATGAAGGAGGAAATCTTCTCAAATGTCCCTATAGAACCAAAAAGGAGAATATTTTATGTGTGGGCATATTGTCCCTGTCCACATGCAAGGTTTTATAGTTTTATTTCTGTTGCTGTGATAAAATACTCTTACCAAAAGCAACATTTCAGAGGAAAGTTTTTATTTGGCTTGAATTCCTAGTTACAGTCCATTGGTGCAGGGAAATTGGTTAGAAAAGAATTTGAAATAGCTGCCCATATCATAGCCAAAGAGAATGAAAGAAAGGGATGCTCCCCACTTCCTTGTTCTCATCTAGCTTTCTCCTGTCTTGCACTAATGGGGGACCAGCTTATAAAATAATGCTGCCCATTTTCAGCGTCCATCTTCCATCTTACCTCAATTTAAGCACTCAAGACATTACCCCACAGGCCAACCTGCTTCATTTGATTTCTCAATTGAGGCTTTCTTCTCAGGTGATTATGGGTGGCAAGAAGTTGGTATTTAAAATTGTTTCACAAACTAAAACAATAAAGCTACCAGGCTGAAGAAGAAACAGTGAGAAACAGATCTTTGTAACAGTTAAAGTATATGCATTCCTGATGCCTGAGTCATTTAACTACTAGCACTGTCAGCAAATGAGGAAATGGCATATGAAGTTTGCAGAAAGGCTAAATTGTAGAAGCATGATCATATATTTTGACACTCTTGTAATAGAAGTTTTGGTTTCTTTGTATGTTATGTAAATATGCATTTGTTTTAATGCCAAGTGTGGGATTTTAGTTGGAATATAGTTTGTCCATATCTGTTAATTGTCTCTTGTGGAGCATGCCTTTTGACAGCTGGAAATGGCCTTCCATGTGTGGCACAGAGAGGGGTGTGGTCTAGGACTCAGAGTATAAGTGTAAGGGTAGAGAAGGAGAAGGTGTTGTGTTCCATGTGGCATTCAGTGTAGGCATGTGGCATGTAGCAGTTTGGGGAGACCAGAGACTATAGAAGGTGAGGCAGTTTGGAGCAGAAAGATAAAGAGAAACACTTTGGGGAGCAGCAGCATGGAGGAAACTGCTGGTTGTGTCTTTAGTTAACAAAGATTGGAATAGAGCCCTAAAAGAATCCTTTGACCGTAACTAGCTGGGAGAAATAAAGGGGTCTGGGTCTGCTCTCACCAATAAATTTTTCTCCAGGTTGGAGGGTTGGTAGGAGGAAGGTAGAGGCCTAAATATTCCAAATAAAGTAGACTTAAAAAAAAAAAAAAAAACCTACAGATGGCTTTCTGCTACACATTCAAGTACAAGTCTGTACCACATGGAAGATAGAACAAAAAAATCTTTGAAAACAATGAACCTGTTAGTTTAAGACTTTGTGCTGGTAAAAATAGAGGAAGTAACTATAGGACTCGAAAAGGTGGCTTAATCTGAAATTTTCACTTATAAGTAAAGGTCTATTGGCTCTAGACATAACCTAAGATAGGGTGGAAGCCCTACATGTGAGCTCAAATAGAAGCAGGACCAGAGGATACTAACAATCTATGTAAACAAGCATTCAGGAACTAAATATTGTCTGCCATTTCTGTACCATTGGTAGAGGAAGGTTTCTTTTGGGAAGTCAAAGCGGAAAAGTATATATTAAGTCATGATGGTATTGAAAGAAATCTAGAATCATCAAACATCTCAACGAGTGATAAATGAAGAGCAAAACAAAAGAAAGAGCTATGTAATCTATAATCATGGCATCAAGATTAAAGGTTTCATCATGAAGTACTAAGGGAATAATAAGTTTTTAGCCAGAGACTAAGCAGATTTACCTTTTTACTGGTGATCCTCAAAATGGAGTCAAAGAACCAAAGTATGATCTGGCAACTTCTAATTCAGAATCATTGGGAGTCATTATTAAAGATGTTGTTTTATTATTATTATTATTATTAAATTTATTTATATATTCACTTTACATCCCAATCACAGCACTATACATCCTCTCCCCCTGGCCCATGGTCTCATCCTCTTTCCCCTTTCATAGAAAGGGGAGTCCTACCCCCGAATCAACCCATCACAGCACTTCAAGTCTCATCAGGACTAAGCACACCCACTTCAATTAAGTCCAGCAAGGCAGCCCAGGTATGAGCAAGTGATTTAAAATCAGACAACAGTGTCCATGTCAGAGATAGACCCTCCTCCACTTTCTAGGGGACCCACATGAAGTCCAAGCTGCTCATCAGTTATGCATGTGTTGGTTACCTATATCTGATCCATGCATGATCTTTGGATGGTGCTTTAGTGTCTGTAATCCTCCATAGGCCTAGGTTAGTTGGCTCTGTTGATCTTATGGGATTTTTGCCCCTCTCCTTGTCCTTATATCCTTCTCCCCACACATACTTTTCTGCAAGACTCCCTGAGCTCTGCTTAATGTTTGGCTGTACATCTCAGCATCTGTTTTAATCTGCTGCTGTGTGGGTCCTATGAGATGATATTTATGCTAGGATCCTGTCTGCAAACAAAGCTGAGTATCATTAATAGTTTCAGTGGTTTTCTCTCTCTTATGGTATGGGTTGTCAGGTTAGGGCATTCACTGTTGGCCATTCACTCAATCTCTGCTAAATCTTTATCCTTGATGAATAGAATTTTCAGCAGAGGAATCTCTAATGGCCTAGAAGCACTTAAAGAAATGTTCATCATTCTTAGTCATCAGGGAAATGAAAATCAAAAGAACTCTGCACTTCTACCTTACACCAGTCAGAATGGCTGATATCAAAAATTCAAGAAATAGCACATGCTGGTGAGTATATAAAGAAAAGGGAACACGCTTCCATTGCTGATTGGAGTGTAAACTTCTACAACCACTTTGAAAATCAATCTGGAGCTTTCTCAGAAAACTAGAAATAGTTCTACCTCAAGACCCAGCTATACAACTCCTGGGCATATACCCGAAAGATGCTCCACCATACCACAAGGACACTTGCTCAATTATGTTCATAGCAGCTTTATTCATAATAGCCAGAATCTGGAAACAACCTAGATGTCACTAATCTGAAGAATGGATATAGAAATTGTGGTACATTTTTATAATGAAATTCTACTAAGCTATTAAAAACAAGAAAATTATGAAATTTGCAGGTAAATGGATGGATGTAGAAAATATCATCCTGAGTGAGGTAACCCAGAACCAGAAAGACATAACTGGTATATACTCACTTATAAGTGGATATTAGTCATATATTATAAGATAGACATACTACAAGCCACAAATCCAAAGAAGATAAGTAATAAGGAGGGCCTAAGGGAGGATGTTTGGGGGGATAGAAAAGACATTGGAAATGGATGAAGTGTGGGAACTGGATGGGAGAAGGCATGGGGATAGGCAAGAGTGTAAGAATCAGATGTGTGGAAAGCATAGGTGAGAGTTAAGAGGGATGGGAGAAAGAAGGGAAACTGGAGAGGGGGCAAAATCTCTGGGACAAAATGGAGACCTGTGAGAAGATAGGCTTCTTGGTGAATACAGAGGTGACTCTAGCTGAGACTCCTAGCAGCTGGGTACATGGAAACTAAATTGGCTCCTTCATAGCCAGGCAGGATTTACAGTGGCAGAAGGGGGACACCAACCCACTCACAAAATCTTTGGGAGTTTTAAAAGCTGTTCATGACAACTTGGATGTCCTCTAAACTTGGAGAGTCATTGATCTCATATTGGCTGCCAAGAAGGAAAAAAAAATGGTGTTGGTGAATTTGGAAGGAAATAAGGCTAGTCTATGTCAGAACAATTAAACTCTAGTGAGATTCAGTTGAGAAATGATGTGAGCACTGGAGAGCCATACTTTAAAATCAGCTGGGTAACCCTTATCACTATTGCCAGTTTTAGCAGTTCCTATAACTCTTACTGATTCAGTTTCTGACTAGCTTCTCTTGTAAGCTTTTTTTCATAAAGCATAATAGTGACCACTGAAAAACACACACACCAGACTTTATCCTGTCTGCCTATGATTTTCAAAAAGCTCTAGGATGACATCTGTAGTCTGGTTCATCACCTATGACTCTTTGAAAACCTTTGTTTATGCCTCTTTACCTTTATATAGGCTACTGTCTCTGCTTGGAGGCCAGATTAATCACCCACTGCCAAAACAAAAATACCGTAAGCTAGAGGGCTTAACACTAGATATTTATTTTGTAATGATTGTGGAGAATGGGAATCCAAGGTCATGCACGGTACTAGCATGATTGGGTTGGATCATTTTCTTCCTGTGAATTATCTCCAGGTAAAGAAATGCTGATTTTCACTCCTCCTCTTAAAGAGCTACCAGTTCTGCTGGATGACAGCTCTATCTTTATGCATTCCTTTCATTTAATAATCTACTCAATAGGCCCTTTATCTAAATGTAAGCATATAGTGCTTTTGGCTATGACACATGAATTTGGGAAGAAATAGAACTCAGTCCAGAGATGTCATTCCACTATTCCTCAATTTGGTGAAATTCAGATTTCCTATCACTTCTCTTTTGGTACTGTACCTTGGCATCATGCCGTTGATAGTCAGAAAGAATTGGAGGAAAGTGTTGCTAATGAGAACAATTATTCCCTAAGGAGTTGATGTATAAACAACTTTATGGCATGGCATAAGTTCATTATCAAGAACTTAACTGCATATTGAAGAGTTAATTATTAAAAATAGTGTGGTACTCTTAATTTAAAATATAATCTTAAGAAAGCATAGAAATTTGCATTGAATTTTATTTCACAATGTAAATGTAAGCATTTCTAAAGAAATAAACTCAATATAAACTATGGACTTTGGGTGAAAATTATTTGTCAATTATTTCATGATAATAAATGTACCATAGTGGTGAGGGATGTAGGCAGTAGGGAGTTTGTGGCTATATATCCTGTGAGGATAGGTTGTGTGTGAGAACCCCATATTTCTCACTCATTTTTGCTTGGACCTAGAACTTCTTGGTAAAATAAAGTTTGTTAATACTTTGAGAAAAATAGTCCAAGCCAATGTACTGAAACAAACAAAATGGTTACGGGTTATAGTCAACTTGTACCTTTAAAGGAGCATGGGTCTTGTTTTTAATAAATAAGTAGTATTCCATTGTGTAAATGTATCACATTTTCTGTATCCATTCTTTGGTTGAGGAACATCTAGGATGCTTCCACTTTCTGTATATTATGAATATAGCTGCTATGAACATAGTTGAGCAAGTGTTCTTGTGGTATGGTGGCATATATGCCCAGGAGTTGTACAGCTGGGTCTTGAGGTAGAACTATGTCCACTTTTCTGAGAAAGCTCCAGATTGATTTTCAAAGTGGTTGTACAAGTTTATACTCCTACTAGAAATAGAGAAGGGTTCCCCTTTCTTCACATCATTATCATCATGTGATGTCAGTTGAGTTTTTGATATTAGCCATTCTGATGGGTGTAAGATGGAATGTCACAGTCATTTTGATTTGCCTTTCACTGATGACTAAGGATGCTAAACATTTCATTAAGTGCTTCTCAGCTATTAGAGAACCCTCTGTTGAGAATTCTCAGTTTGGTTCTGTACCTCATTTTTTAACTGGATTATTTGGTTTGTTGGTGTTTAATTTCTTGAGTTCTCTATACAATGCAATGCTACTCAGCTATTAAAAACAAGGAGATCATGAACTTGGCAGGAAAATAGATTGAACTAGAAAAAAAAATCATTTTGAGTGAGGTAACCTAGACCCAGAAAGACACACATGGCATGTACTCACTTATATGTGGATATTATACCTATAGTACAGGATAACCATACCATAATCCACAGACCCAAAGAAGCTAAGTAACAAGGAGGGACCAAGGGAGGCAGCTTGAATCTCTCTTCGATGGGGGAAATTAGACAGAATTAGGCAGACATCAGAAGTAGATGAAGAGAGGGAACTAGATGGGAGAGGGGTTAGAAAGGGGAACGAAGGTGGGGACCAGGTGTGGGAAAGTGTGGGTGGGAGGCAGTAGTGATGGGAAAGAGATGGGAAGCCAATGACTGGAGATCTCTGAGACAAGCTGGAGATTTGAGACAGGGTTGGCTCCTGGGAGGTTATGGGGATTTCTCAAGCTGAGACTCCTAGTAGTGAAGGATATGGGAACTCAAGTGATCATTCCCTTTAATCAGACAGGACTTCCACTGGAGGAATGGGGACATCAAACAACCCACAAAATGTTTGACCCAAAATTTACCCTGCCTACAAGATGGACAAGGATAAAGATGGAGCAGAAATTGAGGAAATGGCCAACCAATGACTGGCCCAAATTGAGACTCATCCCATGGGGGAGAGTCAAGCCCTGTCATTATTAATTATATTCTGCTATGCTTGCAGACAGGAGCCAAACTAGCTGTCCTATGAGAAGCTCTACCCAGCACTGGATCAAAACAGACATTGAGACCCACAGCAAAACATTAGGAGATCTGGCAACTTTGTGGAAGAGTTGGGAGAAGGATAGAGGGACACAATGGGGACAAGAACTCCCTAAGAAGACCAGTGGAGTCAACTAACCTAGGCCCATGAGGGTTCAGAGAGACTGAGCCACCTACCTAAGTGCATACATAGACTGGACCGAGCAGCTCTATACTTATGTAGCTGATGGACAGCTCAGTTGTCATGTGGGTCTCTTAGCAACTGAAGAGGGGCTGTCACTGATATGGATGCAGTTGTCTGCTATTGGATTGCTTTCCCCTAGCTGGGCAGCCTTGTCTGGCCTCAGTGGAAGAGGGCATGCTTAGTCCTGATGTAACATGAAGTGGCAGAGCAGGGTGGCATCCCTCTGTGGTGAGGAAGGTGGGTTCCCTTCTCTGAGAAGAAGGGGAGGGGAAATAGGGGAAGAGGGCAGGAGGGTGGGACTTGGAGGAGAGGAGGGAGGGGGCCGCCATCAGTACATAAAATGAATAAATAAACTAATTAATTAAAAAGAAAAAGGGCATGGGCCTAAGGAATGTTTTAACTGCTGTTATTCTATTCAATCACCTTTTGGAAAGTTTTAGGTGGCTTAGGCACACAAACAGGGAAGGAAACTACTTAAGTGGTTATTGCAGTAACCTGCATGAGAAATATGAGGTCCTCCTTAGGACAGAAGTACAACGGTAAAGCCTAAAGTTGAGTCCAGCAGGGGTTTTGGTGCGCAGCAAGAATTGATTCCTCTGTGTACTTGCCATTTCATAGTCCCAGAAGGGAACCTCAGGGAAGATATCAGGGGCCGTGCTCTGTGTACTAAAATAGGTATTTGTGTGGGGCATGAATTGGTATACTCTTCTGTGAACCATTTTCACATAGGAATATGTGGGGTGCTATGGTCCCATTGTCCACTTCTATAAGCTATGCTTATTGTGTTTCTATGGTGACAACACCTCTGCAGCTGCAGCTATTACAGAGTAATGGACTGAGACACCACATTGCAATTGTAAGGTGTGAGAAATCTGTCCTATACTTGTTTCCTAAAGGTGATTACTGCTCCTGCAGCAGTCATTCTAGCTATAAAGAATCCTAGACCAGCATTTTGTTAGCCAAATAGAAGCAACAAACTTAATTTCTGAGAAGGAAGTGGTTTCAAATACTTTAGGGCCTTTCTGTCAATTGGCTGATTATCCTCAATCTGTAGCCTATCCTGTAAATATGTTAACTTCAATTTTTGTGCCAATTTCTTGCTGCGTTGAGTCCTGCTCAGAATGTTGTCTTTTGCGCTGACTTTACAGCTCTCATGGATTACTTTGGAAACAAGCTAATAAAGGCTCAGTAATGACACTTATGCACGATCAGCCAGTTTTTACACTGTGTAATATTCCTTAAACAACAAAAATACAAACAAATGCAGCCCTGGGTTACATAAGCATCACCTCAACTTTATTACATATAGTCCAGGGTAAAAAAAAAAAGAAAGTTCCTATGAATAGGACTAGAAATATTGACAAGAAAATTGACTATTACAGTGAGAAATAAGCAGCACTAGAAGTCAGTACATAGTAAAGGTACATTCTTTCTCCACCACTAGCTCACCGTATCAATGTGGACACCATGCGTTACTCTCATGAGTCTATTACTACATTATGAAACATGAGTATGCAAATATACTGTTGTCTTACCATGAGATTTTGTAATACATTTCATTAAGTATCTGTATTTGCAGAACATTTTTACATTCCTTACCCCATACAGTCATATGTTCATTCTGTCAAATATCTAGCATGTGCCTGGATTTCTAAAAGGTTCTGAGGATACAGGGGCCCTGGCAGCACAAAGCTATATGAGTCATGTTTAAGAGGTACATAAGAAGTCACACAGTTAGAGTATAGTGTAGTTAATGCTATGGATGTCTCAAGTATAGCATACTGTGAAATCTTTACAACGTCTCAATGAGATAGACAGAGAAGTAATGATCACCTCCATGTCACACATAAATAAAATAAAGTTCAACTCATAATATGACTTCTCCAAGGTCCCACAGCTAGTTGATGATACCCTGGGAACTTAAAACACATTTCCCCTGATGCCTTGGTATAATATTCTTTCCAGTTCAGAACTTGTCTCAAGGTCTCTCCAAGGTATAATGTAATAACATATCATAGCATATATCAAAGAATAATATATAATGACAATATGTTGCCAGTCCTTAACACTCCCTAACAGTCAATAATTCTAGTAATGGATTTACAAAAGAGCTGCTAAAAATGGAAGCCTGAGGAGAACTGTGCATATATTGAAATAAATCGCAGAATCCCATAATAAAGTCTCATATTGCATAGAGATTTGGTGGTCTCAGGGGACTGTAGCCTGACTGGCTTAAAAAAGTATCAAGAATGCTCAGTGGTGTTCAAGTATAGACCTACAACCAATATGGTTCCTGTTGCTGGAAACTTGGATAAAATGAGGTGGGGAATGACTCAGGCAAAGGCACCTATTTTTGATGTGACATACTTTACAAGCAAGTGTATGTAGGGAAACAATAAACAAAAGAAAGTGCTAGGGGAAAAAAGAAAGTGCTTACTTAAGGCATGGATAAAGTATGACTTCTACAATAACAAAAACCTGCTTGAAGAAGTGGGTGGTACTTTAAAGTAGAAAAACAGAACATTTGGCAAGGGGAAAAAAACGTTCTTGTGTTCAGAAGGAAAGAATGACCCAGAAGTGACTGGTGCTTCTGAGTGAAAAATCACTGGTAATTATGTTTGGAAGTGTAGTGGCTGGCAGACAAAATAGTATTTTAACTTATCCTTAGACCAAGCACAGAGACCCAGTTACAGCCATACATAAGAGGAAAGTATACTGCAATTCTCCATTTTTTAAACAGCCAATATCCATCTATATTTTCTCATTGTAACCATCATCATCATCAATGTTGTTATCAACATCATCAAATCATTATTTTGGGACCCTTATAATTTACATAGCACCTCACAATGAATGTTCTCAGGTAACACAGGCATTGAATCAGATCAAAACTTTCCTGTGTTGCAGATAAAATATTTAAGTCCCATTGAGGTCAAACAATTTCAAGGTCACTCAGCGAGTTAGTGATGGATCCTAGGTCTTATAACACCCAATCTAATAAACAATTCTGAGATTGCAGCAGAATCTAAATACATGGCATTTTGATTGGCATCTTCTTGGAGAACGTTTAGGAACTTGCTTTCATTTCATTAGCAACACATTTCCAGTCATATCTTAGGGCTGGCTGCTTCTGAAAAGATTTCCACAGATGGCTAACCCCATCTATTTCATTTTCAATTCTTATCTCAATCAGAATGACTCTGCCTGTCCTTGTCCCTTGGCTTTTGAGACTTATACTGTAAGGAAGCTAGTAACCTTCAATTCCTAACTAACTTACCAACAAATATAAGGTAGTGAAATTATTTTAATGACAAGGCCCTAGAGTGACCCCCTTTTACCTTTCTGTCACGTGCTGCTTTCCTTAACAATGAAGCCTTTCTGGTGCCTCAAAAAGCACAAATTATGCTCTCTAATCTTTTTCCTGTCCCATTGACCACAATGAATAAATTCCAGCTCTTTCATTGTTTTTCTCCAAATATTCACAAACAAACATCTTGTCCACTTACCAATTATCTTCTCACCTGCACAGTTCAAACTAAAGTCCTGGTGGCAATTAGGAGACTAGGTTCCTAGAAATGGTCAATTAGTCCTGATGATAAACCCTCTATCTTGCACTGCATAAGGTCAGGCCATATAACTTTTATAGATGCTCATGATATGTTCTTGTTATGTGTTGTCAGCTTATTGACTAATCAGCCAGAGTCTGACCTAAGGGCTTATGCTCAGATTTATTTGCATCAGCCAGAGCAGGCAGAGGGCTTGATGCAGAAGAAGCTGAGCAGCTCCTAGAGCTCTGTGCTTTTTTATATTGCTGCTACCCAGACGTTAAGGAACAGCCAGAACTAATTAGTGAATTTTAGCCAGGACTTTCAGGTGATGACCTATTCCCACGTGTGGAACCTTCTCTTTAATGGGCTTCTGCCTGATGAGAAGTAAAGTCTTCCTTACCTTTTATTAAACAATAACAGAAATAACAACTTGTATCCCTGCATCAGAACGCAGCGTGGCTACCCAGGAATAAAACACAAGGGACTTCCTCACACTTTACTACAGTGTGCCTTGGAAACATTGTGTAATGTGTTGTCAAGAAAGCCACAAGTAAATATAAGAAGGAAATTGATTCAGTTGGCCTTTTACAGATGGTCACACATTTGAAGTTTTTGGATCCATTTGGAGCTATAAACACGACTTGAAAAAAAAATGAGAAAAAGTTGCAAGCCAGAGGGCATGGGGGTTTTGTGGAAAAAGATAGTGAACCATTTTCACATTTCAGATCGAGTAGGGCAAAATCGTGTATTGCCTGAAGACTAGACAACAGCTAGCACCTGCAGGAGAAAGCAGCTGAATAAGGAAAGTGTGTGTTGAGTGCCTTCAAAACAGGTGTCATTCTTGAGCAGCTGCTGTATACAAGGGGCATGAAATTTTATCAAAACTACCTGGTAGGTAGGCATGTTGCTCACCATTTTGTAGATGCAGAAACTGAAGCTGGGTGAGGTTAAGCAATTCATTCCTGGTCCTGTAACATGTGTGATGTAGAAAGTAGAGTCCAATGTAAGTCCAATGAACCCACAGCCTTCTCTCCTAAATATCCAGGGAAGTTTCACACTGCACCAAGATGATGGGTTCTCTTTCCTTCTGGACATTCTAAAACTAAGTATTCTTTTTTTAAATTTTTATTTAACTTTTATTAATTACACTTTATTCATTTTGTATCCCCCATAAGCCCCTCCCTCCTCCCCTCCCGATCCCACCCTTCCTCCCCTTTTTGCATGCTCCTCCCCTGTCCACTGATAGGGGAGGTCCTCCTCTCCTTCTTTCTGATCTTAGTCTATCAGATCTCATCAGAAGTGGCTGTATTGTAAGACTAAGTATTCTAAGTACACATTTTTTTTTCTAGCTGTTCGATAGTTATGCATAGACACCCATCCCTGCTCTGGGTTTTATACAGCTTTGCCTTCAGAAGCTTTAATCTTTCCATCCAGAAACTGGAATTCATGGTCCTTATGAAAAACAATGAGTGAGAATTACAGATATTCTAAAATGTTGGCTTTTTCCTCTCTAAGTGGTGTCACCACAGAATAAAAATACATGACAAAAACACTGAGATAAGAGCAATCCTTCCTTAAAGCATTAAATGGCATAGCCAAACATTCTCACTGGCTGAATAGCCTGACTCTAGTTTCTACTACTCTTTTGATTCTCACTGGGGTACAGTTGCATAGGTTATCACTGAGAACACCTCTTCTCAAAGGAGTCCCTAAGGACCATGTATTCCAGGAAGGTACATCTGCTGCATTCTGGTGCTCTGCTTGAAGTATGCTTACAACCTGCAAAGCCATGCTTGTGTATACACACCAGTATGGATGCTTTGTCTCTGTCCATTCAACAACCTCCTTCATTGGCAGTAACAATTCTGCTCATAAATTAGGCTGCAACTGCTCTAGCTGATACCCCCCCCCAGTAAAAATGGTAAAAACAGTTAACTGGATCTAAGTTCCTATGGCCTCACATAGGCTTGGCTGGTCTTACTATGCTCTTCTTTTGCCACAGACATGAATCTTCCATCCCTTCTGCTCATTGAAGTGCTTCACCAAGCAATAATTGGGACCTAGTATATGTTTGTGTTTGGCACTGCATTTAAAACTGGGGACACAAATATAAGACATCTTTTCTTTCTTCAATAATTGTTTTTATTTTTCATTTTCATTTGAGTTTGCCTGTGTGTTTGTATGTATGTGGGTGCATGTGTGCATATATATGCATACAGGTGCCCATACAGATGTATGCACATGCTTGTGGAGGCCAAAGAATGATGTTAGAAATCACCCTCAATTGCATTTCTACCTTTATTCATTGAGGCCGGATGTCTCAATCCAATCCAGAGCTCACTGATAAGACTAGTTTTGCATGGCCAGCTTCTTCTGGGGAATCCCTGTCTCTGCTCCCTAATACTGGAATTACAGGCAGGACATCACATCCATCTACCATTTACATGGGTTCTGGAGAACACAGTCTTTCATCCTCACACTTCTTGAATGGCTAGCACATTAAACATTGAGTTATCCCCCCCCCAACCAAAGGACTAACAATTTAATAAAACAAGATAGGCATATGCCCAAGAAACTAAAAAAAATAAATAAATAAAAAATAAAAGCCACAAGTGATATAAGTGATATCAAAAAGACACAATAGCCAAACTTAAATATCTTCCTATGTATAACACTTGAAAATGAAGTTGAGAAAACAATTTGAAACAGTATTGGAATATAATTCAAAGTATAAAATAAATACCTGTGAGCCCATAATCATATAAGCAACTGAGTAAATAAATGGAAAGAAAAGTTAAATTATCTTCATTATAAACATGAAATCCGTGAGGGGAAATAGAAAATCACTATTAGAGCACTAAAGTGATAAATGCTGCACATAAGATTTGATGTAGGTATTGGATGTAGACTAAGTATTCATCCAGACATTGATTAGTTCCTCTGGTAGTTTTAACAAACATCTGGGAATTCTTGATTACTCTTTAATCTAGGAAGTATTTTTTTTTACATCTTCAGTGTGGGCTGGATGAAGTAACTCCTGACAAATATGATATTGAAACTGAAAAACTATTTTTTCAGTAGAAAATGTGGCATTTTAAGAAATACCTGACCAGTATTAATCAAAAATATCAAAGTTAAAGGACTAAGGGAAAAACAAAAACTGCTTGAAATTGAAGGAAACTGTATAGCCAAATAGGATAATGGGTTGTTCTGGATTAAGGTCAAGAACAAAAGAGGTATTAGTGGAAAAACTGGGGAACTCCAAACAGAGTCTAGAGTTCATGTTCTAAGATTAAAACTTTTGCTAACTTTTTCAACTTCGGGAACTTACAGGTGGTTTTATAATAATATGTGATGAAGTATAGTGACACATTCATAAATGATATCTACTACTGCCTTTGAAACTCTTCTGTGAATGAAAAACATATTGTGTAATAAAACATGTTTAAAGATGCATAGGACTGAACTATAGAGATAGCCGAGTCCGTAAGTGCCTTGTGATCCCAGGAATCCATGGAAAAGCCAGGTATGGTGCTGAATAATGTAATTACAATGCTGGAGAGGTGAGGACAGGAAGATCCCTTAGACTGACTGGCTATCCAGCTTCACCTTCTTTATAAATTCCAGATCCCTGTGAGGGATGCTCTTCCAAAAACAATGTGAAAAAAAATTCTGGGAAACACCTGGGGCATGACATATGCACATGGACAAACACACAAAAATAAATGGATCAATTAATATTTTAAATAATGAATTTACAATTGCCCAGAGTGTGATCAAATGGAAGAGTACTTGCATGGACAAAGGCCTATTACCCATTCATAGCAACTCAAACAAATAAAAAGTTTTAAAATGTTATAGACTTGTAGAAAATAAAAAGAGTCTTTGACTGTTAATAGAGAGATTTTAAAAGGAGGTAGACATGTGTGGACTCTTGAAAACAAAGCAGATTGACCAGATAGTCAAGGAGAGGGAAGTCAGCCTAGGAGAGACCCTTTGTGTACAGTGAACCCCTTGAGAAAACTGTAAGGAAAAAAAATAGTTAAAAAGTGCAGAGCCAACAGACTATGTGTAGGATTTGAAAGTTCTGTCTGCTGGATGCCTTGTCCTGGACTTTCAATACTGACTGTAGTTTTTCTTCCAAAATTAGATTCATCCATAAGGGGGAGGGTGTTAAATTTCTCATTTAGTTCCTATTTCTCTGTAGGGTGTTTTCCTTACTATCTGTGTTTACACATGAATGGTGAGCTATTATTCTGGCAAGCAAGATACTGTACTTGTGTGGCAAATTAAAATGGAAAGAGATAGTGATGTAGCTTTAGTTACAATTTGAATAGTCTGTTGGGTATCGTACTCAAGTTATTAAGCTTAACTCCTAATGGCTTCAAATGATAAAAAAAAAAGACCCTCAGTTTTAACAGTGTGTTTGCTGGACTGACGTTTCTGGGGAAATTGTGGAATTAGAGATATGGTGGATACAGAGACCATAAAAAGAATGAAGCTTGAGAGAAATAATGTGTTCCAGGATCTCTTGTCTTGCCTACACCTCTCAGTCTACCACTCCTTATTCTTTTACATGGATACATAAATGAGCTGCTGGCAATGAATGTAAACATCAGATAAAGGAAATAATTATATTCTCTAGGAGTTGAGCATAGAACATTTACCTTCAAAGAGTTAAATTGGAAATACAACATAGTGACCTGGCGTGGAGAGCTAAGCTGGTACCTTTTCCATACAACCCTGAAATGGCTCCTGAGCCAGATTATCATCCACTATAGACTTTCATTCTCTCTACAAAGAATAGTCATTACTCTATTCTCTGTAAAAGAATTGAAAGTGAACAAAAACATGATCATAACAATGAAAGGAGAGAAGTAATAAAACTTTAGGCTTTAAGCAAAGCAAACAGACATTGCAGACTTGGCCCACCATCTGTGATATTATCTATCATATCACCATCTGTGGTAATAATTTCTATGTCACAGGATCAAATCAGGGCTCATTTATTCTTATAAAGGTAAGAGAAAACTTGCAACTAGAAGCATAAATTGAGGCATAACATTTAAACAGGAGAAGCAAAGGCCAGAAAAGTGTCAATACAGCAACATTAGAATAAGACAATAGGTCCTGTCTCCTTTAGGTTTTTCTATCTCTCCCTTCTTTCATAAGATTCCCTGCACTCTGCCCAAAGTTTGGCTATGAGTCTGAGCATATACTTTGATACCCTGATGAGTAGAGTCTTTCATAGGCCCCATGTGAAACGTTCCTGTCCTGTTCCCTGTCTTCTCTCACTTCCAAGTCTATCCCATTTGCCCTCCAAATGAGGATTGAGCATCTCCCATAGGGTCCTTCTTGTAGTAAGGGGAATGGGGGACGAAGAGGGAGGGAGAGAAGACTGGGCAGAGATGATGGAGGGTGCTACAGCTGGGATACAAACTAAATAAACTGTGAATAATAATAATAATAATAATAATAATAATAATAATAATAATAATAAAACATTTTTAAAAAGAAAAAGAAAAGCTGAATACCATTGAATATTGGTAGAGAATTTTGGCAGGACTAGGCTATGTCTGTCTTTGAATGAAAGTGATGCCACCTTTCTTCTGCTGTTCAATACCATCCCTGTAATGCCACAATGCAATAGATTTAAAGGTGTCTGAAAAATTTTATAACGATGAATACAATTTAAAATGACTCAAAAGCACATGAATATCGGTAGATGACTTTTCCCTCAGTCTCAACATGCATAAAAACAACACTCAAAATTTCCTTTTCCTAAGTGATAGAACAAGTTTACATCCCACCAGCAATTGAGGACGGTCCTTCTTTCTCCACATCCTCTCCAGCACGTAATGTCACTTGATCTTAGCCATTCTGATGAGTGTAAGGTGAAATCTCAGGGTCATTTTGATTTGCATCACCCTGATGACTAAGGTTGTCGAGCATTTTTTAAGTGTTTCTCTGCCATTCTATATTGCTTGACACAGAATTCTCTGTTTAGCTCTGTACCCCATTTTTAATTGGATTACTTGATTTTGTTTTTGATTTCTTGAGTTCTTTGTATATTCTTGATATCAGTCAGGCCTCTGTCAGATAGAGGGTTGGTGAAGATCCTTTCCTAGTCTGTAGGCTGTCATTTTGTTCTGACGACAGTGTCATTTGCTTTAAAGAAGACTGTCATTTTCATGAGGTCCTATTTATTGATTGTTGTTGTTAGAGCCTGTGCTGTTGGTGTTCTGTTCAGGAAGATGTTTCCTGTGCCAATGAGTTCAAGGCTCTTCCCACCTATTTCTTCTAACCAACTTAGTGTGTCTGGTTTTATGTTGAGGTCTTTGATCCACTTGGACTTTAGTTTTGTGCAGGGTGATAAATATGGATCTATTTGCATTTTATTTACATGTAGACACCCAGTTAGACCAGCACAATTTGTTGAAGATGCTGTCTTTCCTTCCCATTGAATGGTTTTGGCTTCTTTGTCAAAAATCAAGTATCCTAGGTGTGTGGATTTATTTCTGGGTCTTCTATTTGGTTCCATTGATCCACTCTTCTGTTTTGATGCCAATACTATGCAGTTTTAATTATGGTTGCTCTGTAGTGCAGTTGAGATCAGGGACGGAGATACCTCCACATAAGCTGTTGTTGTACAGGACTGTTTTCCCAATTCTGGGTTTTTATTTTTCCATATGAAGTTGAGAATTGTCCTTTCAAGTTCTATAAAAATTGTTTTGGTATTTTAATGGGAATTGCATTGAATCTGTAGATTGCTTTTGGCAGGATGGCCATTTTCACTATGCTAATCCTACCGATCCATGAGCACAGGAGACATTTCCATCTTCTGATATCTCCTTCATTTTCTTTCCTCAGAGACATGTAGTTTTTCTCGAACAGGGCTTTCACTTCCTAGGTTAGAGAATACCAAGATACTTAATGTTATTAGTGGCTATTGTGAAGGGTGTTGTTTCCCCAATTTCTTTCTCAGCCCTTTTGTCTTTAATATATAGGAGGGCTTCTGATTTTTTTAGTTAATTTTGTATCCAGACACTTTACTGAAGGTGTTTATCAGCTGGAGGAGTTCTCTGGTTGAATTTTTGGGGTCACTCATATGTATTATCATATCATCTGCGAATAATGACACTTTGACCTCTTCCTTTCTGATTTGTATCTCCTTGATATCCTTTAATTGTCTTATTGCTCTAGCAAGGAATTCAAGTACTATGGTGAAGAGATAGGGAGAGATTGGGCAGTTTTGCCTTATCCCTGAAATCAGTGGGACTGATTCAAGTTTCTCTCCATTGAGTTTGATGTTGGCTATAGGCTAGCTGTATATCGCCTTTACTATGTTTAGGTATGTGCCTTGCATCCCTGATCTCTCCAGGACTTTAAACATGAATGGGTGTTGGATTTGGTCAAATGCTTTTTCGCATCTAAGATGATCATGTGGTTTTTGTCCTTCAGTTTATTTATATGGTGGATCACATTGAAGGATTTCCGTATATTGAACCACCCCTGTATGCCTGGGATAAAGTCTACTTAGTCATGGTGGATGATATCTTTTATGTGTTCTTAGATTCAGTTTGCCAGTATTTTATTGAGTAGTTTTGCATCAATGTTCATAAGAAAGATAGGTCTGAAATTCTTTTTTTATTTTTTATTTTTTTTTCATTTTTTTTTAATTTTATTTTTCTTTTTAGTTACATTTTGTTAACTCTGTGTCCCGCTGTATCCCGCTCCCTCATTCCCTCCCCAACCCCGCACTCCCTCCCTGGTCTCCTCCCTGCCCCTTTCCAAGTCCACTGATAGGGGAGGACCTCCTCCCCTTTCATTTGACCCTTTTTATCAGGTATCTTCAGGGCTGGCTGCAAAGTCCTCTTTTTTGTTGGGTTTTTTGTGTGGTTTAGGTATCAAGGTGACTGTGGGTTCATAGAATGAGTTTGGTAATGATCCTTCTATTTCCATTTTGTGGAATACTTTGAAGAGATTTGGAGTTAGTTCTTTTTTGAAGGTCTGGTAGAATTCTGTGCTGAAACCATCTGGCCCTAGGCTTTTTCTCAAAAGGAGACTTTTGATGACTGCTTCTATTTCCTTGATTGATATAGGACTACTCAATCTGTTTACCTGATCTTGATTTAACTTTGGTAAATGTAATTTATCAAGAAAATTGTCCATTTCGTTTAGATTTTCAAATTTTTTTGGCATATAGGCTTTTGTAGTAAGACCTAATGATTATTTGTATTTCCTCAGTGTCTGTTTTTATGTCCCACTTTTCATTTCTGATTTTGCTGTTTTGGATAGTTCCTCTCTGCCTTTTAGTTAGTTTTGACTTAGGGTTTGTCTCTCTTGTTGAATTTCTCGAAGAACCAGCTCTTGGTTTCATTGATTTTTTTCAATTGTTTATTTGTTTTTAATTTATTGATTTCAGCCCTTAGCTTGAATATTTCCTACCTTCTAATCTTCTTGGGTTTGTCTACTTCTTTTTTTTCTAGGGCTTTTAGGTGAAGAACAATTAAGTTGCTTGTATGAGATTTTTCAATTTTCTACTTGGATCCACTTAGTGCTGTGAATTTTTTGTCTTAGCACTGATTTCATTGTGTCCCATAAGTTTGAGTATGTTGTGCCTTCATTTTCATTGAATTCTAGGAAATCAATCTGGTGCTTTCTCAGACAATTAGGAATAGCACTTCCTCAAGGTCCTGCTATACCACTCCTAGGCCTACATATAAAATATGCTCGAGTACACAACAAGAGAATTTGTTCAACTATGTTTGTAGCAGCTTTATTCATAATAGCCAGAACCTGGAAACAACACCAATGTCCCTCAATGGAGAAATGGGTACAAAAATTGTGGTATATTTGGTATATTTACATAACTGAACACTACTCAGCAATTAAAAACAGGAAATTGGTGGTATCTAGAAAAGATCATCCTGAGTGAGGTATCCCAGAAGAAGTCACATAATGTATATACTCACTTATAAGTGAATACTAGACCTATAAGATAGGATAAACATACTGAAATCTGTACACATAAAAAAGCTAAGCAAGAAGGAAGTCCCTGGGCAAGATGATCAATCCTCTCTCTAAAGACAAAAGGGATGGACATTGGAAGAAGGAGAAAACAGGAAACAGGACAGGAGCCTACCAAAGAAGGCCTCTGAAAACTCTACCCAGCAGTGTATCAAAGTAGATGCTGAGACTCTTAACCAAACTTTGAAAAGAATGTAGGGCATTCTATGAAAGAACGGGAGAGAGTGGGACCTGGAAATTACAGGAGCTCCACAAGGAGAGCAACAGAACCAAAATATCTGGGCACAAGTGTCTTTTCTGGGACAGATATTCCAACCAAGGACCATTCATGGATATTACCTAGAACCCTTGCTCAGATGTAGCCAATGGCAGCTCAGTATCCAAGTGGAGTCCCTAGTAAGTGGGTTCTCTAGGAACTGTATCTGACATAAACTCAGTGGAAGACTCTTTGACTACCCCTTGACAGGCCACAGAGGAGGACAATGCAGCCAGTCCTGATGAAACCTGATAGGCTAGGGCTAGATAGAAGGGAAGGAGGACCTCCCCTATCAGTGGACTTCGGTAGTGGCATGGGTGGAGATGAGGGAAGAAGGATGGGATTGGGAGAGAAGGAGGGTGTCGCCTAGAGTTGGAATACAAAATGAATAAACTAATTAATTAAAAAAATTAAAAATTTAATTAAAAAATTTCCTCTTCTCGCATTTTCCCAATACAAATGAAATCTCCATTTTTTTTTCAGAAATATTCAGGGTAGTTTGTTACACAGAATTTGGGCTCTAACTAATCAGAGGCACAGATGCTGGAATGTTTGCCAGATAATGAAGGCACTCTTATTTCAGATTGCTGCATTAGCTGAAAGGACTCATAGTGTTCTTCTTGTTTGAATCAACTGCCTTTTACTAGAGGTAGCTAAGGTTTGATATAATGTTTACATAAGGATCAATGAAGAGTAACAGAAATATTCAATTGCAGTGTCTCTGCCATCAATTAGTAGAGAAAATACTTTAGGCAAGCTCATCACAGAGGCCAATTAGATGCAGAGAAGTGATCTTTGTCTTGGAAGGCTGGAAGCCTAAGTGTTACCTTCTGTTTATGTTTGCAAATAAGGCAAGGTCCTTATCTTTTATAATTTCAGGTCTCTTAACTTCCAAAAGGAAAATAAGGCCATTTTGTCTTCCTTTCTAAGTAGGTTTGTGTGAAAATGAGAAGAAACAAAGAAAGTGAATATATTAGAGGTCACGAAGACCCTAGGGAATTCTCTTTGCTATCATTCATAGCTCACTCTAACCCATGGCAGTTGTATACCACATACAGTGTGGAAAATGCTCAAAAGAGAAACTGCTATTTACTGTGATGGTTTTGCTCTAAGTAAATTAGCTTAATTTTTATACACTTTAAAATTATGTACCTGAAAACTCAGTTGAAAAATTAGTGACACACTTAAGTATTTTGTAGTTATACTTTTTGTTTTAATTGAAAATAGATTCTTCTCTCGTACAATACATCTCAGTTTACCCTCCCTCTCCTCCTCTCAGCTTCCCAATCCTCTCCATTTAACTAAAGAAAGAATGCCTCCAAGAGACAACAATCAGACACAATGAAACAAGATACAATGAGACAAGACCAAAGCTCTAATATCAAGGTAGGACAAGGAAACCCAACAACAGGAAAAGTGTCACAAGAGCAGGCAAAAATGTTAGAGACACACTCACTTCCACTATAAGAAGTCCCACATGAACACCAAGCTAACAGCCATAACATATATACAGAAGGCCGTTGCAGGCCCAAAATTTTTCAACACAAAGTATTTTTAAATCTTTTCTATATCTTTCTTAAATATTTCTCAACTCATTTTTATTCAATATCTTCAGGACCAGTACCTACCAGCCCAGTGGCCTCTTTATATTACTTAAGACCTAGTGTCTCTTCCAGAAAGATAACAACTTTTACTAATACACATAGCATTTGGAGTAAGTAGTGGATTATTTGTATTTTTTTATTTTTTTAACTTTTATTAATTACACTTTATTCACTTTGTATCCCCCCATAAACCCATCCCTCCTCCCCTCGTATCCCGCCTTCCCTCCCTCTTCTTCAGGCATGCTCCTCCCCAAGTCCACTGATAGGGAAGGACCCCCTATCCTTCCTTCTGATCTTAGTCTATCAGATCTCATCAGTACTGGCTGCATTGTCATCTTCTGTGGCCTGGTAGGGCTGCTTCTCTCTCAGAATTTTAATTTCTATTTGACCTTTCAGGTATGTAACATTTGACCACATGCATCCATGATCATTTCTGATATAAGTCTTTGGAATAACTCAAGACAATATATTTTTGCCATATTATCTCATCTTACCTTTACTTGCATTCTCCTCAAACCTACCCTCTATACTTCTGCAAGAATACAAATGTGACCATGCAAAGTGTCACTATTCACAGATGATATGACAGTATATATGAGCGACCCCAAAAATTCAACCAGAGAACTCCTCCAGCTGATAAACACCTTCAGCAAAGTGTCAGGATACAAAATCAACTCAAAAAAAAAAATCAGAAGCCCTCCTGTATATCAAAGACAAAAGGGATGAGAAAGAAATTAGGGAAACAACACCCTTCACAATAGACACTAATTACATAAGGTACCTTGGGGTGACACTAACCAAGCAAGTGAAAGATCTGTTTGAGAAAAACTTCAAGTCTCTGTAGAAAGAAATTGAAGAAGATCTCAGAAGATGGAAAGATCTCCCGTGCTCAAGGATTGGTAGGATTAACATTGTGAAAATGGCCATCCTGCCAAAAGAAATCTACAGATTCAATGCAATTCCCATCAAATAACCAACTCAATTCTTTACAGACCTTGAAAAAAAGATTCTCAGGTTCATATGGAGAAACAAAAAAACCAGAATCTCCAAAACGATCCTGTACAACCACAGATCATCTGGAGGTATCTCCATCCCCGATCTCAAGCTCTACTACAGAGCACTAGTAATAAAAATTGCATGGTATTGGCATAAAAACAGAAAAGAGGATCAATGGAACCGCATAGAAGATCCAGAAATAAACCCACACACCTATGAATACTCGATCTTTGACAAAGAAACCAAAACCATTCAATGGAAAAGACAGCATCTTCAACAAATGGTGCTGGTCCAACTGGATGTCTACATGTAGAAAAATACAAATAGATCCATATTTATCACCCTGCACAAAACTAAAGTCCAAGTGGATCAAAGACTTCAATATAAAACCAGATACTCTAAATCTTTTAGAAGAAAAAGTGGGGAACAGCCTAGAACTCATTGGCACAGGAGACAACTTCCTCAACAGAACACCAACAGCACAGGCTCTAAGAGCAACAATCAATAAATGGGACCTCCTGAAACTGAAAAGCTTCTGTAAAGCAAAGGACACCGTCATCAAAACAAAACGACTGCCTACAGATTGGGAAAGAATCTTCCCTAACCCTTTATCTGACAGAGGACTAATATCCAGTATATACAAAGAACTAAAGAAGCTGAAAAGCAGCAAACCAAGTAATCCAATTAAAAAATGGGGAACAGAGCTAAACAGAGAATTCTCGACAGAGGAATAGCGAATGGCAGAGAAACACTTCAAGAAATGCTAAACCTCATTTGCCATCAGAAAAATGCAAATCAAAACGACCCTGAGATTTCACCCCACACCCATCAGAATGGCCAAGATGAAAAACTCAAGGGACAACACATGCTGGAGAGGTTGTGGAGAAAGGGGAACCCTCTTCCACTGCTGGTGGGAATGTAAACTGGTACGATCACTTTGGAAATCTATCTGGCGCTTTCTCAGACAATTAGGAATAGTTCTTCCTCAAGACCCAGCTATACCACTGCTAGGTATATACCCAAAGTTTGCTCAAGTACACAAAAGGGATACTTGCTCAACCATGTTTATAGCAGCTCTATTTTTAATAGCCAGAACCTGGAAACAACCCAGATGTCCATCAATGAAGGAACGGATACAGAAATTGTGTTATTTTTACACAATGGAATACTACTCAGCAATCAAGAAGGAAGATATCATGAAATTTGCAGGCAAATGGTGGGATCTAGAAAAGATCATTCTGAGTGAAATATCCCAGAAGGAGAAAGACAAACACGGTATATACTCGCTTATATAGACCTATATGATATGATAAACATAATGAAATCTATACACATAAAAAAGATAATCAAGAGACCGGACATGGGGTAAGATGATCAATCCTCATTTAGAAAGACAGATGGGATGTGCATTGAATGTATGACAGGAGTCTACTGAAGGCATCTGAAAGACTCTAACTAGCAGTGTTTTCAAAGCAGATACAAAGACTCATAACCAAACCTTTGGCAGAGTACAGGGAATCATATGAAAGAAAGGGAGTTAGTATGATGGGGAAAAGACAGGAGCTCCACAAAGACCAAATATATCTGGGCACAGGGTCTTTTCTGAGACTGACATTCAACCAAGGACCATGTATGGATATAACCTAGAACCTCTGCTCAGATGTAGCCCGTGGTAGCTCAGTAGCCAATTGGTTTCCCATAGTAAGGGGAACAAGGACTATTTCTAACAGAAACTCAATGACTGGCTCTTTGACCTCCCTACCCCCCCAAGGGAGGAGCAGTCCTGTTAGGCCACAGAGGAGGACTTTGCAGCCAGTCCTGAAGATACCTGATAAAACAGGATCAGATGAATGGGGAGGAAGTCCCCCCCTATCAGTGGACTTGGAAATGAGCAGGGTGGAGATGAGGGAGGGAGGGTGGGAGTGGGAGGGAATGAGGGAGAGGGATACAGCTGGGATACAAAGTTAATAAAATGTAACTGATAAGAAAAAAATAAAATTAAAAAAAAATGTGACCATGGTGCTGTGGAATCTAAAACCCTTTGATGGCTTGAGTTTCTTAAAGAATAAATGCCAGATTCTACAGGATAGCACAAGGGGGCCTCCAATCAGCTTAGCCATATCTTTTTGCTTTATATAAATCTCTGGTTTATTCTGCTTCATACTGAAAGCAAAAGATTAATTATTGTGCTTCATATGCTTCCTGTAGTAGCCTTTTCTCCTGCTGAATCTTCTGGATGACTTATACCCTTTCTCGCTTTTATCTATACCCTATTCATTCCTAAGTTTCAGTTTGTCATCATTTGCCTTTGGAGTCTCCCTCTTGATATACAATGCATCATATGATATTTCAATATGATATAAAATACAAACATGATATAAGTTAAACAATAATTATATATATATATATGTATGTATGTTTGTATGTATGTATAATATGTGTATATGTACTTCCTCCGTTAAAGATTGATGAAGACTGAGGTGGTTGTGATTTAACATTACATGGGTAGCCCTAGCTGTGTGTGGTATAGACTATGGAATCAAGACACAATTAATGAATAAATGAATGAATAGAATGGATAGATAGAAAATCAGAATGGTAGTACCAAAATGTACTTAATAAATTATCTTGTCCAAATTTCTTATTAAAATGGGAATAAAGTTTGGGCTGAGAAACAGTAAATAGCTAATGAAAGTAAATAGTTAATAAAAAATTAATTCGGATTCAGTAACAAAATTTATTTTTCCCTATAGATTTTTGTTTTCTTCCATAAGTCTTGGACTTATTATCTTTTAAATATTCAACTATAAACATTCTTATTTATAGTTCTTTTCTTAAGAGAATTTCACTTGCTAAATTTCTATTCAAATGCCATTCTTCCTTGCTTTCTGGCAAGTGCCATCTGTCAACTGGTATTTTATGTGAATGGAATAACAGAAGGTTTGTGCTCTTTGGAAAGTGTTAGAAGTTAATACTTCCCGCTGTGATCCATATTTACTTGCTTAAATAGAATTTTTTTTCAGCACGAATAAGGAAAATAATCAAATTTGGAGCCTCTCTAATTCGCTTACAAACCATGGATTAGTTCAAGGTTGCTTTGATGCTCATGAAACCATTTGGACATTTGACAAGATTTTCAAAAATAATTCTATTGCCCCAAAGATATCATAAACAATGGGGTTGAAAGCATTTTTAGTTTTGATTCTATTCAAGAAATTAAAGGGAGAAAAGAGATGAAGCAAACCCTATAAAAATTAAATCTCTGTAGACACACGAAAATACACAAAATAATAAAACATCAAAAAATAACAAATCCTTCAAAGATTTAATAAATATAAATGTATCAAAAATTCATACAGAAAGTAATCGATAAGGGAAAATGTGATATATATTACGTGTGTGTGATGGAATTTTATTCTCCTATGAAGAACAAAACCATGCTATTAGCAAGAAAATGGAGAAAACTACATATTATCATATTAAGTGAATTAAATCAGATTCATGGAGATAAACATTACATATTTTCTCTCATTTGTAGATCCTATACCTTATGTAAATACGTTAAATTATTCATATAAACAACATGAAAGTAAAAGCGAAATGGTGTAGGTTCACAAAGGAGACTAACAGAGTGGGGAGCAGAGTGAAAGGAAAAGGTAGCCATAAAAGGAGAGAGGTAGAGGAGGGAGGGAAGATGGGACTGGGAAGGGAAGAAGATGGGCTACAATAAGGATTAAAGTGAACATTTTTTTTAAATAAAATAAAAATAAAAATAAATTTGGTCAAAGTGCATTGCTTATTTGTGTGAAAATGGCTTTAGGAAATCCATTAGATATACAATGAATATATGTCAATAAAAAAAAGAAATAGCACCCATATTAATTAAAAAATATTAAAATATTCAATAGAGAAGTAATAATGGAGATGTAAAATTTAAAAAAAGAAATTCTGAGGCTGGGAGATGACTCAATGTGTTAAACTGTTTGATCTGCATGCATGAGGCCTAAGTATGAAGCCAACATCTGTATAAAAGCTAGGCATGGCTCCACACGCATGTAGCCCTAGCAGTAGGGGTGATGTAGGGGACAGAAACATGCAGATTCTGAAAGCTCATCAGCCAGAGAGCCAAGCTAAACTGATGAGCTCTGTGTTCAGTAAGAGACCCTGTCTCAAGGCAATAAGATAGGAAGTAGTAAGAATATAATCAATATTCTGATCTAAAGTCAACATGACCATGAACAAGGGCACACACTTGCACATTCATGTGCATGTAGCACACATAAATACATCACAGACAGACAGATACAAACACATGAAATGTTGTTTGTAAACAAAGCCTGTGTAAGAATATTTAAAGCAATGAAAGAAATAAAATGAGAACATCAGTGAGATGCTTTTTATAGACATTATAGCCAAATCTTATTAAGGACAATGTTATAAAATACTGTCATTTCAGACTTGGCTCCTACAAGCACAGACATTCTTTCCCCATTGAGGATGACCACACAGACAAGCATTTACCTCATTTAGAAAATTATACACGAGGAAACATTATTCCTAATTGTGTGAGAAAGAGCCAGATTGATTTCCAAAGTGGTTGCACAAGTTTACATTCCCACCAGCAATGTAGGAGGGTTTCACTTTCTTCCCTTCCTCTGCAGCATGTGTTGTCACTTGAGTTTTTGATCGTAGCCATTCTGATGGTGAAAGATAAAATCTCAGGGTCATTTTGATTTGCATTTCCTTGATGACTAAGGACGTTGAACATCTCTTTAATGTTTCTTTGCCATTCTGTATTCCTCTACATAGAATTCTCTGTTTAACTCTGTACCCCATTTTTTAATTGTATTACTTGATTTGTTCCTTACAGGAGGACATTGCAGCCAGTCCTGATGAGACCTGATAAGCTAGGTTCAGATAGAAGAGGAGGAAGACCTCCCCTAACAGTAGACTTAGAGAAGGGCATTGGAAGACATGAGGGAGAGAGTGTGGGATTGACAGGGAACGAGGAAGGGGGCTACAGCTGGGATACAAAGAGAATAAAATATAATTAATTTAAAAAATAAAAATTCAAAAAAGAACCTTCTGGGTGGAGAAAAACTTTTTGCCTGAGACAGAAAATCTTTTCTAATAATAAAATGTTGTGCAATATAGTCAAAGAAAATTAAATAATGGAACCCAGGAAACATACTTATTTAGAAAAAGAGAAAAAAAGAAGAAACAAAGAAACAGCTAAGGAAGAAAACTGCAGTCGTCTTGTATATGTTGTATTTGTTACAAATGTCCTACAAGAAATTATGCACCTAACGGGAGAGTCAGCATATCCAAGATCGCCTCTAATATTCTCCTAGCAAACACTCTCCTAGACAGTGGGGAAAGCAGAGTCTAGAGGATGCAAGTGAAACAGTACTTAAAGACCAGTGCATTGAAAAATGCAGATGTGTGTGTCTTTCTGGTTTTAAAGATATCAGAATAAAGTGTGTAAAACATTTAAAAAAAGAAATATGCATCCAAGATTTAGTTCCTTATGTAAAAATAAACAGGTCTATCGATATGATTAGTATGCAAATGTTTACATATTTAGTATTAAAATTATATTTATACCCAAAAATGCAGCAAATTGAAATATAACCCTGATTACTCATTGGCAGAGTAAACATTTGGATTGAGGTGTGTGGTTGCCTTTGGCATAGTAATCCTGCTTCTAAGAATTCATTCTCAGGAAATAATACAAAAGAATAGGAAAATACACTAGTCATTACAAAGATGATTTAAATATAGTGTAGAGTAGAAAATTAAGCCACCTAAATATTTAATAAAGGCAAATTAGCTAGTAAAGTGGCAATGAGGCAATGATTTAATGATGGGGTATTATACAGTCATTATAATTTGAATTTGGAAGGCAATGTAAATGAGACAGAAAATATTTATGACAGAAAGTGAAAATGTATACAGTAAGAATAGCAAAATGCTATAATCCAGGACATGAGAAATAAATTTTTCAGTAGAGTGCATTCCATTTCTCTGTCCTCATTTCCCAGGAGAGAGCTACTGCTTCATTTTCAGGAGGAAGTGGTATCAGAAAGGCCCTGTCTTTATTTTTCACTTTTCCTCTCCTAGGGAAGAAACATGGTTTACCAGATTTAAGAAACAGCAAGGCGTCACTGGATACATGCACACATCACTTTCTCGCTTTCTCCATTTTGAGGGCACTTCTCTCTACCTTTGCTTTCCTTCATGGCAGGTTGGGGCCAGTTTTCTACAGACAGGACCAGGAGCTCTCCTTTCTGTCCCTGTAACTTCTGTTCAAGGTGTTCCATGTGCATAGCTGACTAACTTCCTAGTCTATAGACCCACCTTTCTTCAAATATAAATTTCCTGATATGTACTTAAGGGGAAGCAATATGAAATCCTTAGTTTGGAAATCAGACCAGATCACATCTTCCAATCAAGCTTTGTGGATTGTAAACAATATTCACTTTAACCTGACGTCTGTGTCCATTTCTCAATTGCTTTCTGAAAATGAATTCAAAGTAGAAATAACGACCTTCCCAAAATCAGGTGTTTAGGGGCCTAAAGTATAGTGTAGCAAAGAAGAAGAGCATTGGTTTCATTGAAAAAAAAATATGTGGCTACAAATCATTTATCTTTCTTTCTTTTTTTTCTTTTTGGTGCTGTATTTATCTTGGTTAAATATGAACCTTCTAGATGCCAGGTAGGCAGTAACTTCCTCTTCTGTACTCAGTCCAAGCCACACTAAATGGCTGTTATACACCTAGAAATTACTTCCCTGTGTCATAAACAAACTTCACAGGGGCATAGGTAGTCTTAATATTTAAGGCTCACCCATTCATCAAAATGACAGAGCCTGATTCAAAGCAAGGCAAAAAGAGCTTCACCATAGTATTAAAAAAAAGTGGAGAACAAAATTGACCAATATTTGGAGACAAATTGCAATTAAGAAAGTATGTTCAAGGAGTAGCATAATTCCTATTTCAGTCATTGTTAGCTACTAGCATACTCTTTCTTCTTTTATACTTGGCTATGTGAAGCCATTGATTTTATTTCTGTAAAATTTGACTAGAGTTTGAATATACCCAGGGGTCTGACTACTGCAGAACATACATGTATCTGTGGGACTTTTATCCTGTCAAGAAATGAACACAGGGGGGAAGAGAAATGGCTCGCTCAGTGGTTAACATTACCAGTTATTTATGAAAAGGACCTCGGTTCAATTTCCAGTACCCAAATGGAAGCTTACAACCTTTGTAAGTTCAGTTCTGGGAGATCTGATGCCTTTTTCTGGACCCCATGGGTGCCAAACATGTACATGTTACACATACCTACAGGCAAAAAAAAGTAACCTGTTAAAATAAAATAAAAATAAATATTTTTAAATGAGCATAGAAGGTATATTTTTATCCATGTTGTTTTCTGTAACAAGAACATATACTGCATAGCCCAAGCAACATAAATGTATTTATTCTACTTCTTTTGTCTGATAAGAGTTTGCTTTCTCTCCTGAAGATTCTTATTTGCTACTTGTACCTTCAGGTGCTGGAGACACCTGAAGGTCTGAGGTCTCCATCCTCATGAGCTAATCATTTTCCAAAGATATCACCTTGAAGTACTCTCATATTGGGAATTAAGAATTCAATTGACAGTAAAGTATTCTTTTGACTATAATGAGGATTCTGTGATTCTTATTTGAAGTTTGAACCAAAGTATAGCCTTCAATTTAAATCTGTAAAAGGGTAACGTCTGAAGACATGCCACACAAAGAAACTATATTTTAAATAATCTTGGTGTCAAGTATTTTTAAGGAGATTAAGTAAAATTGTTCAAAATCACTCACTACAGCATCTTACCCATTCTGTTAGAATCACAGCAGGTATGAAGGAGTAGCTGATTCATGAATTTTGCATTAGTTAATATCATTTCCTCAAGGCTAGTTGTTTGCCTTATTTTTTCCTTCTATTAGAGCTGTCAGAGCATAGTGATATTGGATACGTTGTGCATCTTGATGAGACACAAAACAATCATTGAACTGTGTATAATTATGCAATATCATGGAGTGTGTTACTTTTTCTCCTCAGCAGCTCTTGTCGTGGCAAAGGTCTGGAGAAAATATCAAAATCAACTCAAGACTGTCAGGTAATCCTCAGATGACATTTGGCATTGACTTTGCTTTAAGAAAAAAAAATTGTTTCATTTTTGATGTGCATATCCTATGTGACTACAGAGAAGAGTGATGATGGCCAGAAGCTGGTGAATGCTGGAAGTCAATGTTAACACAAACTTTTCCACCAACATTCATCTTCAAATGAGTAAGGTTGAGTCACAAAATATGCCTTATACCCCTTGGAATGAAAAAAGAAAAACCATACAGTTGTATATAAATGCTTCAGTACTTATTTGAAAGTTGCATTCTAGTGGAAGTTTGATTTCCTCTGCTTCTGTGACTACCTCACTCAACCCAAAACAGAAATCAATATGTTTTGTCCTTTAATCTACAGCACTTCTTTTCTTAACTATGAAGCTGACCTCAAGCTATTTCTCTAGAACTTTGACTCATCCTGTTTTATATGCTTCTTAGTTCTTAGCATTCTATCGAAGACTCAAGGCAAAGTATTTTCCCTCTGGGCTGTATATGTGTCATGAAATGTAGGTTGAGAGAAAATATAATCTCTTTGATTCTGGTTGTTAGTGGGGAAAAAGTTGTGGACAATGCCAAAAAGCTTGTGGCAAAATCCTTGTGTTTCATATGGTGTGGGGTGGTCCCTGAGGACACAAAATTGTTATGGGCTTGAAGCATAGCTAAACAGCTATCAACAAAAGTTTTTAATGAGTTTTGTGCAGTGGAAATATACAGAAAAGCATAAAGTGAGTCTGCCAACTTTGGCAAATAGAGAGTCATTAGTTTTTATAACAATCTAATTATTTGTAAATAAACTTAATAATTTTTAAATTGCTTTCATTACATCCCAGTAACTTCAGCATTGTTATTACTTAATTTCTTATTTCCTGATTATAGTAATCTCCTCTAACTCCTAGTCTATATTCGTAGTCTCTTCTTCCCTGCTTTCTCAGAAATTTTTGTTTCTACATCAGGTATCCTAGCATATGACCTCAGTAACTCCACCTTCACAAACATGATTTTCTGTTGTTTCTCCTCTTGTTTCCTCTGCACAAATTATTCTTTCTTATACCATTTAAATATGTTTTACATTTTGGTCTTGTTGTTACCCAGGTTCAATCTTTGGCCTTCTCTTTATCTACCCTTCTCTTTTTAAAATTTGATCATACTAATCTCTATGGTAAAAAAAACAAAAAACAAAAAACAAAAAAAAAAAAAAAAAAAACAAAAAAAACCACCTCTCCACAGAAACTTACCAAATTTATCTTATCATTGTTCAACATATTTTATGTAAGTTCTAAGTACATATTTCCAACTGTTGCTTCAACATTTTCATTTAAATATCTAATGAGAAGGTCAAAATTTGCATGCCTCAAAAAACTCAAGAACTTCTCAGTCTGGGATACACACATCTGTTACTATAGTCGTCTAGAGGCAGAAGCTGGGGAACCACAAATTTTTAGCCAATGTGCTACATTTCTGAGTTCCTGGGTACCCTGGACCTTATCTCAAAAATCCTAAACAAAATTTTAATAATAAAATAGTAGTAATAATCATAAACAAAACAAACTTAAAATTCTTCCAAAATGTGCCCTTATAGTCTACCCTATCTCAGCAGGTGTCACTTCGAACCTCGTACTGCCTCAGTGTATATAAAATCTCACAATCCCTGACAAAGCCCCCCACACAAAATACACAGAGTATCCAATTCATCCAGAAATCATATAAGCTTTGTCTTAAACTTCTGTATCAAATCTGAGTACTTCTTACCACCATTCTGATAGCAATCATGATACAAGCCAGGATAAGTGTAAATGCTTCCTAACTGTTGTCTGTTTCTACTGTTGCTTACCTTACTATCAATTATCTGTACAACAGTTGTACTTTTTAAAATGTTGTTTGTTGTTGATGTTACACCAATGCATTTGAGAAATAGCCTGTTTTATGACTTTCTTTGTTCTGTTACTATTTACAAAAAACGAAAAAAAAATTTCATGAAACTCTTGCCACATTGAAACTTACTATTTGAAGTAAGCTCTATCTGTGTCCCCAGGTAATGGTCACTCAACTTTGGCTTCAGAGTAAATTTTATCTCATTCCCTTTGAGGTGAGAACAGTGGGTTATTTTTTGTTTGTCTATATGTTATTGCTGTTGTTGGTTTTCATTGACAAAGTATCTTCCTTTGGGACATCTGGTGATTTTTAGAATTGATTTTCACATATATTTTGAAAGGGTGTGAATGTTTTATCAAACAGCTGGTGATGACTAAGGAAGATGTTTGTGAATTCTGAAAGTTGTAATAAACACTGTAGTGGTAATAAATCATGACTGTTAGCTTTAACTTTTTTTCTTGGGGGAAGGGTGATTGTTCTTTACAAGGAAACAACATAATTTAATGGGTAGCTATCACTGTTGTAACCATTCAGAAGGAATATAAATATATTTTACATATTTTATTCACATTTTTCACTTTTTATTGTTTTTTTAACTTATTTTATTTGATGTACATTGGTGTTTTGACTGCATGCATGTCTGTGGGAGGGTATCATATAAACCCTGAACTGGAGTCACATACAGTTATGAGCTGCCATTTGGGTGCTGGGATTTGAACCTGGATCCTCTGAAAGAGCAGTCAGTGCTCTTAACCTCTGAGCCATCTCTTTAGCCCCTTCACTTTTTATTGAAATGTGTGATACAGGGTGTAGTGAATCTATAATGGATGTAATACTGCCACCTCTTGGTTATGTAAATTAGAGGCTTTGAGGTCATAAATCTCTGTATTCAAATTGGAAAATGCAAGTGCTTAAGCCTTTTCTATTTAGGTTTTGCAAAAACACTTGTAAATACATATGCAAGTGCTTATGCTTTAAAACCCCCTATAAAGCACATTATCTATGCATTACAAAATATCTACACTTATAAAACAAAAGTGACAGTGAAAACTTCACTCTGAGGCATCCCAGAAAACACAGTTTAGACTTTGAGTAAGTTTACAATTGTATGCTTTATTCAATCAAGATCAAGCTAATTCAATCTTTGCTGAAGAATAATCTACAGCCTACGAATCCAATCGTTTTCTTCTTTCTTTTTTTTAGCATTGCTTTTTTGTTTTAATCAATTTTAATCACTTTAACAAGACATTAGGTAACCAGATTACAAGTTAAAAAAAAAGACTGCTACTTTGAAAAAGAAAAATCTAAAACTGAATGAAACCAAATTAAGTGTTCTTGGACAAAAAGCCTAGGTACATAATTTTTCCTCTTAGGCAGGGAGGAGGTTATAAATACAATATGCTAGATAATCTTCCTATGGTTACATGACTTCTGTGATAAATTACCTATTTCAAGAAAAAATGCAAGAACCAAACACAGTGCTTCATCAGGACTGTTGCATGGATAAGTGTTTTGCTTTTTGAACAACTGCTTTCATTTCTGTAGTGCCTACTACTTTATCTAGCCCTCTACAACAATGAGCTCATGAAATCCACTGTTTCTTTTAGAGTGGGAACATACAATAGAGGCAGGAAAATCCCACATCTTTTTAGTTTGTCAGATTGTCACTGGTGCTCAAATTCAAATAGAGCAATAATATGAATATGCTATCATCTAGACAGAGAGGTGACCCTACTAACAATAACAGAAGAGGGCATCAGCTCTCTGGCTGATAAGCTCTGGCTGGTAAGAACAGAGAGAACTGTCATATACTTCTACTCCCCTGTTTCCTCTAATAACCAAACCCTTGCCTAAGACAGAGAATAATGTATAACTAATGAGTTTCATTGTTTGTGAAACCCTTAAGGAGAACAACAAAATATCCAAACTAGAAGGCCTTAGGGGATACTTAGTTAAACTTTCTCTTTTAAAACAAGATCAGTCCTGAAAACCAGGTTTTCCAACTACAAAGTCATTCTTCCCCTATACATCACTATGTCCTCTTAAGAATCTAAGTCAAGGCTTCAGCCTTCAGGTGTCTTCCTCTACAGAAGGTGAGATCTGATTTCATGGAGGCTTCTTTCTCCCTACTCAATGTCCTGGTCCATGCACTTCTGGTGGATTAGGAAACAGAAATTCTTCCCATGTCTAGGGTGACTTTCAGACCCCAAACATAGCGTATTGTTACTTTATAAGTAAGTTGATACATATTTAATGATTATTTCAGCTACTCAACTGAAGAAGATATCACTATTTTTATAAAACTGTTTGTTTCTCAGTTTCTCTCTTAATCCCACAATCACACAAATAATCATGACTCTTTAATATTCGTTTAATAATAAGCTTCATGATATAATAACTGAGTAATCATTATTCCATTCTCAACCCTCTTAGTTAATTTGTCTTCCTCCCAGATTACATCCCACAAATACTTGCACTTTGTAGCATTAGATGCTCCACCTTCTCTCCTGATGTTTCTTGAATCTCTCCCCTGGCTGAAATTCACTACTTCCTCTTCTAACTCCTCCTCCCCTGGCTGCCAGGAAGTCCAGCCCTATTCTCTTCCCTGCTCAGCTACTAGCTATAAGCTGCTTTATTGGCATATCAGGGGACAACTGGGGAGCAAGGTTTACACAAATTGAGACAGGAGATTATGAAAACAAGGCTTACAACCAGATATGCGAGATACAGAAATCAGCTATACATTATACAATAACGTTATGCCTACAAAGTGTCCTATCATTGTACATTTCTAACAGAAACTGAGGCTCAGACAGTAGAGAGGAAATGATTTGCATAAGAGCTCACATTAAGATTTTATCCAAGTGGGTTACATAGTAATGGAAAGAGGGACTGCCTCTGACATAATCTGATTGGCCTGCTCGTTGATCACTTCCCCCTGAGGGGGGAGCAGCCTTATCAGGCCACAGTAGAGGACAATGCAGCCACTTTTGATGAGAACTGATAGACTAAGATCAGAAAGAAGAGGAGAACCTCCCCTATCAGTGGACTTGGGGAGTGGCATGCATGCAGAAAGGGGAGGGAGGGTGGGATCGGGAGGGGAGGGCTAATGGGGGGATACAAAATGAATAAAGTGTAATTAATAAAAAATTAAAAAAATAAAAATAAAAAAAAGAAAAAAAAGATTTTAGCCACATGAGAAATGGTCCTAAGAAGAGTTTTCAAAATATGAAGGAAAATATAAGATTAGAAATGCTGAATAAACCCTCAACAACCCTGAAAATAACCCTGAAAGTATGCCTGTTCTGTAAACTGGTACCTGGAAATGGGGAGATGGTACCCATTTTCTTCAACTGAATTTTTTAATCATTTTTATTCTGTGAATGTTTTACCTGCATGTATGTTTGTTCCACTTGTGTGTACCTGGTCCCTATGGAGGTCAGAAGAGGGCATCAGATGCCCTGGAACAGGAGTTACAGGAAACAGCATGAATGTTAGGAAATGAATCTGTGTCGTCTTCAAGAGCAGCCAGTGTTCCAAGCCTCTGAACCATCTCTCCATCTCCTTCTCAATTGAATTTTCAACCAGTAATAATCCTTACTGTTCTCTATTGTCCTCAGACAATGACCTGAGACCTGAATCAGTGTTACAGAGAATTTAGGATATTTGAATAAATTTGAGCTCTAACTATTAGTCTCCTTTCTTACACACTGAAACAATAGCCAAGCTCAAACTATAAAGAAAAAAAATCCTGTTTGTTAGAGTAACTCACATTATACACAGGCACCAAAATGAACTGAGAGGCTCAGGCAAATGAGTGCAGATCACTTGTGCTGCATGCTGGAATATTACATTGACCTCTGAGGCAGCGATTATTGCAGTGACTGTGGTACAGAAAGGGACTCTTTTTGTGAGTTGGTACCCATACAGAGTGGAAAGTGAAGGGCTTTGAACTCCAAGTAATGAATGTCTCAATCAGTCAGTTAAAGCCAGCCATTTTTATTTGCTTGGCAGCTAGCAGGAGAGGGGCATGCAAGGCCATAGAGAGCACACGATTTCTATTGTAAGAGACAAACCACTGAGAAATGTGGAAAAGGTGGCCTGTTGGGTACAAGGTAGACCTGAGAGGCTACTTGAAACCTATTTGTTGTCAATGTCAGTGTTGTATTTAGTAGTCTGGGGACAAAAAAGAGAAAGAGTGCTTGTGTACCTGTGGGAGGTGGTGATGGAAGATGTACTTTGAATGAAAAATGAAAGTGCTATATATGTGCCTGCTTGTGCTGTGCAGCAATGGCTATTATTTATTGTTTATGGAAAGCACCATAAAAAGATAGGAGTTACGGAGAGTGTGGAGTATATGATAATGAACTAGGAGAGGGTATTCCATTCATTAATGGTTAAGCAAGATGAAGAGGATACTGATCACTTGCTCAATAGTAGGATGGTTAAGGAACTAATAATACTGGGATTTTCTTTGGCTCCAAGACTAGGTAGTAATCTAATCATTAATCCTGGACTTCTTTTCGGTTATATACCATCATATGAACAGTAACTGACTACTAAATGAGCATTTCTAGTGTAACACACATTTTACTAAATGTTTTGTCATACAGGCTCATTTTACTTTTTCAGTGTTATGAAGTTGGTACCTATAGTGGACCATTGTCATGAATGAGGAAACAAAAGCAAAATATTTAGGTAACGTTTTCAAGGTCAACCAATCAATAAACTTAAGGCAGAATTTCAACCCAGGAGAGCTGGCTATACAGCCTGTATACTGCCACTATCGCTTCCAGTGTTGTGTCCACCATCCCCACTTCAAAGCCTATTTTTGGTGAGGAATTCAACTTTTTTGTTTTAAACAGATGAGACAATAGAAATTTGCCTTATGACCATATTGTCATTGTTAGAACCTCACATTCAGATATTCCCTGATTTTTTATTTGTTTGTTTTTCCTTTTAGATAGCCAGATTCTTGAGAAGTTTCTGTGTTATGAGCCTGTTCAGACTTCTAGCCTTGCTATCATCAGTATTCTTCATTTCAGCACCTTGAGAACAGCTAGTCAAGAACAGAATGTTTAGAAAATAAACGAAGTAGTTCTACTTTGTTTCCCATTTGTCACTAATGTTGTAAATGGGGTGTATTTGGCTGAAGGCTGTGCACATATGTACTTTTTAAAGTGCTTCAATCTATCAACCTTAAAGCACCTAGACAAATCAGCCTTAGAGCAGTTTGACAAATTTAGTAAAATACGTCAGAGTACATTAATCCAGGAGGACTATTGTCTTTAAAAAAAAAATAGCCAGTATGCTAAGGCAGGATCTGAGATAAGACCAGAGCCATATGGATATGAAGATGCATTTATGAATGGCTTTTGGTGATATGACAAAATGAAAGGAAGTCTATGGAATTGCAAAATTACTTGTGAGCTTTAAATTTTACACTCTGTAACCATGTGCGTGTAATGAAGGAAATACAACCATAAATGGCAGATAGCTGTTTCAAAGCACCTTAATGTTCAAACTGCATAGGGGTGCTTCAATGCTGTAATCACTCATGTGTGAATTAGGCCAAGTTTCTGACCTTCAAAGGGGGCTTCATGCAGATGAGATAGCTCTAGCAAATATTTTGAGAAATTTCCTACCCCTAAACTTGTAAAACAGCATATGGTCCATGTAGATAGCTACTAAACAAGATATATGATGTTTTTATCTAAGAAGCAAATTCTAGCATTTAAAGAAATAGATATAAATCTCAGATTGTGTATCAGGAGTGCATGTTGTGCGTTTCACTCTGGAACTAAGACATACCAGCACCAAATTGAAGCCACTCTGTATATCAGTGTATGAGTCAATTTTCTTGCACACTGTCAGAACTGCCACTGAGGATAAAAGGAAGCTTATTTAAGAATATGCCCTGTCAAAATGACTAGGTTCCTCACCTCACACCAGCCAACAGGGTAGGAAACTAGCAGTTCTGGCAGGGTGAAGTCTTCTCTGGTTTTAAAAAAAAATCAATAAAAGTCATATCTGCCTAGAAAAGGAAAAAAGAATGGCAGATTGACAGGGCTTTTTGACATACAGGAGAAAAAGCTAGTTCATATTTTTTTTCCTTAGAAAAAACAAGAATTTTTTAAAAGCTGCCAACAGATAGGACAAGAGGAAGATGAGTGAAAGGGATTTAGAAATTAGACAAGTATCTACAGATTCCTTTCAAATATCTCCACTTGTTTGGCCTTTGAGATGTTGTGCAAAAGGTAACATATTGGTAACTGTAAAAAAAGATTTTTTTTGAGATCTTGACTATTATTTAAAGCAGCAAGAAAGGAAATAAGACCTTTAAAATACTATGTTAATTGATTAGGTAGTCACTAGGATAACTTCTAAAGCAACAACAAGGATAGCTTCTCTGCAAGAATTTGGGCTCTTTCTTTTAGTATATTTTATGTTCATTTTCTCTTAAATTTATTCATTTTATATTCATAATTGCTTATTCTATTAATTAGGACAATAATCTAGTGTGTAGGGACCTGACACTTAAATAATTATACTTACCTGCCAACATTAAATAACACTTAAAGGTTGAAGATAGAGTATCTCATTTTGTTATCATAAATATTATAGGTATGCACGATAAACATTATTATACCTATTTTACAGACAAGAAAATACCCTGAGGTTCAAAGACTTATGGAGAACACTGGATAAGTAACTACTGGAGCTAAAAGTATTTCATCTCTTCTGAATATTTATATCATAAATGTTTCTAACGGCAGAATCATTTGCAAAATGCAAAATAACTCCAAGGGCTGTAACATGGTCACTGGAGAAAAGAGTCTTTATTTATTTATGTATGTATTTATTTTTTTAATATTTATCTTCCTACTTACCTTCAGTTTCACATGGGGTTGTGTTAAGTATCCAAAAATGAGTAGCAGTGATTATTTGTGTGAACATAGATCCCTATAGCTGTAGTCGACCACAGACCCATCCTTGTTCAACCTTAAAATTTTTGAGGCCATGTGGTAAAGTGCAAAATTAAAATGTTTATATATTCTTCAACAATCATTAAGAAGGAGGAGAGAAACTGAAGAACATTCAACAAAACCAAAGACCCCTTCCTAAAGTCAGGCTTTGGGCATTTACCCACTTCCATGTACTACCTACCCCATTTTAACACTGAAAAAAAAAAAGGAAAAAAAATAATAAAAAAAACATAGATTATGCAAGTGTTTTCCACACACTGGGAACCTAGGTTAAATATCAGAGGGATAGTTGTTAGTATTTTGGAACACAACCTGCTCCCGGGTTACCCAGCAACTTATGATGTCTTCATGTGTCGCTGGCCAGGTAGCCACACCTGGAAGCCTTGATTACCTTACCCCTTAAAGGGATGACCCCCAACACGTGGTCTCTCTCTTGCTTTCTCTTACACTCTCTTACTCTCTCTCACTCTTACACTCTCTTACTCTCCTCTCTTACTTTCTTACTTTCTCTCTCTCTCACTCTTGGGGTGCCCCTTCACTTCTCTCTCTCTCTCTCTCTCTCTCTCTCTCTCTCTCTCTCTCTCTCTCACTCTCTCTCTCACTCTCTCTCTCTCTCCATGTCCTGCTCCCCCTTTCCTCCATACCCTCTTAATAAACCCCTTGCAGAGAATATCAGTTGACCAGTTATGCTTTTCAATAGTAATTTCTTATTTTATAGACTCCTCCAAAGATTTAGCCACAGGAGTTTCTTAGTGGACCTAACTCCCTTAGGAGTCACATACTTATTGTGGTAACCCTAAATCAGGACTCTTGGGGACAGAGGTGAGCTGGCGCAGAGTCAACAACACAGACCTTGGGAGTCAGGCAAGTGGCAGAAGCAGACTCATTTATTTCAGGAAGAGGATGCCCAGGTATACCCTGCACCTGGTGCCCCACTGGTTCCTGGACTTCAGGCTGTTGCTTTGGGTCTTCCTCTTGGCTCCTGTCTCATCATCTGGTGTGATGTCATCAGTTTCTGGATGTGTCCAGGCAGGTCTCAGGCCGGATCCATGTAGTAGTCCAGCCACGCATGTGCACTGTTTAGCAGCAGGCCTTATTCCTCCTGCAGTCAACTATGGGCTTGTTTATTCCCCCACTGATTATTCCCATCAAGGATTCTGCTGCTAAAACAAAATGTACACGGGAGTTGGAAGGAATCATGATAAAATAGTAAGCAGAACCAGTTAACAATTCCTTTACAATAATGGGGCTGATCTAAATTCTAGACTCTACTCTGAAACTTAATGTTCTTTTTTTGGCAATATTTTTTATTTATTTTAAATTGTATTTTATTTTTATTAATTACAGTTTATTCACTTTAGTAGCTCCCTCCCCCATCTCCTCCAAAACCCACCCTCTATCCCTCTTCCTCTCCTATGCCCCTCCCCCAGTACACTGATAGGGGAGGTCCTCCTCCCCTTCCATCTAACCCTAGTCTATCAGGTCTCATCAGGACTGGCGTCATTGTCTTCCTCTATGGACTGGTAAGGCTGCTTCCCCCTCAGGGGAAGGTGATCCAAGAGCTAGCCCTTGAGTTCATTTCAGAGAAAGTCTCTGTTCCCATTACTAGGGAACCCACTTGGACACTGAGCTGCCATAGGCTACATATGATCAAGGGTTCTAGGTTATCTTCATGCATGGTCTCTGTTTGGAGTATCAGTCTTACAAAAAACCCCTGAGCCCAGATTTTTTGGTTCTGTTGCTCTGTGGAGCTTGTGTCCTCTCCAGGTCTATCTTCCCCTGCTTTCATACAGTTCCCTGAACTCTGCCCAAAGTTTGGCTATGAGTCTCAGCATCTATTTGATACCCTGCTGTGTAGAGTCTTTCAGAGGCCCTCTGTGGTAGGTTCCTGTCCTGTTTCCTTCTTTCTCCTTCTTCCAATGTCTGTCCTATTTGCCTTTCTGAATGAGGACTGATAATCTTACCCAGGGTCCTCCTTCTAGCTCAGCTTCTTTAGGTGTACAGATTTTTGTAGGTTTATCCTATATTATATGTTTAGTATCCACTTATAAGTGAACATATATTGTGTGTCTTTCTGTTTCTGGGATACTTCACTCAGGATGATTTTTTTCTAGTTCCCATTACTTGCCTGCAAATTTCATGATTTCCTTGTTTTTAATTGCTGAGTGGTATTCCATTGTGTAAATGTACCATAATTTCTGTATCCATTCCTCAACTGAGGGACATCTGGGTTGCTTCCAGATCCTGGTTATCACAAATAAAGCTGTTATGAACATAGTTGATCAAATGTCTTTTTTGTAAACTTGAGCATCTTTGTGATGTTCTTCTTTTAAAGATTTATTTATGTTGATTTTCTACATATGGGTGTTTTCTTGTATGTATGTATATATATATATATATATATACACACACATATATATATATATATACATACATATATATGTGTGTGTGTGGATGGATGAATGTATACAATGTGCATATCTTATGCCCACAAAGGTCCAAACAGTGTGTGGATTCCCAGGAACTGAGTTACAACGTGACATGTGATGTTGGGAATAAAGTTCAGATCTTCTGAAAAATCAGCCAGTGTTCTTAACTGTGGAGTCATCTCTCCAGCCCCAACTTTTATGATCTTATTAAGTCACTAACCTTTTTCAATGATCTTGTTTCTATTTATTTAAAAAGGATGCCACACACACAACAGATGCCAACGCACCAATGAAATGATGATGGGCACAACAGATATTATGTAAGAGAGGTTTCTTTTTTGGATTAAGGTGGAGGGATAGAGAGGAAAAGGAAAGAGAGAGACATGTTTGAGAGGAGAGAAGGCACCCCTACAGAGAAAGGAGATGGATAGAACAAGGAAGTACAAGATTCAGGGATTAAAACAGAGAGTAAGTGGCAGGCTGGTCCTTTTATAGCTTCTGTGCAACTGAACCTCACCTGCCAGTTGTGTCTACATGGCAGCACACATGATGACATCGTAGATTACGAGGCAACCCAGAAGCAGGATGCCTAAATACTAACAGATTTTCTTTTATGAACAGTGAGAACCATCCCTATCTTATATGTATGCTACAATAGATTAATGAAAAGCTCAATGCATGCCAATTGATTAGCATGGTACTTGAAATTTAGTAATCGTGAAACAAAAACAACAACGATTATTACTAGTAAAGATTAAATAAGAATCACATTTAGGGACAGACTTTAAAGCTCATTTTATCACTTATAAGAAATATAATGACCATCACAGGGCTAACGTTGTATACACAAAGGATGTCAAATTTCAGCTTGTAATTCATAAAGGCCTCAAGAAAGTTTGCAAGACTTCAAATAAATGTTAAAGAAAGTTGGAGAAGTCAGAACAAATTATGACAGATGGCTTCCATTTTTTAACTGATAAAATTTGTTGGTTTTTTGCATGTATATAGTGCATTCTGTTGGCTCTCACTTCTCACCTCTTCATCCCAAGAGATCCCCTTTCTATATCTGCTCCTTGTTTTGTTCTGTGTTCCACTGATATTTTCATTTATTTTGTATTAATTACAGTTTAATCACTTTGTATCCAAGCTGTAGTCCCTCCCTCATCCCTTCCCAGTCCCACCTTCCCTCCCTCATAATTCCTACCTATAAATGAATACATACCATGTTTGTTTTTCTGGATCTGATTTACCTCACTCAGGATGGATGTCACTGTCCTTTAACAACTGAACAATGTTCCATTGTGTAAATGTACGACATTTTCTTTATCTATTCTTTGGGTGAGGATCATCTAAGTTGTTTTCAGTTCTTAGATACTATGAATAAAGCTATTATTAACATGGTTGAAGTGTCCTTGTGGTAGAATAGAGGATCCTTTGGATATATGTTCAAGAGTGGTATAGGTCAATCTTGAGGTAGATCAGTTTTCTAAGGAACATTGATTTTCATAGTGGCCATGACATGGAGGAGTGTTCCCCTTGCTCCACATCCTTGCCAGCATGAGCTGTTACTTGTGTTATTGATCTTAGCCATTCTCACAGTTGTAAAATTGAATCTCAAAGTAGATTTATTTAAATTTCTTTGATGGGTAAGGATATTGAACATTTCTTTAAGTGTTTTCCCCTCTGTTGAGAATTCTGTTTAGATCTGTACCACATTTTAAAATTAGATTATTTGGTTAGCTGATATCTAGTTTCTTGAGTTCTTTATATATTTTGGATACACTCCATACTCCCACTTCCCTCTGTTGGGTGTGGACTTACTGAAATTTTTTTTTCAGTTTTGTAGGCTGTTATGTTTTCTTTTGAGAGTGTCCTTTGTCTTACAGAAGGTTTTCAGTTTTATGAGGTCCCATTTATTAATTATTGATCTTGGTGCCTGAGTTTTTGGTGTTCTGGTCAGGAGGTTGTCTCCTGAGCCTATGCATGCAAGGCTATTCCCTGCTTTCTCTTCTATTGATTTCAGTGTATCTTGTTTTATGTTGTTTTTGATCCACTTGGACTTGAATTTTGTGCAAGATCTATTTGCAGTTAGACCAGCACCACTGGTAAAAAATGCTTTTTTTCTTTCCATTGTATGGTTTTGGTTTCTTTGTCCAAAGTCAAGTGTCTGTAGGTGTGTGGCTTTACTTCTTGTTCTTAGATTCGATTCAGTTGATCAACCTGTTTGTGTGTTTGTGAGAGTGTGTATGTGTGTGATACCATGAAGTTTGGTTACGTAAGCTATGTATCACAGCTTGAAATCAGTGATAATGATAGTTCCAGCTGCCTTTTTATTGTAGAGGATTGCTTTAGCTATCTTTGGTTTTTGTTTTTTTGTATGAAGTTGAGTATAGTTCTTTCAAGGTTTGTAAATATTTGTGTTGAAATTTTGATGGGGATTGTGTTGAATCTGTAGATTGCTTTTGGTAGAATGACCATTTTTACTTTTTGAAAAATTATTTATTGATTGATTAATTACAGTTTATTCACTTTGTATCTCAGCTGTATCCCCCTCCCTCACCCCCTCCCAGTTCTACCCTTTCTCCCTCTTCTTCTCCTATGTGCCTCCCTCAGTCCACTGATAGGGGAGGTCCTCCTATCCTTCCATCTGACTCTAGTCTAGCACTGATTTTGTAACCTGGATAGTCTTTGTGGCCACTGGTTTGGAGGTTTTGGAATATCCACTGGAGCATCATGGGATCATTGTGACATAATTAAAAACAAAAACCTTCCCTCTCCTGAATCCTTCAGCAGGGAAGTCTGACTTCTCTTGAGTGCTTCTCCATTCCATGACTGTTGGTAAGCCCAATTTTGGGCAAGACTAGTACAGCTAATTGCAGCTACTGTGAGATTATATTTGCAACAGCTTTGTCATGTCCTGAAAATGACATTTCACATCATTTCTCCATATCTTCTGGCTCTTACATTATTTGTACTCGTTCTTCTGAACATTAAAAGGGGTAGTAAAAGTGTTCTGTGGAGAACTGAGCATTCATTCAACTGTAATATAGTCTAAATATCTTTATCATCAAGGATTCTGTTTTCATAATGTCCAGTGTCTGCTCTGGATGCTCAAAGTATTTTTATTATTATTATATGTGGTGTTGCTTATCCAACCTAGACCTTCAGACATGGCTAGTGTGGTGGTGTAAATAAGAATATCCCCCATAGGCTCATATGTTTGAATGTTTAGTCATCAAGGAATGGCACCACTTGGGAGGGATTAAAGGTATGGTCTTATTGGACTAGGTGTGGCTTTGCTGGAGAAAGTGTGTCACTGGGGGTGGGCGTGGTCTTTAAGGTTTCAAAAGCCCAAGCCAAGCCCATGGCTCTCTCTTTCTTCCTGCTGCTTACACATCCTGATGTAGAACTCTCAGTTATTTCTCCTTCACCATATCTGTCTACATTCTGTCATGCTTCCTGCCATGTTGATAATGGACTAAACTTTTAAAACTGTAAGCCAGTCTCAATTAAATATTGTCTTTTATGAGAGTTGCCATGCTCATGTTGTCTCTTAAGAGCAATGGAATGCTGATTAATACAGATATTTTAACACTCTATAGACTAGGGTCAGATGGAAGGGGAGGAGGACCTCTCCTATCATTGTACTGGGAGAGGGGCATAGGAGAAGAAGAGGGAAGGAGGGGAGATGGAGGGAGCTAGAGCTGGGATACAAAGTGATTAAACTATAATTAATAAAAATGAAATAAAAATTAAAAAAACATTCTAAGTTTAAGGAACAATCTCAGCCTATATATTTTCTTAATTAAGACATTTTATTGGTATATAGTTATTTATTTATTACTTTATTTTTAGAAATCCTGTAGTGATGTAGTTTGTTATGTGACAGGGACATACCTAATTTCCTGTATGTAGAAAGTTATGAAATGGATAAAAAAGAGTTTAGAGTCCCAGTATTACCCCTAAAACAGAAATTCCCTTTGGCCTAACTTCCTTCCATTAGATCCTACCTTCTAAAGATTCCACCATGTCCCAGTAGCACTTCAGGTCACATCTAAGGTTCATGGGTCTTTATGGGTCATTAAATAGTCAAACTTTAATACTAACCTTCATCGGGGGTGAAAGGAACCAATTAGACAAAACTGTTTTTTTTTTTTTTTTTCATTTGAGTTAGATACCCCAAACTGATCATCACATCTGTATGAACTGATCTTCAGGAGAATCTAGTACAGATCATAGTATACTCATTTACAAATGATGCCTTGGGTCCTCATGTTACAGTTGCATCAGACGGAGTTGAAAGGTCATGCTGCAGTTTGTAGCTTAGCTCTCAGGCAGGAACCCTGCCCTCATCTACTTCCTACAGAGAGAAAGGAAGGTCAGCCTGGGTAGAAAGTAACCTAAGAAGTAGTGGGAGCAAGATGATTGGGAAGAAGGCACATGTTCTACTCAGCTGGGAATATTTTTTAACTGTATTTTTCAACAACTTTGTTTCATTACAGCATATTTACTTCACACATAAGTTTAATGAAGTTGCATAAATGGCTATATAGCAGTGCACAAAAAGTTCTATATAAGAATTCTATCTGGAAAGAAACATAGAAAATAAGAAAGGTTTATATTGCAAGGAATACTTTTATGTATTTATTTATTTGCTTGTTTTGTTTTTCTTGTTTTTAGGTGAAAGCTTTTAGACTGAAACCTCAGGCACAACGTATTCCTTAATTGAAAACAGACCTTCTTTATACAATACAAACCACAATTTGAACATGGTTTCCCTCCTCCAACTCCTCCCAGCTCCTTAACCCTTCCTTTACCATTTGGATCCACACCCTTTCTGTCTCTCCTTAGAAAACACGTAGGCATCTAAGGAATAATTTAAAAAAAACGAAAATAAGAGAAAACAAAAATAAAAAAGATGACTAGAACAAAACAAACAGACATAAAAGAACCAAATGAAAAGCACAAGGAACACGTAGATGCAGACACAAACACAGACATAATTGCACAAACAGGAATATAAATTAATTTTAGAACTGTTAACTTGTAGAAATGTTCATTTGATAGGTTTAGGTTTATGTATGTTTAAAGAAGTCATATAATATGCTTTTACTCATGCATAATTGAAAGAAGGAATCAATATTCACCTTGTTTTTATATTTCCTTTCAAATTTGGAACTGGCCAAATACTTCAAATGTGTAAAGACTGGTGTATTGATTTTACATCAATAACATCCTCTGGTTTTTGCTTTTAAAATGCAATGCATCGTTTTCCATAAATAACCATGCCACAAACAAGGGATCTAGTATTACCCATTTCTTCTCACATCTCTAGACACCCGCTCCATCCATACCTAAATATGATCATTTCTATATGATCACAATTATCAAACATCCACACATAGAAGTCAAGTGAATACTACTAAAAGTAAATACTTCCCATCAAGTTTTTTGTTCTTCTTTGCCTTTCAGAAATTCTCAGTGGCACCCAGGCAGTTGTAGGATAAAGTAGAAGCTCCTTATGCCAACTCTGTCTTCTATAGCTAGGTTCCTCTTTCTCCATTGTTATCTTATATAGCCTCCTATTAAACTAAACTCTTTTGCTATTGCTCCTGCAGTCTGAAATACCTGCTTTCTCTGCTTCTTAATACAACACTTCTTCATAGCACAAGTTGAGGCTTTTCCTTTAAGCCTAGGGAACTCTTTCAACACTTCTTTTACATACAAAATCACCTCAATATTTTGGCTTTTCTAGCCCCTCCCCCCTGCCAGATGCATGGTCTCAATTGGCATCCTAACATGGATGCCAACCAGACAAGATGGTGCTAAACAGTGTTTCTTTACGAATATAATGGAAGAACAAATATAATAAAACAAATGGTGGATCTGGCAAGTGAAATGACTCAGCCTGTAAAGGTGCCTGTCACCAAGCCCAATGACCTGATTTTGATCCCCAAAAGAAGAAAACAGCACTGCCAAATTGTCCTCCACAAATACACTGTGGCTTGTGCACGTGTTCATCCACACACATGTGCACATACACACACTAAATAAATAAGTAAATGAGCAAAAAATATAATTGATTTAAATTAAAATAAAATGAACATAGACAGCATTGACAAGAACAAGAAGTTGTTAGCAAATTCCTTAGATACCTCCTTCTAACTTTTGTTACTTTTATTAAAAATTTCAAGATATTTCAGTTGTCTTGAAAATACATATCTCTTCCTAAAAGCTGTAATGTTCCTCCTTATAGGGTATGTGTGTTAGTTTTGGTGGTAGAAGAGGTTTTGTGGGAGAGAAAATGTTATGTTGGAAACTAATAAGATCATAGCCAGAAATCCATTTATACAAGGAGAGTTTTCCAGAGAAAGTGAGATTGAAGGTGAATTCAGAAAGCTTATATGATTGTAAAGAAAGTCCTGGCCTATATTACAGGTCTAATATCCACTTATGAGTGAGTATATACCCTGTGTGTCTTTCTGCTTCTGGGATACCTCATTTAGAATGATCTTTTCTAGTTCCCACCATTTGCCTGCAAATTTCATGATTTCCTTTTTTTTTATTGCTGAGTAATATTCCATTATATAGATGTACCACAATTTCTGTATCCATTCCTCAACTGAGGGACATCTGGGTTGTTTCCAGCTTCTGGCTATTACAAATGAAGCTGCTACAAACAAGGTTGAGCAAATGTCCTTGTTGTATACTTGAGCATACAGCATAATCATAGCAAAATCTGTACACCTAAAGAAACATCAAGAAGGAGGACTCTGGCTAAGTTGTTCAATCCCCATTCAGAAAGGCAAAAAAGATGGACATCAGAAGAGGGAGAAAACAGGGACCAGGACAGGAGCCTACCACAGAGGACCTTTGAAAGACCCTACCCTGCAGGGTATCAGTGAAGATGGTGAGACTCATAGCCAAACTTTGGGCAGAGTGCAGGGAATCTTATGAAAGAAGGGGGAGATAGTAAGAGCTGGAGAGGACAGGAGTTCCACAAGGACAGTGACAGAACTAAAAATTCTGGGCACAGGGGTCTTTTCTGAGACTGATATTCTAACCAAGGACCATTCATGGAGATATCCAAGAACCCTTGTACAGATGTAGCACATGGCAGCTCAGTGTCCAAGTGGGTTCCATAGTAATGGGAACAGGGACTGCCTGGACATAAACTGATTGGCCTGCTCTCTGATCACTTCCCCCTTAGGGGGGAGCAGACTTACCAGGCCACAGAAGAGGTCAATACAGCCACTCCTGATGAGACCTGATAGACTAGAATCAGAAGGAAGGAGAGGAGGACCACCCCTATCAGTGCACTTGGGGAAGGACATGGGTGGATAAAGAGGAAGGAGGGTGGGATTGGGAGGTGAGGAATGAGGGAGTTACAGGGGGGGTACAAAGTGAATAAACTCTAATTAATTTAAAAAAATAAAAAAGCCCTCGTCAAAGAATCAGAAATCCTGTGCAGGTACTAAGTCTCTGTGAAGTCCTAGTCTTACTTTTTCATAGGTAAGATGCAAGGGTTGATCCCACTAAGATCATATAATCTTAGAACTTTCAGGGACCCCATCAAACATTGAAAACACTACAGCATCTTAATTGATGGTCCATTGAACTTGTGCCTTTATACCTCCTGTGAAGGGAGCCTTCATACCTATCACAGAGCCTATTATATTTTTATACAGCTATACATCTTAAAATATTTCATTTAATTTCAAGTGAAGTCCTTTTTACTTAAAAAACCCTTGCAATTAATTGGATGAGATGACTGTAGTGGCCTAACATCAAACTGTGAGTACAGTTGACAGAAACAAATCCACTACCTTGAAAGATAGTAGGCCATAGAAGTGAAGGTGAGAAACAGACACTGAAAGCAAGAACATGAAATATGACATGAAGAAGCATGTTATTGAGAATCTGTGCAGACCCATAGGAACAGAAAGAATATCGTACCCCATTCCAGTGAGAACAATTGGGTTATCAAGATCCTCAGTGGCAGCAACAACTACTCAATACCTCTCCTGTTTTCTGAATGAAAAGAGCATGTACCAGCTCTCCATAAAATCTGCATCTTAGATCCTGACCTGTGGTGCTCTGTGTAAATGATTGGACGTGCTTCCTGTTGAGCTTTCCTTAATTTACGGAAGTATTTAAATGTGGAAGAAACTTAAATAGGTCTAACAAATTTAGATTCAGTAAAGCCTCCAATTTATCTGCACCTCTTCAGTTTGGTCAATGAGCACTGAGACAGTAGTCAGTTTTGCCTTCAGATTATCATTCTCTCCTGCAGTGATTTTCATCACCCTGTTGACAAGTTCCCTGTGTCACTTGCCTTTTGAATGCACACACCAGCTGCGTAGGAGGAAGTCTCTAGAGGAGCTGAATGAAGACAGCTAGAAATGAAGTATTTGTTACAGCATTTTGAACAGGGCTCCCTGGGAGAAGGTAGAGCTATGTGGCTGCAGGAAAAAGAGCAGAAAAGAAACAGGGAGATCACTTATTGAAAGCCTTTCTGCTGTGTGCCCAGGCAGAGGGGTAAAGGTCCATATCTTCACATGTGCTCTCTGTACATCTGTTTTAAACTGAGTGTGATTCCTGTGACCACATTACAATCAGTTTTTTCATCCATTCAGGTAATATATATGGTTGCATAGCTTCTATGGCATGCAAGCTGAATGCAAGAGGTAGGAAGGCTTCTTAGGGCACTAAGCTAGTATCCTGTCTTATTTGTCTCATTATCTGCTAAAATGTGATTATCAAAATACGTCACTGAAGATAAGAAAGGTAAAAACAGCTCTATTTCTTACCTCCTAAAATTGATAAGAAACCATAGTAAGGCAAAATAATACTAATGATTTCAAGAAGGGCATTTTATTAAAATAATAAATAAAAAAATGGGAGTAAGTCAGAGTTTAGGGACTCACCACTGCATTGGGCATTCCATTCCATGTAGAAAAGACCCATGTCCTTCCCAAGATAATATTCTGCTTTGTGAAACTATAGGATATATACCCCTATTGTTTCAGCAAACGTGCCTCTAAAGAATTTCTTCTAATCCCTCCATAAACTACCTACATTGCATTAAGAGGGGCTAGTTTGATAGGAGCTGGTCTGACTGGTTTGGATTTTTTTTCCCTTCTTTTGCTTACTCTAAGTTTATAAATATCAACCAAGGATTTCAGTGAAGTGAGTTTTTGCTCTCTCCCAGCATTGTCAAAGGAAATATTTTAGTTGTTTATGCATAGGTAACCTATGAGTTGAAACAAGAAAACTGAGCAACTGCAACTCAGAAGTCTGCTTTTCCCTTCAGCAAGCTCCACAAGGTTGCTGTAATCAACATAGCTTAGCACAGTCTCTTAATCATAATCAAACCCATGAATCTTTGTGGTGAGTGAAATAAAAATCAAGATCTTATGTATTTTGCAGCTAAGCCTTGGGCATAGCCAGTTCCTGTGTTGATTATCTTTGTTCAAAGACTAAGTTATAGTTCCCCTCCTCCCTTCTCACATTCACTGTGAGCCAAGTGTCTGTGGATATGAAGAAAACTCAAGGCTTAACACAGTTGCCAAGATAACAAAGGGAGCCCTATCTTTTTTCCATTGTATGGTTTTGGCATCTTTGTCAAAGATCAGGTGTCCCTGTCCATACGTGTGTGGGTTTATTTCTGGGTCTTCTGTTCGGGTCCATTGATCCACTGTTCTGTTTCTTTGACAGTACCATGCAGTTTTTATTACTGTTGCTCTATAGTACAGCTTAAGATCAGGGATGGAGACACCTCCAGAAGATCTTTTATTGTAGAGGATTGTTTTAGGAATTCTGGGTTTCTTGTTATTCCATATGAAGTTGAGAATTTTTCTTTCCAGGTCTATAAAGAATTGTGTTGGTAATTTGATGGGAATTGCATTGAATCTGTAGATTGCTTTTGGTAACATGGCCATTTTTACTATGTTAATCCTGCCAAGAGCCATGAACATGGGAGATCTTTCCATTTTCTGATATCTTCTTCTAATTCTTTCTTCAGAGACTGGAAATTTTTTTATACAAGTCTTTGACTTGCTTGATTAGAGCCATATTTATCACCCTGCACAAAACTAAAGTCCAAGTACCTCAATATAAAACTAGACACACTAAATTGGAAGAAGACAATGTGGGGAAGTGTCCAGAACTCATTGGCACAGGAGACAATTTCCTGAACAGAAAACCAACAGCACAGGCACTAAGATTAACAATCAATAAATGGGACTGAAAAGCTTGAAAATGGCACTTTTGTCTTTTGTATACAGGAGGCCTACTGATTCTTTGAGTTATTTTTTATTTCTATTTTTTATTTTTATTTTTACTATAAACTTTTTTTTCTTTATTAATTATACTTTACTCACTTTGTATCCCCCCCATGGTTCCCTCCCTCCTCCCGTCCAAATCCCTCCCTTCCTCCACACTCTGCATGCATGCCCCTCCCCATGTCCACTGATAGGGGAGAACTTCCTTTCCTTCCTTCTGATCCTAGTCAATTAGGTTTCATCAGGAGTGGTTGCATTGTCTTCTTCTGTGGCCTGGTAATGCTGCTCCCTCTCAGGGGGAGGAAATTAAAGAACAGGCCAATCAGTTCATGTCAGAGACAGTCCCTGTTCCTATTACAATGGAACCCACTTGGATACTGAACTGCCGTGGGCTACATCTGTGCAGGGGTCTTAGGTTATCTCCATGCATAGTCCTTGGTTGGAATAGCAGTCTCAGGAAAGATCCCCGTGCTCAGATTTTTTTGGTTCTGTTGCTCTCCTTATGGAGTTCCTGTCCTCTCCAGATCTTACTATTTCCCACTTCTTTCCTAAGATTCCCTGCACTCTTCCCAAAGGTTGCCCATAAGTCTCAGTATCTACATTGATAGTCTGCAGGGCAGAGCTTTTCAGAGGTCTTCTGTGTCTGGTTCCTGACTTGTTCCCTCTTTTCTCCAGCCACTTTGATGAAGGTGTTTATCAGCTGTAGGAGTTCCTTGGTAGAATTTTTAGGGTCACTCAGGTATACTATCATATGATCATACTATCATAGTGATAATTTGACTTCTTCCTTTCCAATTTGTATCCCCTTGATCTCCTTCAACTGTCTTATTGCTCTAGCAAGGCCTTCCAGAACTATGTTGAAGAGATATGGAGAGAGTAGACAGCCTTGCCTTGTTCCTGATTTCAGTGGGATTTCTGTAAGTTTCTCTCCGTTTACTTTGATGTTGGCTATATGCTTGCTGTATATTGCCCTTACTATGTTTAGATATGTGCCTTGTATCCCTGATCTCTCCAAGAAATTAAACATGAATGGATGTTGGATTTTGTCAAATTCATTTTGAGCATCTAAGGAGATTATCATGTGTTTTTTTTTCTTTCACTTTATTAATATGGTGGATCACATTGATGGATTTCTGTATATTGAACCACCCCTGCATACCTGGGATGAAGCCTTCTTGCTTATGGTGGATGATATCTTTTATGTGTTCTAAGATTCATTTTGAAAGTATTTTATTGAGTATTTTAGCATCTTCAACAAATGGTGGTGGTCTAACTGGAAGTTTACATGTAGAAAAATACAAATAGATCCATACTTAACACCCTGCACAAAACTAAAGTCCAAGTGGATCAAAGACCTTAACATAAAACCAGACACGTTAAATTGGCTAGAAAAAAAGTGGGGAATACCCTAAATCTCATTGGTACAGGAGAAAACTTCCTGAACAGAACACCAACAGCACAGGCTCTAAGAGCAACAATCAATAAATGGGACCTCATGAAACTGAAAAGCTTCTGTAAAGCAAAGGACAACATCATCAAAACAAATCGAATGCCTACAGATTGGGAAAGAATCTTCACCAACCCTTTATCTGACAGAGGGCTAATATCCAGTATATATAAAGAACTAAAGAAGCTGAAAAGCAGCAAACCAAGTAATCCAATTAAAAAAATGGGAACAGAGCTAAACAGAGAATTCTCTGTAGAGGAATATAGAATGGCAGAGAAACACTTAAAGAAATGCTCAACTTTATTAGCCATTAGGGAAATGCAAATCAAAATGACCCTTAGATTTCACCTTACACCTATCAGAATGGCCAAGATGAAAATCTCCATTGACAACATACACTGGAGAGGGTGTGGAGAAAGGGGAACCCTCCTCCACTGCTGGTGGGAATGTAAACTTGTACAACCACTCTGGAAATCAATGTGGCATTATCTCAGATGACTAGGAATAGCGCTTCCTCAAGATCCAGCCATACCACTCCTAGACATATATCCAAAAGAGGCTCAAGTACACAATAAGGACATTTGCTCAACCATATTTGTAGCAGCTTTGTTTGTAGTAGCCAGAAGCTGGAAACAGTCCAGATGCCCCTCAACTAAAGAATGGATGCAGAAAATGTAGAACATCTACACAATGGAATATTACTCAACAATGAAAAATAAGGAAATCATGAAATTTGCAGGTAAATGATGAGACCTCTAAAGGATCATCCTGAGTGAGCCGTCCCAGAAGCAGAAAGACACACACAGTATATATTCACTCATATAGATATGTAATATAGGATAAACCTACTAAAATCTGTACATTTAAAGAAACTAATCAAGAGAGAGGACCCTGACTAAAATGCTCAATGCCCATCATGAAAGGCAAAGAGGAAAGACATCAGAAGAAGGAGAAAATAGGAAACAAGTCAGGAGCCTGACACAGAGGACCTCTGAAAGGCTCTGCCCTGCAGACTATCAATGCAGATGCTGAGACTTATGGCCAACTATTGGGCAGTGTGCATGGAATCTTATGTAAGAAGTGGGAAATAGTAAGAGCTGGAGAGGACAGGAACTCCACAAGGAGAGCAACAGAACAAGACAATTTGAACACAGGGAACTTCCCAGAGACTCATATTCCAACCAAGGACTATTCATGGAGATAACCTAGAACCCTGGCACAAATGTAGTCCATGGCAGTTTAGTGTCCAAGTGGGTTTCATAGTAATGGGAAGAGGGACTGCCTCTGACATAATCTGATTGCCCTGCTCTTTGATCACCTCCCCCTGAGGGGGGAGCAGCCTTACCAGGCCACAGAAGATGACAATGCAGCCACTCCTGATGAGATCTGTTAGACTAAGATCAGAAGAAAGAAGAAGAGGACTTCCCCTATCAGTGGACTTGGGGAGGGGCATGCATGAAGAAGAGGGTGGGAGGGTGGGATCGGGAGGGGAGGGAGACTTATGAGGGGATACAAAGTGAATAAAGTTTAATTAATAAAAATAAAAAAATAGAATGTCATTGCAACCACCTGAAAGAAAGAAAGAAAGAAAGAAAGAAAGAAAGAAAGAAAGAAAGAAAGAAGGAAGGAAGGAAGAAGTGAGGGAGGGAGGGAAGGAAGGAAGGAAGGAAGGAAGGAAGAAAAGAAAAGAAAAGAAAAGAAAAGAAAAGAAAAGAAAAGAAAA
>NW_026585894.1:13980888-14002768 GCF_907164565.1 Psammomys obesus
AAGAAAAGAAAAGAAAAGAAAAGAAAAGAAAAGAAAAGAAAAGAAAAGAAAAGAAAAGAAAAGAAAAGAAAGGGAGCCCTTTCAGTAAGGTGTGTTCCATATGTTGAAGAAATGAAGCATGGATGCTACATGATGAAGATACTCACTGATTATCAGTACTTGCGGTACTGATAGAGGAGGAATAAAAGTGAGTAGACAATACTATTAAGAGGTGTGGTAATGTGGCCTTCCCGGCCCTAGAGAAAGAGGATCATGGCAGTCCTGATGAGACTTGATATGCTATGGGCAGATGGCAGGGGAGAACTCCCTCTTTCAGTGGACTAGGGGACAGGAATGGGGGGAGGGAGGAAGGGTGGGACTTGGAGGAGATGAGGAAGAAAGATATAATCAGGATACATATGAATAAATTGTAAAAAAAAACAATATGCTGATCTGTGATCAAGAGCAGAGAATGGCTTGTAATACTACTATCCTTACGTGAGTCAGAGACAGAAGATTCTGGATTCTGCCAGACTTTGGAGTGGGAGAGAGTTTGCTTCACAGCTAGGGAAATATCAAAATTTATAAAGTGGCCACTAGATTCTAGGCTTTGTGCAGAATATTAGACGCATTCCTTTTTTTTTTTTTTCTTTAACAGAGAACATTCCATGTGTTTTGGACACATTCATTCTTTCGATTCTCTTATCAACTTTATAGGTAAACTTTTAGTATTCTATTTAAATCAGAAAAAAAGTGGGTTCAGACATGAAATCACTAGTCAAAAGGCTTACAGGTACTAAATGAATACTATAGATTGTGTCTCCTTCCCCAGAATCATAATTTTGAGATTGTGGTGTTTGAAGAAAGAAGAACTATGACATGATTCATTGGATCACCAGGAAAGGATTTTCATGAGTGGAGTAGTACCCTTGTAATTTCAGAGTTTTGGGAGAATTTGGCTGATAATGATCTTCTCACTTTACAGTAAAATAAGAAATCCAAGTACCAATACTAGAAGGCCAAAAGACCTTGTATTTGATAATGGAGAATCAGAAGTTAGAAGTGGATATTTGATATATAACATAGGATAAACATATTAAAATCCGGACACCAAAGAAGCTAAGTAAGATGGAGGACCCTGGGTAAGATGATCAATCCTCACTCAGAAAGGAAAACGGGACAGACATTGGAAGAAGGAAAAAACAGGAAACAGGACAGGAGCCTACCACAGAGAGCCTCTGAAAGACTCTACCCAGCAGCATATAGAAGCAGATTCTGAGACTCATAGCCAAACTTAGGGCAGCGTGCAGGGAATTTTACGAAAAAAAGGGGGAGATAGTAAGAACTGGAGTGGACAGGAGCTCCACAAGGAGAACAACAGAACCAAAAATTCTGGGCACCAGAGTCTTTTGTGAGACTGATAGTCCAACCAAGGACCATGCATGGAGATAACCCAGAAACACCTGCTCAGATGTAGCCCATGGCAGCTCAGTGTCCAAGTGGGTAACCCTAGTAATGGGAACAGAGACTGTCTCTGACATGAACTCACTGGTTGGCTCATTGATCGCCTCCCCCTGATGGGGGAGCAGCCTTGCCAGGCCACAGAGGAAGACAATGCAGCCATTCCTGATGAGACCTGATAAGCTAGGGTCAGATGGAAGGGGAGGAGAACCTCCCCTATCAGTGGACCTGGAGATGGTCATGGGAGGAGATGAAGGAGGGAGAGTGTGATTGGGAGGGAATGATGGAGGGGGTTACAGCTGGGATACAAAGTGAATAAACTGTAATTAACATTAAAAATTTAAAATTAAAAAAGTTAGCAGGAAAAAAAAAGTGAGATTATTAGACCATAAGCACAGAATTTCCCCAGCCATTTTCTAAAATTTCTTCTGCAGGAAGGGAGACTTGTTCAGGTCTCAAGTGCTGGTTTAATGAGAGTATGTTCAAAAAAGAAGCAATGGGTTCTCAAATCAATAGTGCTTTCTGGCACACCCCTCCTTAGTAAGCACTTTCCAAGTTGGACATAAAATAAATGTGCAATGTAATATTTAAGAGTAAACTTTAGCTATTAAGCTGATTTCCCACCAACCAGCTGCTTTTGCAGTAAAAGCTCAGTAATTTATACTTCAGTAACATCCCAACAGGCAGGTACAACATCCAACATGCCCTACACAAGCTGCCAAGGGATTGGTAGGGAAGGTCTGCAGCTTCTTAAGGGAGACACCACAAAGAACTTGAGTATCTGTTTTTCTGTTGTCCTAATAAAAAGCAGTTAAAAATCAGTTGCCTTTCTCAGTTCCTGCATTGATATGCTTGACTGCTATTCCAGATAAATACATAATCTGTCCCACCAAGCATTCTCACCCCCAAGCTTTCCTAAAGAGGAAAACATCCTTCATATGCTTAATTAACATCCTCTAGTCTTACCCAGAGATTGTCTAAAATTTCTGACATGGCACAATGAAAAAAAATGATATTTTCTTTTTGGTAGACAGAGCTGACAACTTCTAAAAGTATGTTTAGGCCCTCAGCTATGAAACAACCTTCTGATCTCTATTCACATCTGATAGTAGTTCCCAGCCACACAAAACAAAGTAAAACAAAAAAAAAAGCTCAATTAACAATGGATAAAAATCATCTTGTTGCCTGTGATCATCTACACCAATTATCTCTGGGTGTTCTGGTCTTTTGTTAGTTTTTTAGACTGTGGTATAATTACATCATTTCCTACCTTGTCTTCTTCCTTTTTCCCCTGCAAGCCTTCCCATGTACCTCCCCTTGCTCTCAAATCGGTGTCTTCTATTTCTTTAATTGCTATTACACACACACACACACACACACACACACATATATATATATACATATATATATATTTCACCTGTTCAGTCTGTATAATAGTACTTGTATGTGTGTATTTTCAAGGCTGATCGTTTGATATTGGTAAACTAATTGCTGACCTCTTTTCCTAGGGAAGATTTTTCCCACTTGGCCTGTGGTTCTTTGTCTAAGACTGAGCCCTCAATTTTTTTTTTCCATTTCCACATTAATAGGTGCATTGGTGTTTAGGTAGTGTCACTTCATGGATCTACCTTCTCTGACATTTCTAGAAGACACAATCTCATAGTACATTTCCTGTTCTTCTGACTCTTACAATCTTTCTGACCCCCCTTCTACAACAATCCTTCAGCCTCCTAAGTGCAGGTGTTGTGTTGTAGATGCATCAGCTGAGACTGTTTGTGCTTCTGTGTAAATGGTCTCTGTCTGTTGAAAAGACAAATTTCCTGATGAACTTATCTTTAGGTATAAGGATAAATATTTAGAATATATTTAGGGATTGTGCTGGCTTAGTAAAGTGGTTGCAGGTTTCTCTCCAAGATCTATGACTTAGCTAGCCCTGAGTTGTTGGCTAAGTTTACAGTACCAGGCATGTTTTCATTCTTGTTGGGTGGGCCTTAAGTCCAGTTAGTGATTGCTGATTACCACGAAGTTATGCAAATCATTATTGCACTATAAGGGTAATCATGCCATGGGAGTAGCTGCTGCAGTTCATAGACATCCTAGCTGGGTAGAACTATTATTTTTTTTCCTTTGGTATTTTTTTACATTTCCTTCCCTAATTAAAACCTCCTCATTTTTTCCTTTCAGATAGCTTACACCCTGCTTTTCCTGTCTCTATTACATCCACACACTCTCTCAATGGTTCTTTTTCATTTTCTTGGTTTCTACAGTTACCCCAGGTTATGTACACACATAACTTGAAGATTTGAACGTAGAAACCTCAGATGAGAGAGAACACGTGACATTTATCCTTCTGGGTTCTGTCACTGAATATGATCTTTCTCTAGTTTCATCCATTAACCTGCAAAGTTCATTATTTCATTTTCTTTGTAGTTCAATTTTATCTCATAGTATATACATAACACATCTTCATTATCCATTCATCAGTTGAAGGACATTTACGTTGCTTCCATTTTCTATGTATTATGAATCAAGTAGCAATAAGAGTGACTGAGTAAGTATCTGTAGAGTAATATGTTGAGTCCTATGGGTAGATACTTGGGAGTAGTGTAGCTGGCTCAGAGAGTAAATTTGTTTTTAGCTTTTGGAGGGATCTTCACACTGGTTTCCAGTATGGCCACATCAATTTACAATCCCATCAACAGGGTATGACAGTTCCCTTTTCCACACAACCCTTACAGCATTTCCTGTGCTGTCTGTTGTTTTGTTGATTTTTTTGCCATTCTGATTGGGGTAAGATGAAATCTCAAAGCCATTTTGATTTATATTCCCTATTTTTGAAGGACAGTTAACATTTTTTATATATTCTCAGCTATTTTTGTTTCTTCTTTTGTACACTCTCTTTTCAGATTCCAAGACTACTTTTAGTACACACACCACACACACACACACACACACACACACACACACACACACACGTTATATTGTATTCATGTGTAAAAGGTAACTTTTACTTGTAGGATATACATAGGCATGGGGTATAGGGATTAGGGTGTTGTATTCTGTGAAATGATAATTACAGAGCATGCCTTACATTTATTGTGCAGTTACTGTGAACCAAAGTAAGTCCCTAACAGTTTTGAGTTTGATCTTCACACGAGGCATTTCATTACCTATGTGAAGGAAGTTGAGATTTAAGTTCATACTGCTAGTAAACAGAAAAATTCTGCACCAGCCTAGGTTTTCCTGACCTACTAATTGCAATACTTAGGCAATTGTTTCTTTTCCCCCAAAGAATAAAGCAACTCAACTCAGAACTTGGAAGAATATCCAGGCCCTCATTTTTGGTAGCACAATGGAAGAATTCCTACAAATTCAGATCTAATGCAATGATCAGCAAACATCGTAGTAAAACAGCTGCCTGTCATAGCACTATCCTTTTAAATGTAGTCAAATGCAGGTTTCAATATAGTTTAATATAGCATGAATACAATCATTTTCTATGTAGGCTCCAGTGTTGTATAAATTAGCTTTTCTCCTATAGGGACATGTCTTAAAGCAAGCTGAGCAAATTAGTGGGGATTAGGAATATTTTCTACTAACACCCTATAACAATCACCAGGAACACAAAAGGGAAGAAAATAATTGTTCAACCAGATTATGAGTTTTAAATAGAGTTTCTTCCAGAGCAGGGGCACATTGAATTTGTACAGGAGCTAGCCAGATGGCAGAAAAAAAGCATTACTTGACTCATCCATGCCTCAGGAGAGACAAGGAAACAGGTTTTTTGAATACATATAAAATAAAATTATCTAGCTGCTCTCCTGAGGCTCCCAGGCTACAGCAGAGAATCTGGAATCAAATCATTGATGTGTCATAACAACGAAGGTGAAAATCCACACATCCATATACTGACATATGGCCTTAATGTAAAGAAGAGTGTAAAGAGTGACTTGAACATTGTGAATTAACTTGACTCTTTATGTGATATTGATAGAGGACAAAGCTCCCTACATCCTTACAGGATAGGCTATTGGTGAGATATTACCCCTTAGCACCTTTCAGAACTCCTTGAATTTTAATATGTCTTCTAGGATCTTGTGAAAGTGTAGTTTTCATTCAGATAGACTGGAATGGGGTCTGAAGTGACCCTTTTCTACTGTGTTTCTATGTTACATACACTGAAAAGGATTAGTCAGCCTTCATAGACATAAGCTGAACTGTTAGGTAAATAAAGGAACTGCCTGTTTCAACTGAATGATTCTGTATACTAAAATATAGGAAGTTTAAGAACAGTTCATGATGTAGACTTAGCAGATTAAAGTTTGCTGTACATCAAAAATATCATTAATAACTCAATATCATTAAAAATGGCAAATTTCAGAAGGGGAAAAATATTGCTAATGCATATAATTGACAAAAGACATAATGCTGAAATATATAGGGGACCTACACTTCAATAAAATGTAAGGAAATAATCTAATACATACAGCAAGATGACTTGATTGGACATTTAACTAAATAAAATACATGGTTGACAAATAAATACTTGAAAATGTACTCATCATTAATAATAAAGAGTCAAGTTATAAATAAATGCTAATGATAATATCGCATGGATATCATTGCAGGACATAGACAAAATACACCCAAACCTTAGCAGTCTGGCCCTGGACCCTAAAGCTTTTTTCCTTTTCAAAGTTCAAAATACAATCAATCATCTCATACCCGACATCCCCCAATTGTTAACTCATTCCAGAATTAACTCAAATTCCTAAGTTGAAATTCCCATCTGAAACCTGAGGCAAACTCCATCCAGGCCCGTGTTCATCACATCAAAACAAGTTCTTTCTTTTCTACGTATATTGGTGAAACAAGAAAAACATATACATTCCCATTTCAAAACAGAGAAATGGGCAAGTAGAAAGCCTGAGGCATATTTGAAAGCCCATGGGGCTGATCTTAAAACTTGGTGATCTGAAGCTGTCATCCTGTGAATGCTGGAGATGGAGTAAGTCCCCAAATCCTCTCCTCTACAGATTTGCCATGCCCTCACATGCTTCAACTCTCAAGGCTTCATGTCTTGACAACAATTTTCCCGATCAGCCTAGTCTTTTATGTGTCTGAGATATCGGTGGTGTTTCTTTTCCTAGGGCTTCACCAAGCATTAATGTAGTGAGTTCTCTCTGTTAGTTGTCTCTGCACAGGCTTCTCCAGAAGTTGCATTCTACATGCCTGCAGGATCACCATGTGGACATTATTAAGTATCATTAACTCTGTGATACTTCAGACATAGTGCCTACTTGAACCATAATCAAGCAGCTGAAGATTGTGTGCATTAATACAGACTCTAGTGTCTTGACGTATTTCTGGAGAGTGAGTATTTGGACACTGTCCTGGGGATTTCCAAGCCTCAAAATTGACTCTATCTTGCTAGAGTTTTGGAACTGTTGTCAGAAAGGTATTTTGACATCAAGGGTTACTTTGTGGCCTTTTTCCATTGTCTTGATAATCCTTTCTGTTACATCATTTTCTTTAGGTAATAACTGCCACTTCACAATTGGAATTAAATTTCAAGATATAATCCCTTTTGAAATATATTTAAAACATATCCAAAACTATTGTAATGTCCTACAATTAGGCCCTTTGTAGGCCTAATCAAAAGAAGCTTCATTAGCCAGTTTTAAGCATGGCTTATTCAATTATTCTAAGCTAAATTACATCAGGGAGGAGAAGTCAGGAAGGTGACCACTATGGAGTACTAGAAAAAGCAGTAGAAAAGGCAATTTGGACAATGTTTGGAAGCTAATTTATGCAAATTCAACATCATAAGTCATTATATTCCAAATATACAGAATATTAAAAGCCAACCATCCTGATGAAAATCTCTGATATAAGTCTTCTAGTTCAACACTCTAAAGACAAATATCTCATTAAGAAGTTGCCATGGAGTGAGTCATTTCAAATCTCTTAGGCATAAAGTAAGGTATTTCTCCCAGAAGCCATTCATTACCTGGATGGAACCCAGAATGTATCTTTATTGTTCTTGGGTCAAATAATGTTAGCAGTGAGGCTAATTACATTTTAGCACAATAATGCCTCTATGTACATGAAACACTGGTCCTGATGCAAGCTCTTCTCATCTTCCAGACAAGAGTCTTATTCTCCCTTCCCAATTTGATCTTCTTGAAGCAGGAAACTTTAATAAACTCTATCTAACACGTTTTACTTATCCAACTTCGATGAACTCTGAGTTTAATTTCCAATTGATATTTTGTGTAGCATATATAACCTATTAAGAATTTGCTTATAGAGGTTGAAGAGGTTACTTAAAAGTTAAGGGCAACTATATTAAAGTGTCACAGCATTAGGAAGGTTGAGAAACACTGCTCTAGTAGAATCTGCAATTTTACAATTTGTTCACTCTAGAAAACATCACCTGCCATAGAGTTCAGAGTCAAGTATGCAATACAGAAAATGAATAAGTTCATTGCTGGTCTAACTGGATGCCTACATGTACAAAAATGCAAATAGATCCAAAAACTTATCACTCTGCACAAAAATAAAGTTCTAGTGGATCAAAGACCTCAACATAAAACCAGACACACTAAATATGTTAGAAAAAAAGTGGGGAAGAGTCTTGACCACATTAGCACAAGAGACAACTTCCTAAACAGAACACCAAGAGCTCACTCTCTAAGATCAACAATTAATAAATGGGACTTCATGAAATGGAAAAGCTTCTGTAAAACAAAGGACATGGTCAACAGAAAAAAAAAAAAAAAACAACAGTCTACAGACTGGGAAAAGATCTTCACCATCCCTCCATCTGAAAGATGGCTAATATCCAGAATACATTAAGAACTCAAGAAATTAGACACCAACAAACCAAATAATCCAATTAAAAATGTGGTACAGAACGAAGCAGAGATTTCTGAACAGAGGAATTTTGAATGGCAGAGAAGCACTTAAAGAAATGCTCAGAATCCTTAGTCATCAAGGAAATGAAAACCAAAATAACTCTGAAATTTCATCTTACACCCATCAGAATGGATAAGATCAAAAACTCAAGTGACAACACATGCTGGAAAGGATTTGGAGAAAGGGGAACCCTCCTCCATTGCTGGTGGGAGTATAAACTTGTACAACTACTTTGGAAATCAATCTGGTGCTTTCTCAGAAAACTGGGAATAGTGCTACTTCATGATCCAGCTGTACCATTCCTGGGCATACATCCATAAGATGCTCAAAAATACAACAAGTACATTTGCTCAAGTATGTTCATAGCAGCTTTATTTGTAATAGCCAGAATCTGGAAACAACCTAGATGCCCCGCAACTGAAGAATGGATACAGAAATTGTGGTACATGGAATACTACTCAGAAATTGTGGTACAATGGGATATTACTCAGCTACAAAAAAACAAGGAAATCACAAAATTTTCAGCCAAATAAATGGAACTAGAAAAGATCATTCTCAGTGTGGTAACCAAGGAGCCGAAAGGCTCTTGTGGTATATACTTACTCATAAGTGGATATTAGCCACATAACATAGGATAATCATACTAAAATCTACAGACCTAAAGAAGCTAAACAATAAGTATGACCCTAGGGAGGATGCTTAATTCTCATTCAGAAGGGAAAACAGAGTAGACACTGGAAGAAGTAGAAGAGAGCCAACAGGATGGGAGCCAATCACAGATGTCCTCTAAAAGACTCCACCCAGTAGGGGATAGAAGCAGATGCAGAGACTCACAAACTATGGACAGAGCACAAGGAGTCTTATGTAAGAAGGGGGAGGAATACAGAAGGACATGGAGGGGATAAGAGACACACAGGAGACCAACAAAGCCAAAAGAACCTGGGCCCAGGGGGAAATTCAGAGACTCATTCATCAACCAAAGACCATGAATTAATGCAGAAGACCTATATTCCTGCTCAGATGTAGCCCATAGACATCTCAGTCTGGTTGTGAGTTTCCTAGTAAGAGGAAAGGAGACAGTCTCTGACATGAACTCAGTTGCCTGCTCCTTAATCACTTTTCTCTAGTGGGGTGACCTAGCCAGCCCACACAAGAAGAAGATCCAGGCAGTCCTGATGAAAACTGATAGACTAAGGTCAGACAGTAGGAACAGAGAACCTCCCGTATCAGTAGACTAGGGGAGAGGGACAGGGAAGGCAGAGGAAGAGAGTGTGAGACTGGGAGGAGATAAGGTAGGGGGTTACAACCTGGACACTAAGATTAAGTGAATAAATTGTAGATGATGATGATGATGATGATGATGATGATAATAATAATAATAAAGATAATATAATAAATGATATGAAGAGACAATGATTAGAGTGAATGGGCCATTATGTGACCATTTGTATAAATTACAACATCTTGGGATTTCCTCCTGATACATGATAACACAAGCATGTCTGAAGATGTTCCTAAAAATGTAGTGGATAAATGGGGACCTTTCAGATGAGCAAAAACTGAAGGTGTGCAGGGAAAAGGGCCATGAACGATGCCCCTCTATTTTTGGTACAAAGTAGATTAAATTCTGCCTTCTATTTCCCATCATGAAATTGATTCTTTTTTTTCTTTCTTTTTTTAAAAATTTTATGAAAGAAGGGGGAAATAGTAAGATCTGGAGAGGACAGGAGCTCCACAAGGAGAGCAACAGAACCAAACAATCTGAGCACAGGGGTCTTTCCTGAGAATGATACTGCAACCAAGTACCATGCATGGAGATAAACTAGGGTCCCTGCACAGATGTAGCCCATGGCAGTTCAGTGTCAAGTGGGTTCCATAGTAATGGGAAGAGGGACTGTCTCTGACATGAACTGATTGGCCTGCTCTTTAATTACCTCCCCCTGAGGGGATAGCAGCCTTACCAGGACACAGAGGAAGACAATGCAACCACTCCTGATGAGACCTGATGACTAGGATCAGAGGGAAGGACAGGAGGACCTCCCCTATCAGTGGACTTGAGGAGGGGCATGCATGTAGAAGGGGAAGGGAAGGTGGGTTTGGAAGGGGAGGAAGGAGGGTTTTATGTGGGGATACAAAGTAAATAAAGTGTAATTAATAAAAATAAAAATATTTTAAAAATCAATACTTATTTTCTTGAAAACCAAAAATATAAATACTGTGCTTACTTAAATTAAAAAAAATAATTTTTTATTAATTACAATTTATTCACTTTGTATCCTAGCTGTTGCCCCCTCCCTCATCCTCTCCCAATCCTGTTCTCTCTCCCTCATTCTTTATGAGGGAATTTCTTTTTTAATTTTAATTTTAATTTTATTAATTACAGTTTATTCACTTTGTATCCTAGCTGTAGCCTCCTCCCCCAACCCCTCAGAATCTCACCCTCCTTCCCTCTTCTTTTCCTATGCCCCTCCCCCAGTCCAATGATAGGGGAGGTCTTCTTCCCCTTCCATATGACCCTGATCTATCCGGGCTCATCAGGACTGACTTCATTGTCTTTCTCTGTGGACTGGTACAGCTGCTCTCCCCTCAGGTAGAGGTGATCAAAGAGCCAGCCACTGAGTTCATGTCAGAGACAGCCGCTGTTCCTATTATTGGCGAACCATCTTGGACAATGAGTTGCCATGGGATACCTCTGTGCAGGGGTTTTAGGTCATCTCCATGCATTGTCCTTGTTTGGAGTATCAGGGAACTTCTTAAATTTTTCTTTAGAGACAGGTCTTCTGGTGGGTCATGATTTCATGATATAACTAATCTGGAACTCATGATCTTCTTGCTTGCAGCCTCATGAGTTATTGGAATGTCCATAAAATTTAATGTAGTTAAATTTTAATGTAGTTTTTGGACACAATGCCATTAAACCTAGGATCTTACACATGTTAAGTAAGAGCTCAGCCATTATACTGCATGCCTAGTCAGGTGCTTTAAAAAAAATAATCAAATAGCTCTATTTCTTGTAACCCAATTCTTTCTTGTTAACAACAGATGTCTAGACAATTATGTTTAAATGCTACAGTGATATAGACGGACAGAGTTCTTAGATTTATTAGCATGACCTAATATTCTAAAATCTTTCAGCAATAACAGTTTTGAACATTTGTTCCGTTGCTGAGTGATTTTTACAAAAGGCAGTCTCTCTCTTCCTCACACTGTTAGGAACATTTGTGTAACGAGAGTTTCTCCTCTTTTGAACGCAGAAGGTAACATAAGGAAATAGTTTCTGAAGCAGTCTGCCCTTCAAAATGAAGAAACAAACTGAATGAAGGAGGCAACAAAGGGAGAAGATATTGCTTTAGGGGTGAGGACAATTTTATTTCAACTTGAAACTACGTATTTAATGAATTATACTAGAATGTAACTTTTTTGCTAGAATTGGTATTTGATAGTGAACACTATAATATTCGGCAATATAAAATCTTAGTGAAGATACATATTTTTTTAACTTTTTTAATTTTTTATTAATTACACTTTATTCATTTTGTATTCCCCCCATAAGCCCCTCCCTCCTCCCCTCCCGATCCCACCCTCTCTCCCTTTTCTGCATGCATGCCCCTCCCCAAGTCCACTGATAGGGGAGGTTCTCCTCCCCTTCTTTCTGATCTTAGTCTATCAGTTTTCATCAGATGTGGCTGCATTGTCATCTTCTGTGGCCTGGTAAGGCTGCTCCCCACTCAGGGAAAGGTGATCAAAGAGCAGGCCAATCAGATTATGTCAGAGGCAGTCCCTCTTCCCATTACTATGTAACCCACTTGGACACTGAACTGCCATGGGCTACATCTGTGCAGGGGTTCTAGGTTATCTCCATGAATAGTCCTTGGTTGGAGTATGAGTCTCTGGGAAGTTCCCTGTGTTCAAATTGTCTTGTTCTGTTGCTCTCCTTGTGGAGTTCCTGTCCTCTCCAGCTCTTACTATTTCCCACTTCTTACATGAAATTCCATTCCCTCTGCCCGACAGTTGGCCATCAGGCTCAGCATCTGCTTGATAGTCTGCATGGCAGAGGCTTTCAGAGGCCCTCTGTGGCAGGTTCCTAGGTTGTTTCATGTTTTCTTCTTCTGGCTTTCAGAGGCCCTCTGTAGCAGGTTCCTAGGTTGTTTCCTGTTTTCTTCTTCTTCTGATGTCCATCCTCTTTGCCTTTCAGGATGGGGATTGAGTGTTTTAGTTAGGGTCCTCTCTCTTGCTTAGTTTCTTTAGATGCACAGATTTTAGTGGGTTTGTTCTATGTTGTATGTCTATATGAGTGAGTATATACCCTGTGTGTCTTTTTGCTTCTGGGACAACTCACTCAGGATGATCATTTGCAAGTCCCAACATTTACCTGCAAATTTCATGATTTCCTTATTTTTCATTGCAGAGTAATACTCCATTGTATAGATGTACCACAATTTCTGCATCCATTCTTCAGTTAAGGGGCATCTGGGTTGTTTCCAGCTTCTGGCTATTACAAATAAAGCTGCTACAAACATGGTTGAACAGATGTCTTTTTTGTGTACTTGAGCCTCTTTTGGATATATGCCTAGGAGTGGTATGGCTGGATCTTGAGGAAGCTCTATTCTTAGTTGTCTGAGAAAGCGCCAGATTGATTTTCAGAGTGGTTGTACCAGTTTACATTCCCTCCAGCAGTGGAAAAGGGTTCCCCTTTCTCCACAACCCCTCCAGCATGTGTTGTCACTTGAGTTTTTCATCTTGGCCATTCTGATGGGTGTAAGGTGACATCTCAGGGTTGTTTTGATTTGCATTTCCCTAATGGCTAATGAGGTTGAGCATTTCTTTAAGTGCTTCTCTGCCATTCGATATTCCTCTATTGAGAATTCTCTGTTTAGCTCTGTTCCCCATTTTTTAAGTGGATTACTTGGTTTGCTGCTTTTCAGCTTCTTTAGTTTTTTATGTATATGAGGACTGGACATGAGTCCTCTGTCAGATAAAGGGTTGGTGAAGATTCTTTCCCAATATGTAGGCAGTCACTTTGTTTTGATGACAGTGTCCTTTGCTTTACAGAAGCTTTTCAGTTTCATGAAATCCCATTTATTGATTGTTGCTCTTAGAGCCTGTGCTGTTGGTGTTCTGTTCAGGAAGTTTTCTCCTGTACCAATGAGATCTAGGTTATTCCCCACTCTTTTTTCTAGCCGATTTAATGTGTCTGGTTTTATATTGAGGTCTTTGATCCACTTGGACTTCAGTGTTGTGCAGGGTAATAAGTATGGATCAATTTTCACTTTCTACATGTACACATCATGTTGAACCAGCACCATTTGTTGAAGATGCTATATTTTTTCCAATGTCTGGTTTTGGTGTCTTTGTCAAAGATCAGGTGTCCATGAGTGTGGGGGTTTATTTCTGGGTCCTCTGTTCGGTTCCATTGATCCACCATTCTGTTTCTATGCCAGTAACATGCAGTTTTTAAAACTGTTGCTCTATAGTACAACTTAAGATCAGGGATGGAGATACCTCCAGAAGATCTTTTATTTTAGAGGATTGTTTTAGCAATTCTGGGTTTCTTGTTATTCCATATGAAGTTGAGAATTGTTTTCCAGGTCTGTAAAGAATTGTGTTGGTAATTTGATGGGAATTGCACTGAATCTGTAGATTGCTTTTGGTAAGATGGCCATTTTTACTATGTTAATCCTGCCAAGCCATGAGCATGGCAGATCTTTCCATCTTCTCATATCTTCTTCTAATTCTTTCTTAAGAGACTTGAAATTTTTTTCATACAAGTCTTTGACTTGCTTGGTTAGGGTTACACCAAGGTACCTTATGTCATTTGTGGCTATTGTGAAGGGTGTTGTTTCTCTAATTTCATTATCAGCCCTTTTGTCTTTTGTATACAGGAGGGCTACTGATTTTTTTGAGTTAATTTATGATATATCTGGTCATTTTGCTGAAGGTATTTATCAGCTGTAGGAGTTCCCTGGTAGAGTTTTGGGGTTCACTCACATATACTATCATATCATCTGCAAATAGTGATAATTTGACTTCTTCCTTTCCAATTTGTATCCCCTTGATCTCCTTCAACTGTTTTATTGCTCTAGCAATGACTTCCAGAACTATGTTGAAGACATATGGAGAGAGTGGGCAGCCTTGTCTTGTCCCTGATTTCAGTGGGATTGCTTTAAGTTTCTCTCAGTTCAGTTTGATGTTATCTATAGGCTTGCTGTATATTGCCTTTACTGTGTTTAGATATGTACCTTGTATCCCTGATCTCTCCAATACTTTAAATATGAATGGATGTTGGATTTGGTCAAATGCTTTTTAAGCATCTAGGGAGATTATCATGTGGTTTTTTTCCTTTCAGTTTGTTAATATGGTGGATCACTTTGATGGATTTCTGTATACTGAACCATCCCTGCATACCTGGGATGAAACCTACTTGGTCATGGTGGATGATATCTTTGATGTGTTCTTGTATTCTGTTTGTATTCGAGTATTCGAGTATTCTTGTATTCGAGTATTTTGTTGAGTATTTTTGCGTCAATGTTCATGAGGGAGATTGGCCTGAAATTCTATTTCTTTGTTGGGTCTTTATGAGGTTTAGGTACCAAGGTTACTGTGGCTTCATAGAATGAGTTTGGTAGTGTTCCTTCTGTTTCTATTTTATGAAATAGTTTGAAGAGTACTGGAGTTAGCTCTTCTTAGAATGTCTGGTAGTATTCTGCACTGAAAACATCAGGTCCTGGGCTTTTTTTGGATGGGAGACTTTCGATGACTGCTTTTATTTCCTTGGGGGATATAGGACTATTTAATTGATTTACCTGGTCCTGATTTAGCTTTGGTAAGTGGAAACGATCAAGAAAATTGTCCATTTCATTTAGATTTTCAAATTTTGCTACGTATAGACTTTTGAAGTAAGTCCTAATAATTGTTTGGATTTCCTCAGTGTCTGTAGTTATGGCAGCCTTTTCATTTCTGATTTTGTTTATTTGGATGGTGTCTCTTTGCCTTTTAGTTAGCTTGGCTAAGGGTTTGTCTATCTTGTTGATCTTCTCAAAGAACCAGCTCTTGGTTTCATTGATTCTTTGAATTGTTTTATTTGTTTCTAATTGATTGATTTCAGCCCTGAGTTTGATTATTTCCAGCCGTCTACTCCTTTTTGGTGTGTCTGCTTCTTCTTTTTCTAGGGTTTTTAAGTGAGCCATTAAGTTGTTTGAATGAGCTGTCTCAAATTTCTTCTTGAAGGCACTTAGTGCTATGAACTTTCCTCTTAGCACTGCTTTCATTGTGTCCCACAGGTTTAGGTATGTTGTGTCTTCATTTTCATTTTGTTCTAGGAAGACTTCAATTTCTTTCTTTATTTCTTCCATGACGCAGCTGTCATTTAGTAGCAAATTGTTCAGTTTCCATGTCTGTGTAGGCTTTTTGTTATTTCTGTTGTTGTTGAAGTCCAGCTTTATTCCATGGTGATCAGACAGGATACAAGCGATTATTTCAATCTTCTTGTATCTGTTGAGGTTCGCTTTGTGACCAACTATATGGTCTATTTTGGAGAAGGTTCCATGAGGTGCTGAGAAGAAGGTAATTTTTTTTTGTTTTAGGGTGTAAGGTTCTATAAATGTCTGTTAGGTCCATTTGATTCATGACCTCTGTTAGAGATATTGTTTCTTTGTTTAATTTCTGTTTCGTTGACCTGTCCTTTGTTGAGAGTGGGGTGCTGAAGTCTCCCACTGTTAGTGTGTGTGGAACTATGTGTGGTTTAAGTTCTGGCTTTCCTAAGCTCTGTTGAAAAGTCAGGTGTGATTCTAATGGGTTTGCCATTATATGTTACTTGGCCTTTTTCTCTTGCAGCTTTTTAGTATTTTTTCTTTGTTCTGTATACTTACAGTTTTGATTATTATGTGGTGGGAGGATTTTCTTTTCTGGTCTAATTTATTGGGTGTTCTGTAGGCCTCTTGTATTCTTATTGGCCTCTCCTTTAAGTTGGGGAAATTTTCTTCAATGATTTTGTTGAAAATATTTTGTGTGCCTTGGTGCAGGGAATCTTCTTTTTCCTCTATTCCTATTATTCTTAGGTTTTGTCTTTTTATGTTGTCTCGAATTTCTTGGACAGTCTTTGTCAGAAATTTTTTAGATTTAACATTTTCTTTGACAGATACATCTATTTCTTCAATTGTATCTTCCACACCTGAGATTCTTTCTTCCATTTCTTGTAGCCTATTGGTTATGCTAACCTCTGTAGTTCCTGCTTTCTTCCCTAAGTTCTTTCTTTCCACAATTTCTTCCATTTGTGTTTTTTTTTTAATTTTTTCAATTCTATCTTCAGGTCTTGAGCCATTTTCTTGGTTTCCTTCACCTGTCTGACTGTATTTTTATGTTTTTCCATCAATTCCTTCAGCTGTTTGTTTGAACAATCCTCTGTTTCTTTTATTTCATTCAGTGATTTAAGCATTTCCTCTCTAAAGGCCACAAACTGTTTGGCTGCAGCTTCCTCTATTTCTTTTCGTATTTTATTTGTTTCCTCTGTTATCTTCTTTATGGGCATAGATGTTTGGTCATCTTCTTGAATTTCAATTATGCTGGGGTGTCTAGGTCTATTTGCCCCTGAATAACTGGGTTCTGGAGATGCCATATTGCTCTGGCTTTTGTTGGTTGAACTTTTACGCTGTCCTCTACCCATTGGGCTATCTTAGGTGTTTGAAGTTAGTTTCTGGTTGTTCCTGGACTCCTGTGGTGGAGAGAATTCCTTTGGCAGGAAGATGGTTTTTCCTGAATGAAGCCTTCTCAGCTTTTTGGAATAGTCACTGGATGGCCAGTGTTTTTCAGGAGTTGCTACAGCTCACCTCAGGCATAGAGACCTGGTTGGTAACTGTGGTCCTTATTAGCCCGAGAGGGCTCTCCTCTCACTGGGAGAAATCCTGGAGACAGCTGCCCTGCTTCTGGGTTTCTTGCTGTAAATTTAGTGATCAGCTGCTCTAACCTGTGTCCCTGTAGTTTGGTCGGTTTTGTTAGGGATAACTGGTTGTCCCTTTGAACAGTATCTGGGGGTTGATCTCAGGGTTCCCAGTCTTTTGTAGGTCTGAGTTTGGGGCTCTGTGCCTCAGAACCCAAGAGGTAATCTGTGGCGGGTGAGTACTGCTCTCCTGGTAACAGCAGGCTCTCTGGGGCACAGCAGTTCCCTGGGTTGGGTCAGTCTGTGGGACCTTTTCCGGGGATACACTGGGTTGCCTAAGTCCGTCCCCTTTGCTTCGTTCCTTGTTCCTTGTAAGGGTTACTCCAGACAGTGACTCCAAGACTCTGGTGTCTTGGTGCACACAGTTCTGTCTGTAAGGAGTAGTTGGTACAAAGCAGGCCTCTGGGCTGGCAGAAAGTGTGCCCGCCTGCTAGTCTGTGGGAGCTGGGTTCCCAATAACTCTGTGCTCCCTGCTTGGGCCCAGATCCGTGATGGCTGGGCGTACTCGCCTGTTTGCAATCTGCGGTCTGTGAGATTTTCCCCAGGCAAAGCCTAGGTGACCCAAGCAGCACGGTTTCTTCCTTCCCTGTGGGGCCCTCTCTGGACAGGGATTCCTAGTCTCTGTTGCACTGGGGCGCGCAGCTCTTCTGCACCAGTGAGCTGACGCTCAGTCTCTCCGTGCAGCGGGAGCTCAGTTGTGATGGCGGCGGGTACCCGTGGTCTGCGAGACCTTCCAGGGAAAGACTGGGTGACCCGTGATCAGACTCGGAACTTTCCTTCCCCGTGGGGTTTTCTTGCGACTGGGACTCTCAGTCTCTGGCACCCTTGTGCCCACCGATCAGCCTGGGAAAGTGATCGGGACACACAGGCTTGTGGCTCCAGCCTGGAGACCCACTGCCTGCATTACCCGGGATCTCTTCTGGGTTCTGGCTGTGTGGCCCGAGAGTGGACCCGACAGATTCCCATGCCGTGGGAGCCTGCCCTCACCTGGGAAAGAAGATCGCTGTAGTTTTAGGGCCCAGAGTTCAGTCTCCTAGTCGCTGCATGGAGAGTGTTGTCCCGCATCTCAGACACAATGCTTTCCTGGCGCCACCATCTTGGCTCCCTGAAGATACATATTTTTAATAGCTAATGACAGAAATACTTAGTCCATTACAGAATAATGTTTATTCAATCACATAATCAGTACATGTGGAAGTCACTTTATCAGCCTGTCAATTAACTGTTACATTTTCAAGAATTTTTGAAGCAAATTTTAGTCATAGTTTGTTAGTGCATTATGAAAGATGTAGAATGCTTATTTGAGTTTATACAAAGAAAGGAAACAATGGCATTATTGCAATCAGCAGGTATGAATAGAACAACAGTTTTAGTTAAATGACATAGTTTGCATGAATGCGTGACAGAGTTTATCATATACTACATATCAGATTTAAGAACATAACATTGTTTCACAAAAACTTTGACCCAAAATTTACCCTGTCTACAAAATGTGCAGGGATAAAGATATAGCAGATAGAGTAGAGACTGAGGGAATGTCCATCCCAATCCTATTGGAGAGTGCCAACCCCTGACACTATGAAAGATGCTCTGCTAAACTTGCCAACAGGAGCCTGACAGAGTTGTCCTTTGAGAGGAGCTACCAGCAGAGCCTGAAAGCAGATGCAAAGACTCACAGTTAGCCTTTGGGCAATGTGTAGGGAGTCTTCTTGAAAAGTGGTAGGAAAGAGGAAAGGACTTTGGACATGAAAAGAGTTCCACAAGAAGGCATACAAAGCCAAATAACCAGGGCCCAAAGGGGCTTGTTGAAATTGAAGCATCAACCAAGTGCCATGCATGGATTGGATCTATGTCCCTTACAAAGATGTAGCATGGACAGCTTAGGCTTCATGTGGGTCCTTTAGTAAGAGAAGTGGGGACTGCATTCGACTTGGACTTTCTTGCCAGCTTTTAGATCACTTCCCTCTGGTGGTACTGCCCTGACAGGCCACAGGGAAAAAGGACAAGTTCAATCCAGATGCAAATTGATGAAGTGAGGTGGATGGGGAACAGAGCTCCCCTTTTCTGAGGAACAGGAAGGAAGAAGAGAGGGAGGAATGGTAATGGAGGAAAGGAAGGAAGGGGCTACAATGATGTAAAGTGCGTAAAAGAAATGAGAAAAAAAAGATGGGAGGGGGAAGGGTGGGACTAAGAAAGAAGGAGAGATAGAGCTACAAGAATGTGAAGTGAAAATTAAAATTAAATTAAGTTTTTGGAGTCTTTTATTTTTTTATTATCATTTATTACAATTTATTCAATTTGTATCCTGACTGTGGCCCCCTCCCTCATATCCTGCCTATCCCACCCTCCCTCCCTCTTCTTGCCCTATGCCCCTCCCCTAGCCCACTGATAGGGGAGGTCCACCCCCTTCTATTTGACCCTAGCCTATCAGGTCTCATCAGGACTGGTTGCATTGTCTTCCTCTGTGGCCTGGCAAGGCTGCACCCACCAAGGGTGCCTGTCCATGAGTTTATGCCAGAAAAAGCCTGTGCTCTGCTTAATAGGGACCCCACTTGGATACTGAGTATATGGGCTACATCTGAGACAGTTTTACATCCTCTCCATGCATTGTCCTTGGTTGGGATGTCAGTCTCTGCAGGGCCCCCAGGGCTCATTTTTTTTGTCTCTATTGGTCTCTTTTGGAGCTCCTGTCTCCTTCAGTTCCTTCTATGTCCCAATTCTTTCATAAAATTCCATGCCTTCTGCCCAGAGTTTGGCTATGAGTCTCGGCCTCTGCTTCCATACTTTAATCAGAGTCTTTCAGAGGCCCTCTGTGGTAGGCTCCTGTCCTGTTCCCTTCTCCTGCTTCAAATGTCTATCAGGTTTCTCCTTCTGAATGAGGATTGAGCATCTTCCCTAGGGTCCTCCTTGTTGATTAGCTTCTTTAGGAGTATAGATTTTAGTATGTTTTCCCTATATTATATGGCTGGTATCAACTTATGAGTGAATATATGCAATGTGTGTCTTTCTGTTTCTGGGATACCTCACTCAAGATGATCTTTTCTAGTTCCATCCATTTGCCTGCAAATTTCATGATTTCCTTTTTTCTTAATAGCTGAGTAGTATTCCATTGTGTAAATACACAACAATTTGTGTATTCATTTCTCCATTGAGGGATATTTAGGTTGATTCCAGTGTCTGGCTTTTACAAATAGAGCTGCTATAAACATGCTTGAGTAAATATCCTTGTATAGTTGAGCATAATTTGGATATATGACTAGGAGTGGTATAGCTTGATCTTGAGGTAGTACTAGTTCTAATTTTCCGAGAAAACACTAGACTGATTTCCAAAGTGGTTGTGGAAGTTTACACTCCCACTAGCAATGAAGGAGGGTTCCACTTTCTCCAAATCTTCTCTTGAGTTTTTGATCTTAGTCATTCTGATGTGTGTAAGGTGGAAATCTCAGGGTTGTTTTGATTTGTATCGCCTTGATGGCTAAGGACGTTGGACATTTTAACTGTTTCTCTACCATTTAATATTCCTCAGATGAGAATCTCTGCTTAGATCTGTACCCCATTTTTTAAATAAGATTACTTGATTTGTTGCTGTATAACTTCTTAAGTTTTTTATACATTCTGGATATTAGCCCCTTGTCAATAAGGGGTTGGTAAGATCCTTTCCCAGTCTATAGGCTGTCATTTTTTTTTCTGACAAAAGCATCCTTTGCATTACAGCTTTTCATTTTCATGAGGTAAATTTATTGATTGTTGATCTTAGAGCCTGTGCTGTTGGTGTTCTGTTCAGAAAGTTGTATCCTGTGCCAAAGAGTTCAAGGCTCTTCCTCACTTTTTCTTCATACAGGTTTAGTGTGTTTGATTTTATATTGAGGTCTTCGATTAACTTGGACTTTAGTTTTGTGCAATGTGATAAATATGGATCTATTTGCATTTTTCCACATGTGGACAACCAGTTAGACCAGCAACATTAGTTGAAGATGTTATCTTTTTTTTCCATTGTATTATATTGCCTTTGTTGTAAAAAAATCAAGTATCTCTAGGTAGATGGATTTATTTTTGGGTGTTCTTTTCTATTCCATTGAATCACCGTTCTGTTTTTTCTGCCAGTACCATGTAGTTTTTATTACTGTTGCTCTACAGTACAGCTTGAGATCAGGGATGAAGTTACCTCAAGAAGATCTGTTGTGGTACAGGATTGTTTTAGCAATTCTGGGTTTTTTGTTTTTCTATATGAAATTGAGAATTGTTCTTTCAAGGTCTGTAAAGAACTGTGTTGGGATTTTGATGGGAATTGCATTGTATCTGTAGATTGCTTTTGGCTGGACGGCCACTTTCACTATGTTAATCCTACCAATCCATGAGCATGGGAGATCTGTCCATCATCTGATATCTTCTTCAATTTTTTTCTTCAGAGACTGGAAGGTTTACATAAAGGTCTTTGACTTTCATGGTTAGAGTCACAACAAGGTACTTTATGTTATTAGTGGCTATTGTAAAGGATATAGTTTCCCTAACATCTTTGTAAGCCCTTTTGTCTTTCATATACAGGGAGGCTATTGAATTTTTTTAGGTATATATATATATATATAT
>NW_026585894.1:14002868-14010151 GCF_907164565.1 Psammomys obesus
TTTATTTTATTTTATTTTTCATTACACTTTATTTACTTTGTATCCACCCTCTAGTTCCCTCCCTCCTCCCTTCCCAATACCTCCCTTCCTCCCCCTTCTCTATGCATTCCCCTCCCCAAGTCCACTGGTAGGGGAGGGTTTCTTTTTCTTCCTTCTGATCCTAGTCTGTTAGGTCTCATCAGGAGTGGCTGTATTGTCTTCCTCTGTGGCCTGGTAAGGCTGCTCTCCCCTCAGGGGGAGGTGATCAAAGAGCAGGCCAATCAGAGGCTATTGATTTTTGTGAGTTAATTTTTAATCCAGCCACTTTGCTGAAGATGTTTATCAGCTAAAGGAGGTCTTTGGTAGAATTTTTGGGGTCAGTCATGTGTAAATAGTGATACTTTGACCAATTCCTTTCCAATTTGTATCCCCTTGATCTCCTTTAATTTTCTTATTGCTCTAACTGGAACTTCAAGTACAATGTTAAAAAGATATGGAGTTATTGGGCAGCCTTGCCTTGTCCATGATTTCAGTGGGATTGATTTAAGTTTCTTTCTGTTTAGTTTGATGTTAGCTATAGGCTTGCTGTATATTGCCTTTCCTATGTTTAGGTGTGTGCTTTGTATCCCTGATCTCTCCAAGACTTTGAACATGAATGGGTGTTGGATTTTGTCAAATGCTTTTCCGGCATCTAAGGAGATGATCATGTATTTATTTATTTTTCTTCTGTTTGTTTATGTGGTTGATTACATTAATAGATTTCCTTTTATTTAACCACCTCTGCATGCCTGGAGTGAAGCCTACTTTGTCATAGTGGATGAGATATTTTTTATGGTATTGGATTTGGTTTTTGAGTATTTTATTGAGTATTTCAGGGTCAATAAGAGAGATAGATCTGAAATTTTCCTTTTTTGGTTGGGTCTTTGTGTGGTTTTAGTATGAAGGATACTGTGGCCTCATAGAATGAGTTTGGTAATGTTCCTTCTGTTTCTATTTTGCGGAATAGTTTATAGAGTATTGGCATCAGCTCTTCTTCAAAGGTCTGGTAGAATTTTGCGTTGAAAACATCAGGCCCTGGGGATTTTTGGCAGTGAGATTTTGATGACTGCTTCTATTTCCATGAGGGATATAAGACTGCTTAATCTATTTCCCTGATCTTGGGTTAGCTTTGTTAAATGGAATCTATAAAAAAAAAAGTCCATTTCACTTAGATTTTCAAATTTTGTGCCATATAGGCTTTTGAAGTAAGACCTAATGATTCTTTCAATTTCTACCATGTCTGTTATTAAGTTCCCCTTTTCATTTCTGATTTTGATGATATGGATAGTTTCTCTCTGCTTTTTAATTAGTTTGGCTAAGGGTTTGTCTTTTTTTGTTGATTTTCTCAAAGAACCAGCTCTTGGTCTCATTGATTCTTTGAATTGGTTTATTTGTTTCCAGTTTAGGGATTTCAGCCCTGAGTTTTATTATTTTGAACTGTCCACTCCTCTGGGGTATGTCTGCTTCTTTTTTTCCTAGGGCATTTAGGTGTGCCTTTAATTTGCTTGTGTGTGTTGTCTCAAACTTCTTTTTGAAGGCACTTAGTGCTATGAACTTTCTTCTTAGCACTGCTTTCATTGCATCCCATGAGTTTGGGTAAGTTGTGCCTTCATTTTCATTGAATTTTAGGAAGTCTCTATTTTTTTTTAATTTCCTCCCTGATACAGCTGACATTGAGTAGAGAGTTGTTTAGTTTCCATATTTGTGTAGGCTTTTCGTTATTTCTGTTGTTGTTGAAGTCGTTTTAGGCCATGGTGGTCTGATAGGATACAAGGAATTATTTCAGTCTTCTTGATTCTGTTGAGGCCTGCTTTGTGTATGACTATATGTTCAAATTTGGAGAAGGTTCTGTGGGTGCTGAGAAGGTATAATTTTGAGTTTGGGTGAAAGGTTCTGTAGACATCTATTAGGTATTCTGTAGACATCTATTCTGTAGACATCTATTAGGACCTCTGTAAGTGTCATTACTTCCTTATTTAGCTTCTGTTATATATCTGCTCCTTGTTCAGAGCAAGGTGTTAAAGTCTCCCACTATTATGGTGTTGGGATCAATGTGTGATTTGAGCACTAATAATGTTTCACTTACAAATGCAGGTGCTTTTGTATTTGGGGCATAGATGTTCAGGATTGTGATGTCCTCCTGCTGTATTTTTCCTTTGATGAAAATGAAATGTCCCTCCTCATGTTTTTTGATTAATTTTGGTTGAAAATCTATTTTATTAGATATTAGGATAGCTACCCCAGCTTGTTTTCTGGGTCCATTTGCTTGAAAAACCTTTTATCAACCCTTTATTCTGAGGTTGTGTCTGTCATTGTTGCAAAAGTGTGTTTCTTGGATGCAGCAGAATGTTGGATCCTGTTTTTACAACCATTCTGTTAGACTGTGTCTTTTTATTGGAGTGATGAGTCCATTGATATTGTTAGATAATAGTGACCAATGATTGTTAGTTCCTTGGTGAAGTTTGTGGTAATATTGTGTTTGTGTGCTTGCTTTCTTTTGATTATTGGTTGTGAGATTATCTATGTCCTGTGTTTTACTGGCTATAGTTGATTTTGTTAGATTGGGATTTTCCACTTAGTATCTTCTGTGGTATTTGGTTGCTGTGTAGGTATTGTTTAAGTTTAGTTTTGCCATGGAATATTTTGTTTTCTCCATCTATGTTGATTGAAAGTATTGCTGGGTATAGCAGTCTGTTTTGACATCTGTGTTCTCTTAGAGTCTGTATGACATCTACCCAGGGCCTTTTGGTTTTCATGGTTTCTGTTGAGTAATCTGGTGTAATTCTGATAGGTCTACCTTTGTGTATTACTTGGCCTTTTTCATTTGTTGTTTTTAATATTTTTCTTTGTTATGTAGGTTTAGTGTTTTGACTATTATGTGGCACAAGTTTCTTTTCTCCTCTACTCTATTTGTTGTTCTGTAAGTCTCTTTATGTTTAAGGATATCTCTTTCTTTTTTTTTTTTTTTTTTTTTGGATATCTCTTTAAGTTGGGAACATTTTGTAATATAATTTTCTTGAAAGTATTTTCTGGAATTTTTTTTTCATTTATTCTTATTATTCTTAGATTTCATCTTTTCATGATGTCCTTGATTTCTTGGATGTTTTGTTTGGGGGACTTTTCTGAATTTATTTTATCTTTGAATGATATATCAATTTCTGCAGCTGTATCTTCAGTGCTTGAGATTCTTTCTTCCCTTTCTTGTATTTTGTTGGCAATGCTTAACTTTGTGTTTCTGATCTTTTCTCTAAGTTCTCAAGCTCCAGAGTTTTCTCTGTTTGTGTTTTCTTTATTGATTCTGATTCCAATTTTATGTTTTCCACCATTTCCTACATCTGTTTGAATGTATATTATTCCTCTCTTTCCATGATGGCATCTTTGTTTTTTTTTGTTTTTTTTTTTTTTTGGGTTGTTTACTCTTTATATGCCTCTATTTGTGTGCTCGTGTCTGCTTGTGTTTCTTTGAGAGTTTTGTTTGTGCCTCTAATAACTCCATAAGCATAGTGTTTCCAATGAATTAAAATATTCATTGATTTTTGGGGTTGGTTGCTGGCGAATCCATGATATCCTGATTTTTGTTGGATGTGTTCTTATGTCTGCCTCTAGCCATCTGATGGTCAGATGTCTAGCTGTTAGTGTAGATGTATCCCAATTGTTATGCACAGTTCGTGAGACACCCCCCCCCCCATACACCACCAGAAATGGACTCTGCTGAAAACACATCAGGGTTTATTTAATACTAGCTAGAACCCATGTTGCAAAACTTCCTGTGGAAGCAGGAGAAGAATGTGGAGGGGCAGCCTAGGGAATCAAGTTTTTTAAAGGGAAAAACCCCAAGCAGGAATTTACATGACTTGGTGTTACATGATTGGGTAAGGAAAATTGACTTTTTAAATGATTGGTTTACTTTCTGAGCCAAGACCATAAACAGTCTGGCCTGGTCATCTGTGCCAGTTTCTTAGCAACTGTATCTCTAATGGGTAGGAAAAGAATGCAGCAAGGCTGGTTCCTTCCCCCAGGTGACTGGACATGTCTCCACCTGGCTGGCCTTTGTTCAGGCTTGTGCTTTAAACCTTAAACCAACCCCCCTACACACACAAAAGCTAACTTTTAATTCTTTGGTCTCTCACTGTCTGGGGCTCTGTATGCACTCTCTTGCAGAAGCTGTCACTAGCAAGCGTGTGTAGAAAGCACTTGCAGCTGTGTGCTGTAATCTCAGTGAGCAAGCAGTTTTTTTCTCTCAGTTTTGGGTTCCCTGTTTGTCCTTTAGTGTAAGGAGGCACCCTGTACCTGGAGTTATGCGATCCTCGCTGCTGCTGTGCCACTGGGGAAAGTGGAGCAAAGGAAGGTATAGCTGAAAGTGCAGGGGGTCGATAGTTCACCACTCTCGGACACCCCCCTCTTGGAGACATCAATGGGGGACGTGGATCCAATCTGTCTCAGCTCAAAGGTTGTCCCCTCTAGCCTGGGAAGCTTCAAAGTCAATGCTCTGATTTCAGCTGCCCATCCACTCACCAGTTTTGGAGTTTTAGATCTTCTGCTCTTCAGAAACAGTTTGCACTGAACACTGCCATCTTGGAGCTCCTAATTTTTTTTTTAAAGACCATAGCATTTTGTGGAATTAGTTGTGATTGCAGCTCCATTTGTGAACCCATGGTTAAATTATAATAAGGCATTTCTCAAGACAAAGTTGCTTTCTGATCTTTCCGAACCTGTTCATAAGCTGGTTCTGAACAAGCCCCAGATAACCAAAAACTCTGTAAGCAAATCCCAGCACTGAGTTATACTCTCAACTCTCTTTTCACTTAGTATATTCAGATAGCATCTTATTAAGTTGCTCAGGCTGGCCTTTAACTCACTTGAATTTTCAGTTCTCCTACCTCAGCCTCCCTAACAGCTAGATTAACTGAAACACTATGCCTGGCCATTCCTTTACTTTTCCTCTCATTTAATATATTTAAAAAATGCATCTCCTACAGAGAGCATATGGTTGTCTGCCTTTTTTAATAGTTTCAGAGACTTTGCAATTTAATTGGCATCTTCAGATGATCTGTATTTGATGCAACTATCTGTATATACAGTTGTGTTTAAATTAACCACATAACTTGTATTTGTCCCATCTGTTCGTTTTTTTTAATTTTTCCATTTTTATCTCCTCTGACTTATCTATGAGCTTTATTTTGTGTTCATTATTTAGCTTTACTTTCCCTTGGTTTAAGGTATCTTTTCCACATGTTGGCTTATTAATTTTATTTGTATTTCCCTTATAATTGTTATTTTGGGTTTATAGCATATGTATTTTAGCAGGGTATGCCCCCAAAATTAGTATACAAAGTAGTGGTATCATTATAGCATTTTCTCCTTTTCATGAAGTAGAATTAGGGTGTCTTAAAAGAAATTTAATGTGGACTTTATACACAAGGGTGAGAAGAAAGAAAGGCACAGCTGAAAGCATGGGTGTGGGCTTCTTAGAGACTTCTTCATTATAGGGTTTAAATTAATACTTTGTTATTTACCCTTTTCCGCCTTTCCTCTCTCCATTTTACCGGTACTTTTTCTTCCCACAAAATACATCTCTGCATTTATGTCACATGGTATTCTGTTACTTACTTTTTGCCTTTTTTATTTAAGATCATTCCCCCATTTCTGATCCCCTTTCTAGTTTTATAACCTATAAAAACAAACAATATATGATACTGTCAATAAATAAGTCAAGAGTCTATTTTGAAAAGCATTTCCTGTATAACATGGGAGAGTTATACTTTTACCATGTTTTATGTTGGAAAAAAGATAGCATATTCAACAAATAGTGCTGGTCTAACTGGATGTCTACAAGTACAAATATGCAAATAGATCCATGTTTATCACCCTGCACAAAACTAAAGTCCAAGTGGATCAAAGACTGTCAGATAAAACAAGATTCACTAAACATGTTAGAAGAAAAAGTGGAGAAGAGCCTTGAACTCATTGGCACAAGAGACAACTTCCTGAACAGAACACCAAGAATTCAGGTTCTAATATCAACAATCAATAAATGGGGACTCATGAAAATGAAAAGCTTCTTTAAAGCAAAGGACACTGTCATGAGAACAAAATGACAGCCTACACACTGGGAAAGGATCTTCACCAACCCTGCATCTGAAAGGAGGATAATATCCAGAATACATAAAGAACTCAAGAAGGTAAACACCTATAAATTAAGTAATCCAATTTTTAAAATGGGGTGCAGAGCTAAACAGAGAATTATCAATAGAGGAATATTGAATGGCAGAGAAAAACTTAAAGAAATGCTCAACATCCTTAGCCATGAAAGAGATGAAAATAAAAATGACACTGAGATTTCAACTTACAGCCATCAGAATGGTTAAGGTCAAAATCTCAAGTGACAATACATGCTGGAAAGGATTGGAGAACAGAAAACCCTCCTCCATTGCTGGTGGGAACGTAAACTTGTACAAAGTCTTTGGAAATAAATTTGGTACTTTCTCAGAAAATAAGGAATAGTGCCACTTCAAGATCCACCTATACCACTCATAGGCACGTATCCAAAATATGCTCAAGAATACAAGGATATTTGCTCAACCATGTTCATAGAGCTCTGATTGTAATAGCCAGAATCTGGAAACAACACAGATGTCCCTCAACTGGGGAATGTATACAAAAATTATGGTACATTTGCTCAATGGAATACTACTCAGCAATTAAAAACAAGAAAATCATGAAATTTGCTGGCAATTAATCGAACTAGAAAAGATCGTCCTTCTTTAAAGTATCCATCTCAGAAAAGACCCCTGTGCTCAGAGTTTTTGATTCTGTTGCTCTCCTTGTGGAGCTCCTATCCACTCCAGGTCTTTCTATCACCGCTTCTTTCATAAGATTCCCTGTACTCTTCCCAAAGTTTGGCTAATGAGTCTCAGCATGTGCCTTGATACACTGCTGGGTAGAATCTCTCAAAAGCCCTGTGCAGTAGACTCCTGTCCGGTTCCCTCTTTTCTCCCTCTTCTGATGTCCTTCCCATTTGCCTTTCTGAGTGAGGATTGATCATCTAACCCAGGGTCATCCTTCTTGCTTAACTTCTTTAGGTGTACAGATTTTAGAATGCTTATCCTATATTATATGTCTAATATCCACTTATAAGTTTATAATATATAATATAATATAATATGATATGATATGATATGATATGATATGATATGATATGATATAATATGATATAATATAATATAATATAATATAATATAATATAATATGATATGATATAATAT
>NW_026585894.1:14010251-14026128 GCF_907164565.1 Psammomys obesus
ATATATAATATATAATATATAATATATAATATATAATATATAATATATAATATATAATATATAATATATAATATATAATATATAATATATAATATATAATATATAATATATAATATATAATATATAATATATAATATGTGTCTTTCTGCTTCTAGGAAAACTCACTGAGGATGATCTTTTCTAGTTCCCACCATTTGCCTACAAATTTCATGATTTCCTTGTTTTTAATTGCTGAGTAATATTCCATTGTGTAAATGTACAACAATTTCTGTATTCATTCCTTAGTTGAGGAATGTCTAGGTTTTGTTGTTGTTGTTGTTGTTTGTTATGTTTTGTTTTTTCAGATTCTGTCTATTACATATAAAGCTGCTACAAACAGGGCTGAACAAATGTCCTTGTTGTATACTGGAGAATATTTTTGATATATGCCTATGAGTAGTATAGCTGGATCTTGAAGAAGCAATATTTCTAATTATCTGACAAATATTGATTTCCAAAGAGGTTGTACAAGTTTTCATGCCCACCAGCAATTGAGGACGGTTCCCCTTTCTCCACATCCTCCTCAACATATGTTGTCACTTGAGTTATTCATCTTAGCCATTCTGATGGGTGTAAGCTGAAATCTCGGGGTTCTTTTGATTTGCATTTCCCTGATGACTAAGGATATTGGACATTTCTTTTTTGTACTTATATGGCATTTCTTTATTTCATTTTTTAATTTAATTTTTTATTATTAGTTACATTTTATTAACTCTGTATCCCAGCTGTATCCTGCTCCCTCATTCCTTCCCAATACCATCCTCCATTCCACATCTCCTCCCTGCCCCTTTCCAAGTCCACTGATTGGAAAGGACATCCTCACCTTTCATCTGACCCTGTTTTATCAAGTATATTCAGGACTGGCTGCAAAGTACTCCTCTGTGGCCTAACAGGACTGCTCCTCGCTTGGGGGGTGAGGAGGTCAAAGAGCCTGCCATTGAGTTCCTGTCAGAAACAGTCCCTGTTCCTCTTAGTATGGGGAACCAATTGGTTACTGAGCTCCCATGGGCTACATCAGAGCAAAGATTCTAGGTTATATCCATACATGGTCCTTGGTGGAGTGTTAGTCTCAGAAAAGACACCTGTGCCCAGATATATTTGGTCCTTGTGGAGCTCCTATCCTTTTCACATCATACTAACTCCCCTTCTTTCATATGATTCCTTGAACTTTGCTGAAGATTTGATTATGAGTCTTAGTATCTTCTTTGACACACTGCTAGGTAGAATCTTTCAGATGCCTTCTGCGATAGACTCCTGACATATGTCCAATGCACATCCCATTTGTCTTTCTAACTGAGGATTGATCATCTTACCCTGTGTCTGCTTTCTTGTTTATCTTCTTTAGGTGTATAGATTTCATTATGTTTATCATATCTTGTAGGTCTATATAGCAAGTATATACCATGTTTGTCTTTCTCCTTCTGGGATACTTCACTCAGAATGATCTTTTCTAGATCCCACCATTTGCCTGCAAATTTCATGATTTCCTCGTTTTTGATTGCCAAGTAGTATTCCATTGTGTAAAAATACCACAATTTCTGTATCCATTCCTCCATTGATGGACATCTGGGTTGTTTCCAGGTTCTGGCTATTATAAATAAAGCTGCTAAAAACATGGTTGAGCAAATTTCCTTGTTGTGTACTTGAGCAAAATTTGGGTATATGCCTAGCAGTGGTATAGCTGGGTCTTGAGGTAGCACTATTCCTAATTGTCTGAGAAAGAGCCAGATTGACTTCCAAAGTGGTTGTACCAGTTTACATTCCCACCAGCAATGGAGGAGGGTTCCCCTTTGTCCATGACCTCTCCAGCATGTGTTGTCACTTGAGTTTGTGATCTTGGCCATTTTGATAGGTATAAGGTGAAATCTCAGGGTCATTTTGATTTGTATTTCCCTAACGGCTAATGACGTTGAGCATTTCTTTAAGTATTTCTCTGCCTTTCGATATTCCTCTATTGAGAATTCTCTTTTTAATTGGATTACTTGGTTTGTTGCTTTTCAGCTTCTTTAGTTCTTTATATATACTGGATATTAGCCCTCTGTCAGATAAAGGGTTGGTGAAAATTCTTTCCCAATCTGTAGGCATTTGTTTTGTTTTGATAATGATGTACTTTGCTTTATAGAAGCTTTTCATTTTCATGTGGTCCCATTTATTGATTGTTGCTCTTAGAGCCTGTGCTGTTGGTGTTCTGTTCAGGAAGTTGTCTCGTGTGCCAATGAGTTCTAGGCTCTTCCCCACTTTTTCTTATAAGCGATTTACAGTATCTGGTTTTATGTTGAGGTCTTTGATACACTTGGACTTTAGTTTTGTGCAGGGTGATAAATATAGATCTATTTTCACTTTTCTGCATGTAGACATCCAGTTGGACCAGCACCATTTGTTGAAGATGCTGTCTCTTTTCCATTGAATGCTTTTGGCTTCTTTGTCAAAGATCGAGTAGTTGTGTGGGTTTATTTCTGGGTCTTCTATTTGGTTCCATTGTTCCTCCTTTCTGTTTCTATGCCAATACCATGCAGTTTTTATTACTATTGCTCTGTAGTACAGCTTGAGATCAGGGATGGAGATACCTCCAGATGATCTGTTGTTGTACAGATTCGTTTTGGAGATTCTGGGTTTTTTGTTTCTCCATATGAAGCTGAGAATCTTTTTTTCAAGGTCTGTAAAATACTGAGTTGGTAGTTTGATGGGAATTGCATTGAATCTATAGATTGCTTTTGGCAGGATGGCCATTTTCACAATGTTAATCCTACCAATCCATGAGCACGGGAGATCTTTCCATCTTTTGATATCTTCTTCAATTTCTTTCCTGAGACAGTTGAAGTTTTTATCAAACAGGTCTTTCACTTGCTTGGTTATTGTCACCCCAAGGTACTTTATGTTATTAGTGGCTATTGTGAAGGGTGTCATTTCCCTGATTTCTTTCTCGGCCCTTTTGCCTTTGGTATACAGGAGGGCTTCTGATTTTTTTGAGTTGATTTTGTATTCTGCCACTTTACTGAAGGTGTTTATCAGTTGAAGGATTTCTCTGGTTGAATTTTTGGTGTCGCTCATGTGTACTATCATATCATCTGCGAATAGTGACACTTTGACCTCTTCCTTTCTGATTTGTATCCCCTTGGTCTCCTTTAGTTGTCTTATTGCTCTAGCTAGGATTTCAAGTACTATGTTGAAGAGATATGGAGAGAGTGGGCAGCCTTGTCTTGTCCCTGATTTCAGTGGGGTTGATTAAAATTTCTGTCCATTAAGTTTGATGTTGGCTATAGGCTTGTTGTATATTGCCTTTACTATGTTTAGGTATGTGCCTTGTATCCCTGATCTCTCCAAGACTTAAACATTAATGGGTGTTGGACTTTGTCAAATGCTTTTTCGGCATGTAAGGAGATGATCATATGGTATTTCTCCTTCAATTTGTTTATGTGGTGGATTACATTGATGGATTTTCATATGTTGAACCACCCTTGCATGCCTGGGATGAAGCCTACTTGGTCATGGTGGATGATATCTTTTATGTGTTCTTAGTTTTGGTTGCAAGTATTTTATTGAGTATTTTTGCATCAATGTTCATAAGAGAGATAGGTCTGAAGTTCTCTTTTTTTTGTTGGGTCTTTGGGTGGTTTAGGTATCAAGGTGACTGTGCCTTCATAGAATGAGTTTGGTAATGTTCCTTCTGTTTCTATTTTGTGGAATAGTTTGGAGAGAATTGGAGTTAGTTCTTTTTTGAAGGTCTGGTAGAATTCTGCACTGAATCCATCTGGCCCAGGGCTTTTTTTTTTTTTTTTTTGGAAGAGAGACTGTTGATGACTGCTTCTATTTCTTTGGAGGATATAGGACTATTCATACTTTCTACATGATCTTGTCTTACTTTGTGTAGATGGAATATATCAAGAAAATTGTCCATTTCGTGGCATATAGGCTTTTATAGTAAGCCCTAATGGTTGTTTGTATTTGCTCGGTGTCTGTAGTTATGTCCCCATTTTCATTTCTGATTTTGCTGATTTGGATAGTTTCTCTCTACCTTTCAGTTAGTTTAGCTAAAGGTTTGTCTATCTTGTTGATTTTATCAAAGAGATAGCTCTTGGTTTCATTGATTCTTTGAATAGTTTTATTTGTTTCTAATTGATTAATTTCAGCCCTGAGTTTGATTATTTCCAGCTGTCTTCTCCTCTTGGGTGTATTTGCTTCTTTTTTTCTCTAGGGCTTTCAGTTGGGCCATTAAGTTGCTTGTATGAGATGTCACAAATTTCTTCTTGAAGGCACTTAGTGCTATGAATTTTCCTCTGAGCACTACTTTCATTGTGTCCCATAAATTAGGGCATAATGTACCTTCATTTTTGTTGAATTCTAAGAAGTCTTTAATTTCTTTCTTTATTTCTTCCTTAACCCAGCTATCATTGAGCAGCAAGTTGTTCAGTTTTCATGTGCTTGTAGGTTTTTTCTAATTCCATTGTTGTTGAGGTCCAGCTTAATTCATGGTGGTCAAATAGAAAACAGCGGGTTATTCCAATCTTCTTATATCTGTTGAGGCTTGCTTTGTGTCCATCTATATGGTCTATTTTGGATAAGGTTCCATGAGGTGCTGAAAAGAAGATATACTCTTTTGTGTTTGGGTGGAAAGTTCTGTAGACATCTATTAGGTCCATTTGATTTAGGACCTCTGTAAGTGCCTTCATTTCCTTATTAGGCTTTTGTCTAGATGATCTGTCCCTTGGTAAAAGTGGTGTATTGAAGTCTCCCACTATCCAGGTGTTGGGATGGATGTGTGATTTAAGTTTTAGTAATGTTTTGTTTATGAATGTAGGCGCTCTTTTATTTGGTGCATAGATGTTCAGAATTGTGATGTCCTCTTAGTTGATTTTTCCTTTGATGAGAATGTAGTGTCCCTCCTCATCTTTTTTGATTAATTTTGGTTGAAAGTCTATTTTATTAGATATTAGGATAGCTACCCCAGCTTGTTTTCTGGGTCCATTTGCTTGAAAGACATTTTTTCCAGACCTTTACTCTGAGGTAATGTTTATCTTTGTTGCAGAGGTGCATTTCTTGGATGCAGTAGAATGTTGGATCTTGTTTCCTCACCCATTCTGTTAGGCTGTGTCATTTTATTGGAGAGTTGAGGCCATTGATAGATATTAGTGACCAATGAATGTTAGTTCCTTTTATAATGGAGTCAGTGGTATTATTGTGTTTCATTGCCTGTTTTCTTCTAATTTTTGTTGGGATATTATCTGCATGCTATGTTTTCTTGGGTGAAGTTGTTTTCATTGGATTGGAGTTTTCCTTCTAGTATCTTCTGTAGGGTTGGTTTGCTGTGTAGATATTGCATACATTTAGTTTTGTCATGGAATATTTTGTTTTCTCCATCCATGTTGATTGAATGCTTGACAGGGTATAGTATCTTGGGTTGACATTTGTGGTCTCTTAGCTTCTGCATGACACCTGCCCAGGCCCTTCTGGTTTCCATAGTTTCTGATGAGAAGTCCGGTGTGATTCTGATAGGTCTATCTGTATATGTTATTTGGCCTTTTTTCCTTGCTGCTTTTAATATCTTTTCTTTGTTCTGTAGATTTAGTGTTTTGAGTATGATGTGATGTGATGTGTTTCTTTTCTGGTCTAGTCTATTTGGTGTTTTGTGGGCTTCTTGTATATTTATGGACATCTCTTTCTTTAAGTTGGGAAAATTTTCTTCTATGATTTTCTTGAAAATATTTTCTGGACCTTGGAGCCTGGAGTCTTCTTTTTCATCAATTCCTATTATTCTTAGATTTTGTCTTTTCATGGCGTCCTGGATTTCTTGGATATTTTGTTTGGACTTTTCTGATTTTACTTTTTCTTTGAGAGAAGTATCAATTTCTGCAAGTATATCTTTAGCTCCAGAGATTCTCTCTTCCATCTCTTGTATTCTGTTGGTGATGCTTACCTTTGTGGTTCCTGATCTTTTCTCCAAGTTCTCCAGCTCAAGGGTTTTCTCAGTTTGTGTTTTCTTTATTGATTCTAATTCTGTTTTCATGCCTTGCACCATTTCCTTCATCTGTTTGAATGTGGATTCCTGTCTTTCTAAGATGGTCTCTATTTTTTTTGTTCATTTCCTCTGTATATGCCACTAATTGTATCTCCACTTGTGCCTCTGTTTGGCTATGTTTGCCTGTGTTTCTTTAAGAATTTTGTCCATTTCCTCTCTTTGCCTCCAATTGACTGCCCAAATCTTTGATATATTTGTTCATTTTCTCTTTAACTGTCTGAATTTGCATGGCTGTTGCTTTGAGAGAATTGTTTGTTTCCTCTTTATGAGCCTCAAATAATTGGGTAAGCATAGCTTTAAAGTCATTTTCCTGTGCTTCTGATGAATTGGTGTATCCATCAATTTTGGAGGTTTGCTGGTGAAGTCATGATGTCCTGATTTATGGTGGATATGTTCTTTCACCTACCCCTGGCCATTGGCTTATCTGAAACCTTCCCTGTTCGTTTTTGGATTCTGCAGTTCAGACTTGTACTGTCTCTCTCTGGTGTCTGGTGAGTTCTTCAGGAAGCTGAGAGTGGTCCTGTGGCCTCAGTGTGTGCATTGGTGGACTAGGTGTACCTGTGGGAGGAAAGTACGCTGGCACAAAAGGGGCAAATGCAGGCGCACGCATGTGTGTGTGTATGTTTGTGTGTGTGTGTGTGTGTGTGTGTGTGTGTGGAAGTGTGCGTGGAAGTGTGTCTTGAGGGACAGAGTGATAGATAATGTTGAACCCTTGTGTGTGTGGGAGGGGCTTTGCACTGTATATGTAGCAGCCGCTAGTGATGGTCGTGGCACAATTTCTGGCATTAATTGCCTTAACTACTCAATTGGATCTGCAGAGCAGGGGCTTCAATGTCCTAAGTGACCCTCTGTTACCCACAGTGGGAATGTGGGTTGGAGCGGTCTGATGCCTGGCTTCTGTTTTAGAAGGACCTTGGATCTGGGGCTCTGCAGATACTCAAGGGTGCACTCACTCTCAAGCAGGTCACTTCCGCTGGGATCAGCAGGAATAGGCAGGGATTGGGGTATCCTGGCTCTCTGCTCTCTGGTTTGGCCCTGTTTGGTCTTATGCTGGAGGCCTGATGTGCCCCGCCAGCTCAGTGCTGCTCCACCGCCAGGTTAGGAAGTCCCGCTGTAGCTGGAGACTGGGTTGCCAGTGCAGATGCTTTCTGGGAAGTCCTGGGGGCTCTCGACTGTGCTCTCCAAGCTTGGGAGGCCAAGCGCCTGGTGTGCCTAGCTTGTATGGCGTTTCTGCCTGGCTTTGGTGGGTATATAGCATATTATCTGTCACTGAGGGATTGGGCAGGCTGTGCAGTTAGTGGCTGAGAGACCCTGCGGAGCCAGTATGGCAGCTAGCAGACCTGGGACCCTGGGAGGATGGTGCTGTGGGTCTGGGACTCTGAGACCGATACCACTGGCAGTTGCTGCTAAGGGGCTAGGAGCTCCACCTCAGCCGCTGCACACCCCATGCAGTTAGATCTGAGCTGAGAATCTTGGTGAGTCCACTGTGCCGAGGAGGAAGGAGATCCGAGAAAGGGGAGTGCCAGGAGATCAAAAGATCATTTCTCTCTTTCCCCAAACAAGTCCCCTGGTAACCCGAGACCAAAGTTCTCACCTCATGTGATGTTCCCTGTCGTTTAGAAAGCCTCACCTTTGTTTTCCTGGCTTCAGAGGTCCTTCCACTCATCAACTTAGGCATTCAGCTCTTCCACAGCTCAGAAACTGTGCATGCTAGTTGCCATCTTGGCTCTGCCCCCGAACATTTCTTTAAGTGTTTCTCTGCCATTTCTTATTCTTCTACTGAGAATTCTCTGTTTAGCTCTGTACACCTTTTGAAAAAATGGATTACTTGATTTGTTGCTGTTTAACTTCTTCAGATCTTTATATATTCTGGATATTAGTCCTATGTAAGATATAGCGTTGGTGAGGATTCTTTTCCAATCTCTAGCCTGTCATTTTGTTCTGACAAGAGTGTCTTTTGATTACAGAAGCTTTTCAGTTTTATGAGGTCCCATTTTTTGATTGTTGATTTTAGAACCTGAGTTCTTGGTGTTCTGTTCAGGAAGCTGTGTCCTGTGTCAATGAGTTCAAGGCTCTTCCCAACTTCGTATAAATACAGGTTTACAGGGTTTGGATTTATGTTGAGGTCTTTGGTCCACTTGGACTTTTGCTTTGTGCAAGGTGATAAATATGGATTTTTTTTGGCATTTTTCTACATGCAGACACCTAGTTAGACTGCATCATTTGTGGAAGACCCTGTCTTTTTTCCATTGTATGGTTTTGGTCTCTTTGTTAAGAATCAAATATCCGTTAAGTATGTGGGTTAATTTCTGGGTCTTCTATTTTATTCCATTGATCTACCATTCTGTTTCTATGCCAGTACCATGCAGTTTCTGTTACTATTACTCTGTTGTACAGCTTGATATCAGTGATGGAGATAACTCCAGACAATATGTTGTTGTAGAGGATTTTTTTTAGCACTTCTGGGATTATTTGCTTTTCCATATAAAATTGAGAATTATTCTTTCAAGGTTTGTAAATAATTTTGTTGGTATTATGATGGGAAGTGCATTGAATCTGTAGATTGATTTTGGCAGGATTGCCATTTTCACTATGTTAATCCTACTGATCCATGAGCATGGGAGATCTTTCCATCTTTTGATATCTTCTTCAACTTCTTTCTTCAGAGACTTAATTTTTTTTTCAAACAGTTTTTTTCATTTCCTTGGTTAGAGTCAGACCAAGGTACTTTATGTTAGTGGCTTTTATGAAGGGTGTTGTTTCCCTAATTTCTTTCTCAATCTTATTGCCTTTCATATACAGGAGGGCTACTGATTTTTTTTTTTAGTTAATTTTGTATCCAGCCATTTTGCTGAAAGTGTTTATCAGCTAAAGGAGTGCTCTGGTTGAATTTTTAGGGTCACTCATGTACATTATCATATTATCTGCAAATACTGCTATTTTGACTTCTTCCCATCCCTTTAATCTCCATTAGTTGTCTTAATGTTATCGCTAGGACTTCAAGTACTATGTTGAAGAGATATGGAGAGAGTGGGCAGCCTTGCCTTGTCCCTGATTTCAGTGGGATTGATTTACGTCTCTCTCCATTCAGTTTGATGTTGGTTATAGTCTTGCTATATATTGTATATTGTCTTTACTATGCTTAGGTGTGTGTCTTTTATCCTTGATATCTACAAGACTTTAAACATGTATTGGTGTTGGATTTAGTCAAATGTTTTTCCATCATCTAAGGAGATGATCATGTGTTTTATCTCCTTCAGTTTGTTTATATGGTGGATTACATAGATAGATTTTCATATATTGAACCACCCCTTACATGCTTGGGATGAAGCCTACTTGGTCATGGTGGATGATATCTTTTATGTGTTCTTGGATTCAGCTTGCGAGTATTTTATTGAGTATTTTCTCATCAAAGTTCATAAGAGAGATAGGTCTGAAGTTCTCTTTTTTCTTGGGTCTTTGTGTAGTTTATGTATGAAGTGAATGTGTCCTCATTGAATGAGTTTGGTAATGGTCTTTCTGTTTCTATTTTGTGTAATAGTTTGAAGAGAATTGGAGTTAGCTCTTCTATGAAGATCTCATAGAATTCTGTGCTGAAATCATCTAGCCCTAGGCATTTTTTTTTTTTTTTGGAAGGAAGAATTTGATGACTGCCTCTATTTTCCTGGGAGATATAGGACTGCTTAATCTATTTACCTGATCTTGATTTAATTTTGGTAAATGGAATCTATCAAGAAAATTGTCTGTTTCATTTAGATTTTCAAATTTTGTGACATATAGGCTTTTGTAGAAAGACCTAATAATTATGTGGTTCTCCTCAGTGTCTGTTTTTATGTCACACTTTTCATTTCTGATTCTGTTCATTTGGATATTGTGTCTCTGTCTTTTAGTTAGTTTGGCTAAGAATTAGTCTCTTTTGTTGATTTTCTCAAAGAACCAGCTCTTGGTCTCATTGATTCTTTGAATTCTTTCTTTGTTCCTAATTCATTGATTTCAGCTCTGAGTTTGATTATTTCCAATAGGCAACTCCTCTTGGGTGTGTCTGCTTGTTTTTTTTCCCCTAGGGGTTTTAAGTGTGCCTTTAAGTTGCTTGTATGAGATATCTCAAATTTCTTTTTGGAGGCACTTAGTAATATGAACTTTTTCCCTAGCACTGCTTTCATTGTGTCCCACCAGTTTGGGTAAGCCATACCTTCATTTTAATGAATTTTAGGAAGTCTCTAATTTCATTTTTCATTTCTTCCCTGACCAAGCTACATGGAGTAGAGAGTTGATTAGTCTCCATTTGTATGTAGGCTTTTTGTTATTTCTGTTGTTGTTGAGGTTTAGTTTTAGGCCATGGTGGTCTGATAAGATATAAGGGATTATTTCGATATTCTTTATCTGTTGATGCTTGCTTTGTGCCGGAGTATATGGTCAATTTTTGACAATGTTCCCTGAGGTACTGAAAAGAAGGTATAATCTTGAGTTTGGGTGAAAGGTTCTGTAGACATATATTAGGTCCATTTGATTTAGGACCTCTGTAAGCATCATTATTTTCTTATTTATCTTTTGTCTAGATGATGTGACCCTTGGTGAGATTGGAGTGTAGAAGTCTCCCATTGTTAAGGTGCTGGGATCAATGTGTGATTTTGGCTTCAATAATGTTTCATTTACAAATGCAAGTGCTCTTTTTGGGGAGCATAGATGTTCAGGATTGTGATATCCTCCTGGTCAATTTTTCCTTTGATGAGACCGAAGTGCCCTTCATGATCTTTCTTGATTAATTTTCATAGAAAGTCTATTTATTAGATATTAGGATAGCTACTCCAGCTTGTTTTCTGGATCCATTTGCTTCAAAAATATTTTCCCAGGCCTTTACTCTGAGGTAGTGTTTATCTTTGTTGCAGAGGTGTATTTCTTGGATGCAGCAAAATGTTGGATCCTGTTTCCACAATCATTCTGTTAGCTTGTGTCTTTTTATTGGAGAGTTGAGTCCATTGATGTTGATAGATAATAGTGACCAATAAATGTTATTTCCTTTTATTTTAGAGTTGGTTTGTGTTACTGTGTTTCAATGCTTATTTTCTTTTAATTCTTTGTTGTGAAGTTATCTATAGCCTGTGTTTTCTTGACTGTAGTTGATTTCGTTGGATTGGAGTTTTCCTTCTAGTATCATCTATAGGGCTGGGTTGCTGTGTAGATTTTGTTTAAATTTAGTTTTGTCATAGAATACTCTTTCTCCATCTATGTTGAATAAAAACTTTGCTGTGTATAGTAGTCTGAGTTGGCATCTGTGGTCTGTTAGAGTCTGCCTGAAATCTTCCCAGGCCCTTCTGTCTTTCACAGTTTCTGTTGAAAAATTTGGTGTGATTCAGATAGGTCTACCTATATATGTTAATTAGTTTTTTCCTTGCTGCTTTTAATATTTTTTCTTTACTCTGTAGATTTATTGTTTTTACTCTTATGTGATGTGAGCAGTTTCTTCTCCAGTATATTATATTTGGTGTTCTGTAGGCATCTTGTATGTTATTAGACATCTCTGTGTTTAAGTTGAGAAAATTTTCTGTTATGATTTTCTTAAAAAATATAGTAATAGGAACAGGTATGGTCTCTGACATGAACTGATTGGCCTGTTCTTTGATCACCTCCACTTGAGGAGGAAGCAGCCTTACCAGGACACAGTGGAAGACAATGCAGCCACTCCTGATGAAACCTGATAGACTAGGATCAGAAGGAAGGGGAGGAAGACCTCTGCTATCAGTGGACTGGGGGAGAGACATGGGTGAAGAAGGGGAAAGGAGGGAGGGTGGGAATGTGAGGGGATGAGGGAGGGAGCTCCAGGGGGGACACAAAGTGAATAAATGTAATTAATAAAAATTAAAATAAAAATATTTTCTGGACCTTGGAGCCTGGAATTATTTTTTTTTTTTTATCTATTCTGACTATTTTTAGATTTTGTCTTTTCATGGTGTACTTGCAGTCTGTACTTCAGACTGGGTCTGTCTGCTTCTATTGTGTGGAGTATTTCTTCAGGAAGAGGATAGAGGTCCACTGGTTTGAGAGTGTATGTTGGTTTTTCAGCTGTAGCTAAGGGAATAATGTTGCAGGCACATTTGCGCAAGTGTGGGCATGTGCTTGGAAGTGTGCCTTGAATTAGAGCATGTAGGTGCCTGGAAGGGTGCAGCTTAAGCACAGAGTGTGTGAGTGTGCAGGTGCTGGCACTGACCATGGGCAAAATGTGTATGCTCTGGTGCCCTGACTACCTCAGTGGCCTACAAGACTGTCTTACTGACCTCCTGGTATTCAGATCTGTCTGGGCTCCAGGAATTGTTTGTCTGGACTCCACTGGTATACCCACATAACAGGGGCTTCAATTTTTAGAATGCTTTCCCAGTGATCCCTATGTTGCCCACAGTGGGAGTGTGTGTTGGAGGATTTCGATATCAGGCTGCTAGTGTAGAGGGACCTAGATCTGGGGCTCTGCAAACACTCACTTGAAGGCTGACTCATTCCCTCAGAGTCCTAATTGGAAAGCACAGGGGTTCTTCCTGTTCTCTAATCTCAGATTTGGTCCCCCAGGGGCACGTGAGGTTATAAGAGATTCATCAACTCAGTGGTGTCCACAGTTTGGCAGCCTGGCAGGGAGGCCTGTATGTCTCAGTCACAGAGCACTGAGGCTCTTGCTTGAATTAGCCACTTCCCTGGCTGCAACCACAGCCCTTGGCGGACCACCTGTTCTGTTTCAGTCACTGAGAGTGGAGGTTCGTGCTTGGGGAAACCACTGCTACTTCCACCCAGCAGGTAGGCCAGTGCTTGTGACAAGGGGAAGTGCAGAGGGGTTGAATATTCACCACTCTCGGTCCCTGGAGACATACCTGGGTGACATAGATCCAAACTGTCTCAGCTCATGGTTGACCCCTTTCACCCAGGAAGCCTCAAAGTGGATGTTTTGGCTTTAGATACCCCTTCACTCACCAATTTCAGAGTTTTGGATGCTGTGCCCCTCAGATATGGTACGTGCTGGTCACAGCCATCTTGAACTACCCCAGAGGCTGGCTCTTTGATTACCTCTACTTGGGTGCAGGCAACCTTACCAGGCCACAGAGCAAAGCAATGCAGCCAGTTCTGATGAGACCTGATAGGCTAGGGTCAGGTAGAAGCTGAGGAGGACCTCTAATATCAGTGGACTAGGTGATGGGCATAGGATGAGAAGAAGGAGGGAGGGTAGGAATGGGAAGAGATAAGGTGGGGGGCTACAGCTGGAATACAAATTGTATAAATTGTAAAACTTTTAAAAAATGTTAGAAGCAGTATCCTATAGGATACAGATGTAGGAAACAACTTTCTGAAGATGACTCCATTTGCTTAATAATTAAGGCCAGCAATTGAAAACAGGAATTTTACAACACTAAAAACCATCTACATAACAAAAGAAATGATCACCTAGATGAAGAGGAAGCCCACAGAATAAGGGAGAATCTTTGTAAGCTATATATCTGACAGAAGATTAATATCCACAACTCTAGGTTTAAAGAAGAAGAAAAAGGAAGAGAACAGGAAGAAAAGGAAGGAAGGAAGGAAGGAAGGAAGGAAGGAAGAAAGGAAGGAAGGAAGGAAGGAAGGAAGGAAGGAAGGAAGGAAGGAAGAAACAAAGAAAGACATCAATGACCCCCCAAAATTGGCCTGGAAGATAAACAGAGTTCTCAATAGAACAACAACAAGAAAAAGCACTCCTAGAAATCAGAGAAATGTTAATAAAAATAACTTTGAGATTTCTTCTTACTCCCATCAGAATGGCAAACATAAACAAAACAATGAGCCATAAATACTTGAGGGGCTTGGGAAAAGAGAAACCTGTGTTCAGTGTTGGTATTGCAAAGTGATCCAGCCAAATCTAGAAACCAGAGTGGAGAATCCACAAAGGCTCAGAAGTAAGTCTATCATATGACCCAGCTATACTCCTTATCATCTGCCCAAGGGACTCAACATTATATTCTACACATCCATGCTCATTGCTGCTCTACTTACAATAGCTAAGAAATGGAACCAGCCCAAATGTTTTTTAACTAATAAATGGAAAATGAAAATGTGGTACATACACACTGTGAAATACTATTCAATTGTAAAAAAGAAATGAAATCATGAGCTTTGCAGGTAAATGAGTGGAACAAGAAAATATATCACATTTAGTGATCCAGAGCCAGAACCAGAAGAACAAATGTCACATGTGTCTCTCATCTGAAATTCCTAGGTCCAAAATTTCAGGTGTAAGTACATAACCTAAAGTAACTGCAGAAACCAGAGAAAGTAAAAAGGGAACAACGCGAGAGTCTGTGGAGCTATTTAAAGGGAATAATAGGGTACAAGTGATCTGAAGGCGGAAATGGGAAAAAAGAAGAGGCTTTAATTATGGAAGGTGATAAAAAAATAAACACATAAAAAAGGTGACAGTTACAAGAAGGATATCCAAATTCAAAAGGAATCATATTATCATCAATGTATGTAAAATATATATACAATTCATGTTAGTATGTGCATATTTATACATATATAGTTTAAATGAAAATTTCTCCTGTGGACGATGTTTTTTCTAAGAACTGTAGATTATCTAAGAAAAACCCTAGTACCAGCCATAGCAAGTCCTCATTTGGCTTGTGGCTTATTGTTGTCCAAGAAACTCCCAAAATATTATAGCCAAATTGCATTTGCCCTTATTTGTTCTCCAAAGATAAAAGAAAATTCCCTGTTGATGAAGAACCAACCAACTGCTTCAGACATAGGATCAATTGGACCCAACTTAGAATTCACCCGAAAGCCTCCACACTGAGGACTAATTTTCAGGGTACCAGAAGCCACTGTGCCAGCTTCCAAAGAAGAGAAGCAACCAATTATCCTGCCCAGCTATGATATCTATGATGTATTTATAACATAACATGTATACATAACAACCAAGCATGGCTCAAAAAATCCTAGTGGCAGTAGTGACATGCATACTTTAGCCGTAACCCAGAGCTCTAATTGGGCTTAAGGCTTACACACCAAGAGTAAAGTCATGTCTGGTACTAGAAACCCAGGGAAAGTGAAATTGTGGCTCTTTGAGAAGATACTAAAGACACTACTTTACTAACCCTAAAATACATAACAACAATCTTTAAGCATTTGCCTTTAAAGCTACAGAAAACTCTTGTCTACACTCTGTACCAAGGAAACTTCTCTTTACAACAAACAAAGATCATTTCAGAAAACCACTACCAATCAAAATGTAGAATTGTGGAACCCACTCCCAACTAATGTACCTGCAAAATAACTCCTGCAACCTAAGGCTTAAGGATCATGGTGGAAGAGAGGACAGAAATATTATAATAGCAAGAGAAACAAGAAGTATATCTTTTATTAAAAAATAATTTCAATGAACTTATACCCATAAAGACTCACCAACATGAATGCCTAAATATGAGCTGAACAAGGGCAACTCCAACAGAAGAGGGAAAGCTCCTGGGGGCACAAATTTTGACAAAGAACTACAGCCAACTAAGGAATCCTGATAACAGTAGAAAGTATTTCTCTTCCTCTGGGAAGAGCACACCAAATTGTTGTCAAATATCAAAGTCATTTCTGAAAAGATATACATACAAGTAACATTACACAAACAAAACAGAGCAGGTTGTACTCAAGGAGGCAGAGGCAGGTGATTGCAGTGAGTGCAGTGAGTGTAGTGAGTGCAGTTTGGTCTACAAGTCTGAGTCCAGGACAGCCAAGGCTGCACAGAGAAACCGTCTCAGAATGAAAGAAGGAAAGAAAGAAAGAAAGAAAGAAAGAAAGAAAGAAAGAAAGAAAGAA
>NW_026585894.1:14026138-14124568 GCF_907164565.1 Psammomys obesus
AGAAAGAAAGAAAGAAAGAAAGAAAGAAAGAAAGAAAGAAAGAAAGAGGGAGGGAGGGAGGGGGGAGGGACGGAGGGAGGGAGGGAGGGAGGGAGGGAGGAAGGAAGGAAGGAAGGAAGGAAGGAAGGAAGGAAGGAAGGAAGGGGCCATAAATGTGACAAAGTGAAACGTGTAAGGGTTTGCAGGAAGAAAATGGAAGTGGGAAACAATGGAAATGATAAATGTTTATCTCAAAAACTTAAAAAAAATACTTAAGCAAGAATTTATCTGTCTATTCTTCCTTCATTTTTTTTTCTGAATTTACACAGTGAGACAGTGGTCATATATTTGCTTCATCTATAAACATTGTCCCACAGGTCATTAAAGTTCTGTTTACTTTTTGGTCATTTTTCTTTCTGTATTTTAATTTGTATATTTTCCTACTACCAAGTCCTCAAATTCAAAAGTCTTTTCTGAGGAATTATTTAATACACTCCTAAGATTATCCAGTAAATATTTCATGACAACTATTGCATTTTCTCAGCTCTAGAAATTCTATTTTGTTTTTATTGATTGTATTTCTTCCATAATGTATGCTTCCCCTTAAACCCCTTCACATATTTATTGTATTTGTTTTAAAACATTTACATGCTAATTTCATTTGTTATTTACATGTCTGTGTTTCTTTACTAACTTGTAACCCAGCTATAGCTTATATATTCCTGGTTCTTATTAAATTTTTATGGACTGATGAACATCATTACACTAGTTTGAATGCCTTTATTTTATTTTTTTTTCTTTATACAAGGATTTCTTTTGCTGATCAACTACTTGACTTGTGGGCCAACTTGATCAGTATATAGCCTTTTAAATATTTTTTCAGTTTTTCATATTTAATGTTTATTTATTTTAACATATTTACCTTTAACAAGTAAGAATTATATATATTTATGATATACATTTTAATATATATATATACTGTCAAATCAGCATATTTTTGGATAAGGTAATAATTTCAAAAAGTTATTTGTGTCTCCTTATGTGTATTTGTGAATGAACGTATGAGTGATTTTAAGTTTAAGACTACATTAATTTTGGTAATAAGATATGATTTACCAGCTCGGCATTGTGGACTTGCCTTTAATCTCAGAATTCAAGGAGGCAGAGGCAGGTGGATTTCTGAGTTCAAGGCAGCACTTGTTTACAAGTGAGTCCAGGACAGCAAGAGCTACACAGAGAAATCTAAACCAAAGAGAGAAAGGAAGGAAAGAAAGAAAGAAAGAAAGAAAGAAAGAAAGAAAGAAAGAAAGAAAGAAAGAAAATAAAAGAAAGAAAGAGAAAATAAGGATTTACCTTAGAAAGAAATCACCATCCTGAAGTCAATCAGAGACTACAGAGATTAAAACTTAAATACATTTTGAGAGCCTGTTCCCCTATCCAATATGATCCTTATAGATAAAGGCACTAACAAACTTGATTGATGACATGGGTACCACTAGTTTAACCTCTAGTGGTTAGAGGTCTTACTGGTCATTATAAGGATGGCTAGAATTCAAACAGGCAAAGAAGAAATCAAAGAAACTTTTATTCAGGAAGATTCCATATGTACAGTTTTAGACCTGAAGATGCTGAAAACAGGATTGTTCCAGTAACAGCAAATCATACAGAAGAGCCAGGATGGGTGAGATGGAAATAAGTCAATAAAGTAGCAATGAAGGCCAATTTTGTCACTCTTTAGTGAAGAAAACTAGGACAAACTGGATTCTAGAGGCTTCATTCTACATCAAGACATACCTGAGTCCACCTATGTCTTCACAAGGTTTTCCTACATAATCTGAGCAAAACACAGCTACCCATTATATTACCTGTATGGCAATCACATTCAAGAACTAGTGGGAAACACATAATGTACCATTTCTAGTCCAGCCTTTTTTGAAGCAATAAATTGCTTTGAAACTACAGTACTTATGCAAATGTGATATTACTATCAGATATCACATTTGCATACCATCTGTTAGGTTTTCAGAGCTGAGCACAGAAATCTTTCCACTCTAAAATTTTAGATAATGTCTTACAATAACTATCAGGTAACATTATCAACAGGCTTGAAATTGCTTGGGATTCCAGCCTGTGGACATTAAACCAAAAACCATATGGATATGATGATTTAATAATAGGTTTTAAATAGGTTCTCAATTAATGCAGCCTGTGTTTGGAGTTTATGCCCCAATCCTATTCAGCCTTGTGCTACATATACACCATCATAGTCTAGGAATTCCTTCAGAGCTTACAAAGAGGGAAACATAGACTCATTCATTGAACCTATAATAAAGATGTCCTTGCTGAACCTCTATTATTTGTTAGACATAGTAGGAGCAGATAATGTACTTATGGACATGACCAACTAAAACTACTGTTTTGACAAATTCTAGTTGGGGAAATATGGGAACAAATGATCTAAGACAGAATTCCTGGAAGTGGCAGAAAAGCAAATAAAAATATGATAAAATGACAAAGATAGGGTCATTATTCTGGATATACAAGGTGTGGAAACTCTTTCTGAAGTTAGGATGACTAAATAGACACTTGAAGGTAGGGAAAGTCTGAACTTTGGGTGCGTCAGGGAGATGGTGACCCAGGCAGCAGGAACATAAGTGCAATGTAGGCAAAGTAGAAGTTTGCTTGAAATGTTTTTTGTTTCTTTGTTTATTTTGTTTTGTTTTGTTTTTAAGAGTAGAGAAGACAGTATGTCTGGAGCATGATGAGAAAGGTGGAAGATGATAAAGATTAAGTCAGTAAGACAGGCAACTTGTTTATCTGTGTAGACCTTGTGACACCTCTCTTTTCCTGTAAGTGAGAGAGAAAGAATAGTAAGGGGCGTGGATAGTGCAATAATATGTCAGTGTTTAGGAAGAAACTTCCTTGAAACAATCTACTCAATGTTGGCTCAGAATCATTGCTCAGTAGAATTTCTGTGTCTGCATTTTGAGCATAGATCTTAGGAAAGGGGACAAACCTGAAGGCAGGAACATTTGTTCAGAATCTACAGTAAATATGAATCTACAGGCACGCACAGGAGGCCTTGGGACAGCTTGGTTTCAGAATAAGGGGTGTGAGTGAGTCTGAGTAATACTGGCAATACCTGGCAATACTTTGGGCTCAGTTGCAAACACAGGAAAGTGTACATCATTCTGCCCCCTTAGAATTCTCTTCTACAAGGCTAGACCAACTGACAACTTCTCTTATGACACAGCCACAGAGAAGCACTCACAAAAATTAAAGGTATTTTGACAGTCTTAGTTAAACATTTTAGATATATCAGCATAAAAATCCTGCTCTAATCAAATCAAAAGTGAGTGAAAGCTCTAAGATCAATTACCGATCTGCCCAGTTATCTATAGTTACCCCCTTATCAACTTCCAAAACTATTTTTCATACACACATAATTTCACAGAGTCTACATGGTGGTTATTTATTTGACTCTCAGTCTATTCCTGCACTGTTTCCAGCAGTTGATGTCCTGACTCAGTTCTCACCAGAACTCCTGGAGTTAGGTAGCTTCTGTGATTGTGCACATTCTAAGATCAACTGGAAAGGGAAAGAGAGGAGATAAGGGAGAGACGGTGGGATTGGGAGGGGGCTAGGCTGGGATACAAAGTAAATAACCTGTGATTAATATTAAAAAAATAAAAATTAATAAAAAAAAGATCAATTGGTTCAGAGTGCCACTGTTACTGATTTAAGATAGTATTAAAACCTAAGTCTTTACAACTGCAAAGAATATGGTACATACATCGAATCACAGTATCAAGTTCAAGAATTCAGCTCTCCAAGAGCTGAGAACCTGTCAACAAATACCTTGATCTGACTGTTTCCTTGGATTTCTTCATCCCATCTGTCTTTCTACATCTGTGCCTTTCCCATACTTCAACTGTCCTCATCATTAGGCTTGTTCTGTGGTTTTATAACACCTACTTTGGTCTGGTTTCACAGAAGTGACTGTCTCTGATTTCTAGGTGCTGTCCATTGGGGTAGGGGTTACCTGACAACCAATGTAGGCATCTTTTGTTCTCCACAGCAGAGCTTAAGAAATTCTCAGATAACTGTCCTTGTTGCTTGCGGTTATCCTTTTCCTTCCACCTTGTACTATTTATCTCACTTTCACCTTTGAGAAGCAAAAAATAATCAAGCAATAAACAAACAAACAAAACACTTGAAGGAATACTTTTTCATTTTTCTCCATTTTGTTCATTTTGTTTCATAGGTAATAAAAGTTTCTAAAAAAGCTTATCAAACCAAATCCCTAACAACATATGCTTTCAGGTGTCTGGAGAAGAGTAACAACCTTTCCCCAAGGCCCAATATTATATTCCTATAGAGTAATTTTACACACACACACACACACACACACACACACACACACACACACACTCACTCACATACACACATTTTTCAAAGTCTATGCACATACATCTTCATAAATTAATCATGTATTACAGGTGATTTCTTTGCAGCTGATAAAGCATATCTTAAAAGAGAGCTCTCAGCAGCATAATAAATTCCTGGAATTAAATAATTACTTTGGGTGGTTCCAGAACTGACTGAGTGCATGAGCTATGGAATGCTAGAACATACAAAATGAGTACCATCAAGTGATTTATTAAAGACCATTCTAATGACAAATTCAAAATTATTAATAAAGTATACAACTAAAGTGATTATAATATTACTAGAATGAGTTCATTGAGACGTATAGACTGAGTCTGGGCAAGTACTTATTTGAGTGCCTATATTAAACAAGCTGATTATTTTTTGCAGGTTCTTTACAGTAAAATGATCACTAAAAATAAGAAAGGACTTTGTTGCTTGCTGCTGATCTACAGCATTAAAATTCTGATTTATGAGTGGTTTCTTAAAGCATCAAGCTTAATGCTAATGGCTGTAAACATAGAGAAAAAAATTAATTTTCTGCATAAATGGCTCCACCCAGCAGCAGATCGAAACAGATGCTGAAACTCACAGCCAAGCATGGGGTAGAGTTCAGAAACCTTGTGGAAGTATGTGGGGAAGGATAGAAGGATCTAGAGCAAGAACTCCATAAGAAGACCAACAGTCAATTAATCTATGCATACAACCAAAGAACACGCATGGTCTGGACCTAGACCCCTTAGACATATGCAACTGATGGGCAGCTTCGTCTTCATGGGGGCTGGGGTTCCTCTAGGAAGCAGAACAAGGGCTGTCTATGATATGGACCCTGTTGCCTGCTATTGCATCACTTCCCTCTAGGGGGGGCTGCCTTGCCTGGCTTCAATGAAAGAGCATGTGTTCAGTCCTGATGAGGCTTGAAGTACGGGGGTGAATTGGTACAATGGCAGGGAGCTCCCTTTTCCAAGAAGCAGATGGGGTAAAGGAGAAACAGGGTGGGTGGGTCTGACCATAAGGAAAGAAGGGAGGGGGCTTTGGTCAGGATGTAAAGTGAAAAAATAAATAAAATAATTTAAAAAAGATGGAAGGATCAGTAGGTGCTAGGTATGACAGAGAGATGCAATTATACTTTCGGATGGTTTTGCTTATGAATAATGTTGTCCTGGATACTGATGTGTGGATGCCAATATCAATCAAAATAGCCAACACTGCCACATACTTTTCAGGGTATAAGGCACTTTGTCACATGTGTGGTATTTGGTATTGTCGTTCTGACTTTCCAACAAGGATACATTCCTGAAGGCAGGTCTTAAACACAGGCTGGAGCTGTGTAATATGAGGGGTGGTGGCCACAGAAAGCCAAAAAGCCTCAGCTTCTACGTTGTTGCCCAGACACAGCACCCGATGTGCTTCTCTTTCTTTACATTTCCTTTCTTAAGCATCATTTACTTTGATTATTTCCTCCTCAAATAAGCAAAAATTAGTCCATTCAAGGTCAATTAACATCTGATTTTGTTGACAGCTTTGCCAAAGTTACCTGTAATAACTTCTGCTTTTGTCCCACATTAAATTTAATGAGAGAAAAAAGATGGAAGAATCACTGTGGGCATCTTCTTTAAAAACAAAACAAAACAAAAACAACAACAACAAAAAACTATCTTCAGGGATCCAAGATGGTGGCAATCAGTGTGTACCAAATCTAAAGGAGAGAAGATCAGAGACAATGAAATTACATCTGGATTACTGGGACAGTATTCCAACATCCAAACCAAGGATCTACTGGTCCCCCTGTGGAGAACAGGTGAACAATAAAATCATTCAGAAACCGGATTCAAGATGGTGGAGCACAGAGGAATCTGAGTCCCAGGACTGCAGTTTCTGGTAAGCCAGTAAGCCACAACTCAGCAATTAACCTATGCTTACAATGCCTTCTGAAGCATGGGAGAGTCCTCTCCCAAGACAGCTGCTTCCTGAGGCACCTGTGCTTCCTCAGCTGCCACCTGTGAAACCTGCACCGGACCCTTCAAGGCACCTATGCCTATGCACCTGCTTTCACGGTATCTGTGCCCACACTATGCCTTCCAAAGCTACCATACCAGTGTGCCTGTATCCCAAAAGCCAGCACCCAGACCTGTTCTCCTGCATCTCTATTGTCATCTTGAAGATTACTCCAGACTCCAGAGATGGGTAGATCCAGTATTCTTTGGTACAGCTGTTCTAGTTGAGGAGACCAGCAGGTACTTATCTGATCATAAAGACCCAAGGAACCCAGCAGGTTCCAGGAACAAACAGACAAGGCTAAGGACAACCAGAAGGCTAAAGACCAGTAAAAGAGCAATCAACCAAAACCAGGACATCATAGCTCCACTATAACATCTCCTCAAAACAATGGTTTTTCTAATGCAGTAGAAACACATGAAAATGAAGTTAAATCTATGTTCATGCAGTTATTAGAGTCATATAAAGATGAAAAGAATAAGTCTCTCAAAGAAGTACAGGATGATCTTTTCTAGATCCCACCAATTGCCTGCAAATTTCATGATTTCCTTCCTTTTAATTGTTGAGTAGTAATCTATTGTTTAAATGTACCACAATTTCTGTATCCATTGCTCAACTGATGGGCAGCAGGGTTGTTTCCAGATTCTGGCTATTAATAATAAAGGTGCTATGAACATGGTTGAGGCAATGTCTTTGTTGTATACTTGAACATATTTTGGTTATATGCCTAGGAGTGGTATAGCTGGATCTTGAGGTAGCAATATTCATAATTGTCTGAGAGAGTGCCAGATTGATTTCCAAAGTGGTTGTACAAGTTTACATTACTACTAGCAATGGAGTAGGGGTCCTCTTTCTCCACATCATCTCCAGCATGTGTTGGCACTTTGGGTTTTGATCTTAGCCATTCTGATGGGTATAAGTGAAATCTCAGGGTAGTTTTGATTTGCATTTCCCTGATGACTAAGGGTGATAAGCATTATTTTAAGTGTTACTCTGCCATTCCATGCTCCTCTATTGAGACTTCTCTGTTTAGTTCTGTACCCATTTTTTAATTGGGGAAATCATGAAATTTTCAGGCAAAAGGTAGGATCTAGAAAAAAATCATCCTGAGTGAGGTATCCCACAAGCAGAAAGACACATGGCATATACTCACTTGTAAGTGGATATTAGACATATAATATAGGATAATCACACTAAAATATGTACACCTAAGGAAGCTTATCAAGAAGGAGTACCCTGGGTAAGATGCTTAATCTGCAATCAGAAAGGCAAACAGGAAGGGGGAGAAAACAGGGAATAGGACAGGAGCCTATTACAGAGGACCTCTGAAAGACTCTACCTAGGAGGGTATCAAAACCTATGCTGAGACTCATAGCCAAACTTTGGGCAGAGTGCAGGAAATCTTATGAAAGAAGGAAAAGATAGAAAAATCTGGAGGGAACAGGAGCCCCACAAAGAAAGCAATAGAAACAAAAAATCTGGGCAAAGGGATCTTTTGTGAGATTGATACTCCAAACAAGGGCCATGCATGGAAATAACCCAGAACCTTTGCTTAGATGTAGCCCATGGCAGCTCAGTGTCCAAAAGGGTTCCCCAGTAATAGGAACAGGGACTGTCTCTGACATGAATTCATGGGTTGTCTCTTAGATCACCTCCACCTGAGTGGGAAGCAGCCTTACTAGGCTACAAAGGAAGACAAAGCCACTCAGACTGGGGAGGGGCATAGGAGAAGAGGGAGGGAGTTTGGGATTGGGATGAGGTGGGGGGGCTACAGCTGGGATACAAAGTGAATAAACTATAATTAATATAAATAAAATAAAAATTAAAAAAAGAAATACAGTAAAATAAAAACAACAACAACACAAAGGTCATTCACAGGAGACAACATACTGAAAAGAACACCAACAGCACAGGCTCTAAGATCAACAGTTAATAATTGGGACCTCATGAAACTGCAAAGCTTCTGTAAAGAAAAGGATGAAAAGGATATGGTTGTCAGAACTAAACAACAGTCTACAGACTGGGAAAAGATCTTCACCAACCCTACATCTGACAGGAGGCTAATATCGAGAATCTATGAAGAACTGAAGAAGTTGAATACCAAGAAACCAAGTAATCTAATTAAAAAATGGGGTACAGAAATTAACAGAGAATTCTCAACAGAGGAATAATAGCAAATGGCAGAGAAACACTTAAGGAAATGGGGGCCAGCCTTACCAGGCCATAGAAGAAGAGAGTGCATCCAGTCCCAATGAGACCTGATAGTCTAGGGACAGATGGAAGTGGAGAAGGTTTTTCCTTGTAAGTGGACTGGAAAAAGGGCATGGGAGGAGATGAGGAAGGGAAGAATTGGAAAGGGACAAAGGTAGGAGCTACAGCTGGGATACAAAGTGAATAAATTTTAATAAATAAAAAATATATTAAAAAATTGTTCAACATCCTTAGTCATTCGGGAAGTGAAAATCGAAAGGACCCTGAGATTTCACCTCACTACCATCAGAATGGCTAAGATCAAAAGCTCATGGGATGATACCTGCTAGAGCGGTTTTGGAGAAAAGAGAACCCTGCTCCATTGCTGTTGGCAATGTAACCTTGAACAACCATGTTGGAAATCAATCTGATGTTTTCTCAAAAAATTAACAATAGTGCCACCTCAAGATCCAGCAATACCACTTCTAGGCATATATCCAAAAGATGCTCAAGTATGCAACAAGGACATCTGCTTAACTGTGTTCATAACAGCTTTATTTGTAATAACCAGAATCTGGAAACAAAGTAGATGTCCCTCAGTGGTGGAATGGATACAGAAATTGTGGTACATTTACACAATAGAATACTACTCAGCAATTAAAAACAAGGAAATCATGAAATTTGCAGGTAAATGGTGGGAATTAGAAAAGATCATCCTGAGTGAGGTAACCAGAAGCAGAAACACACCTATGGTATATACTCACTTATAAGTGGATATCCTATATATAATATAGGATAAACATACTAAAATCTATACTCCTAAAGTAGCTAAACAACATGGAGGACCTTAGGGAAGATTCTAAATCCTCATTCAGAATGGCATAAGGGTAGACATTGGAAGTAGGAAAAGACAAGGAATAGAACAGAAGCCTTCCAAAGAGAATCTCAGAAAGAATCTACCCACCTGGGGAATGGAAGGAGATACTGAGATTCATAAACAAACTTAGGACAAACTGCAGAAAACCTGACAGGAAAAGAGGGAGATAAATATGGAGGGGTCAGGAATTCCACAAGGAGAACAACATAGCCAAAATACCTGGGGCCAGAGGTCCTGCAGATACTGATACTCTAACCAAGGACCATGCATGGAGATGATGTAGACCCCTTGTTCAAAGGAAGCCTATTGGCTGCTCTCTTTCCAAGTGGGTTCCCTAGTAAGGGGTACAAGGATTATCTCTGATATGAACTCAGTGGCTGGCTCTTTGATCACCTCTTGCTGGGAGTGCAGCCTTGCCAGGCCACAGAAGAAGATGATGCAGCTAGCCTTGATTGAGACATGATAAGTTAGGGTAAGATAGAAGGGGAGGAGGTATTCCTCTATCAGGGGACTGGGAAAAGGACATAGGGGGAGATGAGGGAGGGTGGGACTGAGAGAAGACAAGGGAAGGAGCTGCAACAGGGATACAAACTAAATAAACTGCAATAAATAAATAAATAAAATTTAAAAAAATAGAAGCCAACAAGGACAGACAGGAAACCACAATCAAAGAGGTGAAGGAAGTGAATAAAACTTTTGAAGAACTGAAAATAGAATTAGAATCAATAAAGAAAACACAATGTGAGGAAATCCTGGCAATGGAAAACTCAGAGAAGAGATCAGGAACCACAGAGGTAAGCATCACCAATAGAATACAAGATTTGGAGGAGAGTTGAAGATACAGTTGAAGAAATCAATATATCTCTCAAAGAAAACATTAAGATGGAAAGTTCCTGAACAAAACATCCAATAAATCACATACACCATGAAAAGACAAAACCTAAGAATAATATGAATAGATGAAAAAGAAGATTACAGGCTCCAAGAAAATATTTCCAGAAAATATTTTAAAGAAAATCATAGAAGAAAAATTTTCCAACCTAAAGAAAGAGATGTCCTTGAACATACAAGAGGCTTACAAAACACAAAATAGACTAAACCAGAAAAGAAATTCCTCCTGCCACATAATAATCAAAACGCCAAATCTACAGAATAAAGAAAAAATATTAAAAAGCAGTAACATATAAATATAGATCTATCAGAATCATACCAGATTTCTCAACAGAGACTATGAAAGCCAGAAGGGCCTGGGAATATGGCATTGCAGACACTAAGATACCACAGATGCCAAAACAGATTACTATACCCTGCAAAACTTTCAATCACCATAGATAGAGAAAACAAGATATTGTATGACAAAACTAAATTCAAACAATATCTGCGCATCAAGCCTGTCCTACAAAAGATACTAAAAGGAAAACTCCAACCCAAGGAGATCAACTACACTCCTTTGATCAAGAAAACACAGGATATAAATAACTTCATAATAGCAAAAAGAAAACAAGCATAAAACCACACTATCACCACCAATAAAAGAAACTAACAATCATCGGTCACTAATATCTGTCAACATCAGTGGACTCAAATCCCCAATCAAAAGACACACAATTGGACTGCAGAAGGGGCATAGGAGAAGAAAAGTGAGGGAGGTGGGGAGAGAGAAGGGATGGGAAAGGGGGCTACAGCTGGGATACAAAGGTGAATAAACTGTAATTAATAAAAATAAAATTAAAATTAATAAAATAAATTGAAAGAAAAATTAGAAAACATTCCAAAACTACTAAAAACAAAAACATAATAGGATACTTGAGCTGAAATAATGAAAAAAAAAAAAAGAGGGCCTCTGAAAGGCTCTGCCCTGCAGACTATCAAAGCAGATGCTGAGACTTATGGCCAACCTTTGGGCAGAGTGCGTAGAATCTTATGAAAGAAGTGGGAAAGAGTAAGATCTGGAGAGGACAGGAACTCCACAAGGAGAGCAACAGAACAAGACAATTTGAACACAGGGGTCTTTCCAGAGACTCACATTCCAACCAAGTACCAGGCATGAAGATAACCCAGAACCCCTGCACAGATGTAGACCATAGCAGTTTAGTGTCCAAGTGGGTTACATAATAATGGGAAGAGGAGCTGCCTCTGACATGAACTGATTGGCCTGCTCTTTGATCACCTCCCCCATGATGGGGGAGCAGCCTTACCAGGCCACAGAAGATGACAATGCAGCCACTCCTGATGAGATCTGATAGTATAAGATCAGAAGGAAGGAGAGGGGGACCTCCCCTATCAGTGGACGTGGGGAGGAGCATGCATGAAGAAGGGGGAGAGAATGTGGAATTAGAAGGGGAGGAAAGAGGGGCTTATCGGGGGATACAAAGTGAATAAAGTGTAATTAATAAAAAAATTAAAATTAAAAAAAGACACACTAACAGAATGGTTGGAAAAACAGGATCTAATATTCTGATGCATTCAAGAAACACATGTTAACAACTAAGATAAACACTACCTCAGAGTACAGGGATAGAAAAAGGGGTTTCAAGCAAATGAACAAAAGAAATAAGAGCTAGAGTACCCATCCTAATACCTAATAAAATAGACTTTCAACCAAAATTAATCAAAAGGGGTGGAGAAGGACACTTCATTCTCATGAAAAGAAAAACCCACCAAGAACACATCACTATCCTGAACACCTATGCACCAAATACAAGTGCACATGTATTCATACAAGAAACATTATTAAAGCTTAAATCACACATTGACCACAACACATTAATAGTAGAAGACTTCAACAGCCTGCTCTCACCAATAGACAGATCATCAAGACAGTAGCTAGATAGAGAAATAATGAAGCTAACAGAGGTCATGAGTCAAATGGACTTAATAGATATCTAAAGAACTTTTCACACAAACACAAAAGAATATACTTTTTTCTCAGCACCTCATGGAACCATATATGAAACTGACCAAATAGTAGTCAGAAAACAACTGATATATGAAAACTGAATTAACCCATTATTCTGTATGGGATCATCATGGATTATATCTAGACAACAACAAAACAGAAACAATAAAAAACTACACAGTCATGGAATTATACACTCATGGAAACTAAACAACTCCATGGTCAATGATCACTGGGCCAGGAAAGAAATAAAGAAACAAATTAAAGACTTCCTAGAATTAAAAAAAATGATGGTACAACTTATCCAAACATATGGAACACCATGAAAACAATACCTAAAATTAAGGAACTTCTGGAGCTATCTTCATACCTGTCCTTAAGCTATACTACAGAGTAATAGTAATAAAAACTGCATGGTACTGGGATAGAAATATGGTATTTGATCAATGGAATTGAATAAAATCCCTATAAATAAACCCTATAAATAAATATAGGGATTTATAAATCCCTATAAATAAACACCTAGTTTTTGACAAAGGAATCAATACCATAAAATAGAAAAAAAGGCAGCATCTTCAACAAATTGTGCTAGTCTAACTGGATGTCTACATGTATAAAAATGCAAATAGATTCATATTTATTGCCCTGCACAAAACTTAAGTCCAAATGGATCAAAGACCTCAACATAAAACCAGATACACTAAATCTACTAGAGGAAAAAGTAGGGAAGAGCCATGAACTCATTAGTACAGGACACAACTTCCTGAACAGAACACCAACAGCTCAGGCTCTTAGATCTACAATTAATAAAGGTACTTCTTGAAACTAAAAAAAAAAATCCAACAAACAAACAAACAAACAAACAAACAAAAAACACTTCTGTAAAGCAAACAACACTATCAATAGACTAAAACAACATTCTATAAACTGGGAAAATATCTTCTTCACCAATCCTTCATTCAACAAAGGACTACTATCCATAATATAGAAAGAACTCAAGAAATTAAACACCAGCAAACCAAATAATCCAATTGAAAATTGGGATACAGAGATAAACAGAGAATTCTCAACCTCAACTGGTGGAGAAGCACTTAAGAAATGTTCAGTCTCCTTAGTCATCAGGGAAATGCAAATCAAAACGACTCTGAGATTCCATGTTATACCCATCAGAATGGCTAAGAGAAAAAACTCAAGTGACAGCACATGCTGGTGAGGCTATAGAGAATGGGGAACACTCCTCTTTTGCTGGTGGGAGTGCAAACTAGTGCAACCACTGTGGAAATCAATCTTTCACTTTCTCAAAAACTGGAATATGTGTACCTCAAGACCCAGCTATACCACTTCTGGGCATACACCCAAAAGATGCTCCACCATATAACAAGGACCTTTACTCCACCATGTTCATAGCAGCTTTATTTATAATAGCCAGAAACTGGAAACAACCTAGATGTCTCTCAACTGAAGAATGGATAAAGAAAATGTGGTACATTTACATAATAGACTACTACTCAGCTATTAAGAACAAGGACATCCTGAAATTTGTATGCAAATGAATAGAACTAGAAAAGATCATATTGCATAAGGTAAAACAGACCTAAAAAGAAATACATGATATATACTCATTTGAGGTGGATTTTATTCATATAGTACAGGATATAAATACTACAGTGCACAGACTCCCAAAAAGAGAAGTAACAAGGAGGACCTAAGGGAAGATGCATACATCTCACTCAGAAGAGGAAGTAGAATAGACACTGGTAGTGGTTGAAGAGTGGGAACAAGGTAGAAGAGGTAACACAGAGAGAAATTATGGTGGATATCAGACTTGGGGAGAAAAAGGGCTGAGAGGGCATAAGGCCTGCAGAGAAAGAAATGGTGGGTGGGCATCTCTGCAACAAACTGCAGACCGAAATCATAATAGGGCTCTGGGAAGATAAGAGGGAGACTATAGCTAAGACTCCTAGTATCAAAGGTCATAGAGACTGACTACTAACTAGACAAGACTCCTGGTGGAGGGAGATTACCAGGCTACCTACAAAAACCTCCATCCAAAATTTACCCTGCCTACAAGACCTTCAGGGATAAAGATAGAGCAGATAAAGCAAAGATTGAGGGAATGCCCAACCAATGCTTGGCCCAACCCAAGACCCACCCCATAAAATAAAGCCAACCCTTATCACTATTAATGATACTCTAATATGCTTGCAGACATGAGCCTACCAGAGTTTTCCTTTTAGAGGCTCTATTCAGCAAATGCTTGAAACAGATACTGAGACTCATAGCCAAAAATTGGGGGGGGGTATAGGGTGTCAATTGGAAAAGAGGGGGAGGAAGGATAAATGGACCTAGAGGTGACAAAAGCTCCACAAGACTATCAGAGCCAATCAATCAGGACCTAGAGGGGTCAGTGGAGTCTGAAGCACCAACCAAGGACAATGCATCATGTAGACCTAAGTCCTCTACTTATAAGTAGCAGATGGGGGGCTAAGGCCTCATGTGGGCCCACTAGTTAAGGGAGTGGGAGATACCTCTGACATGGACTGTGTTGTTTACATTTTGATCACTTTCCACTAATGGGACTACCCTAACCAGGCCACAGCAGAGTAATAAAAACTCAGTCCTTGTGTGAATAGATGACCTGGGGTGTCTGGGTAGGGGAGTACCCTCATTCTGTGAAATAGAAGATATGGAATATGGGAAGGAAAGTGGGATTGGGAGGAGAGGAGGGAGGGGCCTATGACTGAGATACAAATTGAATTATTAAAAAATAAAAAAACTGTCTTTTTGATGAAAAATAATGGTGGCTTTCTTTCTAATGTTTTCTTTCTAGTAAAAACAAATTATCTGTTCATAGTAGTCCAATTCATCTAAATATCATAAGATGCTAATGTGCCCCTGTCCCTGAAGGAGAAGGGGTTGTTTTTCAACAGACCCAGCTTGCGTTAACAAGGGTACATTTGCCTGGGCTCAGGAAGCTGTACAGCTTTGGTATCCTCTTTCTAATCAAGGAAACTGAGCATATTGGGGAAGTGTATTCCCTTTGCATCTCTTCCATGAATATAATCTCTAAGCAATCACTTGGCAAGCCTAAGTATGTGGTCTGGCCAACTGTAATCACATTGTCTCTGGTTGTTTTCCATCTCTAAATTCAAGATTCATTTTCATCATATCCCAATGGCTCTGGAGACACAGGAGGACCATTTTCCCTATGTAGGTATTTTGTTGCATCACACTTTAAAGTTGCTTTCTCCCTCCCTCTTCCATACCCAAGGCAATAGTTGATATGGACTTAAATAATACAAATTAATATGAATTAATCCAATATTAGCTGGAACAGAATGGAGATGGGAAGAGATAACTTGTAACTGCAAGTACATTTATAGGAGCTAAAGATGGATAATAGGTCATTAATGGATATTCCAGACCTGGAGTAGCATAATATCTTATTAATAAGTTTGAGAGTTGGATAGTTGTAATAATACTCCAACTGAACTGGGAGAATGATTTTGAAGATGGAGTAAAACCATCTTCACGGAGGTCAGCACAGAAACAGTGATAGTAAGGAGAGTGATTATATAACTGAGTCATGCCACAATGGACAGCCTTGGGAAGACTTTCACACATACCTGTAGCATGGACACAATGCTGTTTCTCATGTTTCTCACAGTCTACTGGAGGAGACAAAAATGTTTATGTGAGCAAATTGCATGCAGAATAAGCAGTAGAGAGTATAAGAGAAGGTCACAAAAAGACCTCAAAAGAAGTGGAGAGGAAGGAGAAGGAAGTTCAGTAAGTTTCATGGAAGACGTAGCCTGAGCACTGAAAAATGAATAATTGTCTCATATCCTTTGAGAAAGAGCACATCAAGTAATCCAATTAAAAATGGGGTACAGAGCTAAACAGAGAATTCTCTGTAGAGGAATATAGAATGCCAGAGATACACTTAAAGAAATGCTTGAAGTTCTTAATTATCAGGGAGATTCAAATCAAAATGACCCTGAGATTTCACTTTACACCCATCAGAATGGCTAAGATCAGAAATTCAAGTGACAATACATGTTGTAGAAGAAGGGGAGAAAGGGGAACACTCTTCCATTGCAGGTGGAAATATAAACTTGTACAACCACCTTGGAAATCATTCTGGTGCTTCCACAATTAGGAATAGTGCTTCCTCAAGATCCAGCTATATCACTCCTAGGCATATATCCAAAATATTTTCAAGTACACAACAAGGACATTTGCTCAACCATGTTCATAACAGCTTTATTCTTAGTAGCCAGAACCTGGAAACAACCCAGTTGTCCTTCCATGGAGGAATGGATAAAGAAATTGTGGTACATTTACACAATGGAATACTACTCAAAAACAAGGAAATCATGAAATTTGAAGGCAAATGGTGGGATCTAGGAAAGATCATCCTGAGTGAGGTATCCCAAGAAGCAGAAAGACACACATGGTATATACTCTCTTATAAGTGGATACTAGACCTATAAGATAGGATAAACATACTTAAATCTATACACCTAAAGAAGCTAAGCAAGAAGGAGGACCCTGGGTAAGATGATCAATCCTCATTCAGAAAGACAGACAGGATGGACATTGAAAAAAGGAGAAAACAGGAAACAGGACTTAAATATGGAGTTAAATAATACAAATTAATATGAATTAATCCACAGAAGGCCTCTGAAATTCTCTACGCAGCAGTGTATCAAAGCAAATGCTGAGACTCATAACCAAACTTTGGGCAGAGTGCAGGGAATCTTATGAAAGAAGGGGGAGATAGTAAGACCTGGAGTGGACAGGAGCTCCACATGGAGAGCAACAGAACCAAAATATCTGGGCACAGGAGTGTATTCTGAGACTGATACTCCAAACAAGGACATTCATGGATAAAACTTAGAACCCTGCTCAGATGTAGCTCTTGGCAACTCAGTATCCAAGTGAGGTTCCTAGTAAGGGGAACAGGTAGTGTATCTGACATGAACTCACTGGCTGGTTCTTTTACCACCCACCCTCTGAGGGAGGAGCAGCCTTGCCAGGCCACAGAGGAGGACAATGCCGCCAGTCCTGATGAGACTTGATAAGCTTGTCAGATGGAAGTGGAGGAGGATTTCCCCTATCAGTGAACTTGGAAAGAGGAATGGGAGGAGATGAGGGAGGGTGGGGTTGGGAGGGAAATAGTGAGAGGGTTACAGCTGGATACAAAGTAAATAAACATAAAAATTTAATTGTATTAAATAATGGCTGTGGGTTATATAGAATTCACAGAACAAAGGAGGGGGATGCAGAGGGGATACTAAGTGAATAAATTGTAATAAATAAATATAGAAATAAAATTAAATAAAAAAGAAAAAAAACAAAACAAAAAATTTCTCCTGTAAGTATTCCTTCTGTAGGGCCATGATATTCCAGAGCTCTCTGATATAAAGTTTGTAGTGTCATAAATGCAAAAAAAAAAAAAAAAAAGATTCAGAGAAAAGTCTGATAAATATGACCTGCCTTGTGAGAACTCAGTAATAATTAAGATTGTGGAAAGCTACACTCTATGGCAGAAATCTATAGAAAGTATAGAAAAAATACTGAAATAGTTAGATTGGCCGGGGGCCAATGGCCTGGCTTGAATCTGGACATGTCCATGAATAATTTATTCACTGTGTGACTATTAAAGAACATTTATTACTAGGTTGCATTTCTACCACAGCTAATATAGATAATATTTGAGAGAATTTTCACTATTAGCACTGTGGATTCTTTAATAAATTGTATGCCTTCAAAAGCAGCCTTAATTTGTCCTACTTTAACAATACTTATAAAGTGATATAAGTGTATTTCACATATTTCAGGAGGCTGGAAGTCTAAGATTATAATGACAAAACCCTCAGGTTCAGTTATGGCTCCTTATCCATGTACCAGACATTTAACTGACAATAGTTTTCCTACAGGGTAGAAAGAGACCTGTTTTTCATCACCTACACGACCCCACATTAAAGTATGAGCATATTGGCACATTGATTCAGCATTTGAATGGGGAAAAATATATTCAATTTTTTGTTTGTTTGGTTGTTTGCATAGCAGTTTCCTTCAAATTGAAAGAAAGGAAAGAAAACAAAAGCACAGAAGTAAACACATCACATGTCTAGGAAAGGGGAAGCTTGAAAACTTGGGGGCATTTGGAAAGGGTAAGACAGTAATAAACAATTGCTGAGGGAGGAGACCATAACCAATCAAGCTCTTCATAGATCTCTCAGTGGTCCTGGTCTACCCTCAAGACATAGAGCTCCATAGTTGCAACTTTCACAAGTCATTTTCTGTGTTTGGTTCAACTTTTTTGATGATACAACTGCTTTTGAGTCATTGCTATTCCTATAAGTAACTCCTCAGCCATACTCTGTTAGTAACCTTAATAAAACTCACTGACTCACCAATTTGGATGTTGGTGCAGTCATTAGCTTGGTCTCCATGTGTTACCTTCCTGGAGTTAGTAGATATGTGTATCTCCTTGGGAAATGTCTGTAACACAACATCACTACAATAATGTTTGTAACAATGTAAGGCAAGGGATTATTTAGGAAGTTAATTATAAGTTCAGAAAAGAAAACTGAAAACAGAAATGTGGGTAGATTTCCAAATTTCATGGACAGAAAGATTGTTTTTTTATCTTTGTCAATCTGTCTTCCTAATATTCGTTCATATATGGTCTGTTCCAGTCTCTACTAAGTTTTACTCCCCTGTGTATATGCCTGCTCTAGATAGTCCCACTTTGGAAGTAGCATTCTCAAACATGGCTTCCACTTATTTCTGTCTTATTTCACCTATTTATTTCACATGTCTTATTTCACCTATATTCCTGTTGTTGATCCATTTATTGCACTGTAACTTAGCTTTCTTGGTTGAAGAAATGGAAAACAATTTTCTCTGAGATACCTAATGAACTCATATCACCAAATTCAATGTTATTCTTACTCATCCCACCCCTACCCCAGCCTCGGAGTGATTTAGAACTGCTAAACTGAGACTACTTTCTGAGGAAATTTCTTCCCTTTCCTCTTTTTTCTAAATTAAATTTTATTTTATTAATTACACTTTATTCACTTTTTATCCCCCATAAGCTCCTCCCTCCTCCCCTCCTGGTCCCACCCTCCCTTCCAGGCATGGAAATAACCTAGAACCCCTGCACAGATGTAGCCCATGGTAGTTCAGTATCCAAGTGGGTTACATAGTAATGGGAACAGGGACTGCCTCTGACATAATCTGATTGGCCTGCTCTTTGATCACCTCCCCCTTTGCTGGGAGCAGCCTCACCAGGCCCAGAAGATGACAATGCAGCCACTCCTTCCCTTTCCTCTTAATCCCTTCTATTGTTTTAAATGCTAGTTCAAATGATGTTCACATTTTAAGAGAGAGAGATTGGAATGAGTGAGTATGCAATTCTCTTAAACTGAGGGCTTTTTTTGCCTTAGTTTGTTTTTCTCTGTTGAGTAGATATGCTAAAAGAAAGAGGTATCAACCACCAACTTTTTCATAAAAAAATCATTAAGTTCTTGCAGGTAGAAGATTACCATTAGATTAATAAGAAATAGCTGCCTTTTAAGAGAAAAGGTGAACAGCTGTGGAATGAAAATTTGAAAGTTTGATAGGAAATAGAGCATATAAAAACAGAAAGTCTCTATTCAGGGAAGGAAATTCAAGACCACATGTTTAGAGGGATTAAGCTAGAAAAGAGACTTTGGTTCAGCTCAGTAAACTAGCCATCTGGAAATCTCATGAAAATGTTAATAAAACATGAAATATGTATGAATATTCAACAAGAGGACTAGCAAAAGGACTACCACTCCAGGATGAGAATCAGAAAAAAATATAGATGAAAAGTAGATCTCAGAGAGGATAGGAAAGTGGTGGTATAGCCCCCCTGGCTAAAGCAAACATACTCTAAAGGAAGCAGTTTTAGTTATAAGATTATTGAAACAGTGGTCTACAGAACCTTGGAACTTCTCCATAGGAATCTCATGCTGGGAGAAAAAAACCACTCATGTCAGCAAGAAGAATTTTTTTTTTCCTTCCAGGAAGATTTCACACAATGTCTGTCTATGGGCTATATCTGAGCAGGAATTCTAGGTCCTCTCTCTCTATGGCCTTTGCATATATAGAGATGCATAAGTCTTTGCAGCCCCTCCTGGGCACTGCTTTTGTTGGCTTTATTGATCTCCTTGTGTGGCTCTTGTCCCCTCCTGGTTCTTTGATATCTCCCATCTTCTATAAAACTCCCTGCTCTCTATCCAACGTTTGACTATGAGTCTCTGCATCTGCTTCCATCCCCTACTGGTTGGAGTCTTTTAGAGGGCATCTGTGGTAGGCTCCAGTCCTGTTTCTTCTCTTCTACTGTTTCCAGTGTCTATCCTATTTTCCCTTCTGAATGAGAATTAAGGATCTTCCCTAGGGTCCTCCTTATTGTTTACTTAGCTTCTTTTAGGTCTGTAGGTCTTCCCTAGGGTCCTCCTTATTGTTTAGTTAGTTTCTTTAGGCCTGTATGTTTATCCTATATTATATGGTTAATGTCTACTTATAAGTGAGTATATACCACACATGTATCTCCGCTTCTGGCATACCTTACTCAGAATGTTTTTTTTTTCTAGTTCCCACCATTTGTCAGCAAATTTCATGATTTCCTTGCTTTTAATAGTTAAGTAGTATTCTGTTGTATAAATGTAACACAATTTCTGTATCCATTCTTCAGTTGATCACTTCTCCATGGTGTGGAGACTTAGCCAGCCCACAGAGGATGAAGATCCAGGAAGTCCTGATGGGACCTGAAGGCTAGAGTCAGACAGTTAAGGAAGGAGGACTTCCCCTATTAGTGGACTAGAGGAGAGGTATAGGAAAGGAAGAAGGAGGAATGGTGCGACCAGGAGGAGATGATAGAAGGGGATACAACTGAGATACAAAGTGAATAAATTGTAAGTAATAATAATAATTAATAAACCAACTTAGTTGCTCTATTAAACTTTACCCTATAAGAAATGTAGGCCTGTGTCAATTAGAAATAAAAAATTTAAGAACTAAAAATGTGCACCATCTGAATTCTAGCATGAATGGTATTTTTTAAAAAAATGATTGTACAAAACTGGACTAGTAAAAAGATTTGTTCTCCATTGTCATATCTGACTTTTTAGTTCTTTGGGTATAACAGAACTATAAAATATCAACCATTCATGCAACTAATAGATGTTTGTTGCTTTTTTTTCTGTCACATTGAAAAAGAAACAAAAACAAAACAAAACATAGATGTCCCCGGTGTATATAGAATTCAAATAAATATATTCTCTTTAGAAAAAGAAAAAAAAATGGATAGGACCACAACTTGCCTGGTATTGCTTAGTTATGTATAGCTGTCTTAAATTTGCACCAAAAATATGGAAGATGGATTTGAAGAGGAGGCAATCACAGAACTTATTTATTTGTTCCTCTTCCTGTGTAGTCTCACTGAACAAATCTACTTTTACCATTTTTCTCTACTACCTGTCACTTAGCTGACCTACTGTGGATAAAAGAAGTAGACTGTCAGGTATTTTTTACACTGCAAGCTCTGACCTAAACAATTCTAGTAACAGGTACTGATGTAGGGTAGAAGAAATAACATTTCAGAATGTGTGTACAAGGGGCTTCAGTGTTAGAGGGCCTCGTTTGCCTTCCAATACAAGGAACTACTCTTAAGACTGCTAAAGGAAAAGGTAGAAAGTGTGCTATAGAGGTACAGAAATAGCCTTTCTGAACAGGTCACAGGTAGCACAGTAAATAAGATTAACAATAACAAGCTCTTACAAAACTGAAACACTTCTGTACAGCTAAGGAGACTGGCAAATCAATAGGCAATCCACAGAATGGGATAAAACTCTTTGTCAGATATCATCAACAAAGGACGGGTGTTTACTATATACAAGGAAATCAGAGAAATAAACACTAAGTAAACAACCTAAGCAAAAAATGGGTTACAAAACCAAACAAAGAATTCTTAAAAGAAGAATATAAATGCTAGGAGACTGCCATCCTTAGCTATCAGAGAAATGCAGATGAAAACTACCACTCTGTCCTGCAGACTATCAAACTAGATGCTAAGATTCATAGCCAAACTTTGAGCAGAGTGCAAGGAATCCTATGAAAGAAATAGGAAACAGTAAGATCTGAAGAGAACAGGAAATCTACAAGGAGAGCAACAGAACCAAAAAATCTGAGCACAGGGGTCTTTCCTGAGACTGATACTCCAACCAAGGACCATGCATGGAGATAAACTAGGACCCCTGCACAGATGTAGCCCATGGCAGTTCAGTGTCCAAGTGGGTTCTATAATAATAGAAACAGGGACTGTCTCTGACGTGAACTGATTGGCCTGCTCTTTAATCACCTCCCCTTGAGGGGGGAGCAGCCTTACCAGGCCACAGAAGAAGACAACACAGCCACTCCTGATGAGACCTAATTGACTAGGATCAGAAGGAAGGAAAAGAAGACCTCCCCTATCAGTGGACTTGGGGAGGGGAATGCGTGTAGAGGGGGGAGGAAGGGAGGGGTTGGGACGGGAGGAGTGAGGGAACCACAGGGGGGATACAAAGTGAATAAAGTGTAATTAGTAAAGAATTTAAAAAAAGAATCCTTCTCAATTAGAATGATCACTATCAAGGAAGAAAAAAAAAAGACAACAAAAGCCAGTATGAGTGGGGAAAGAGGCACCTTATGTATAGTTGGTGGGAACGTTAAGCAGTGCAACCATTTTAAAAATCAGTCTAGATGTTTCTCAAAATATTAGAAATAAAAATATTAAGAGGACCCTGGATAAGATAATCAGTCCTCACTCAAAAAGGCAAATAGGACCGACATCAGAAGAGGGAGAAAACAGGTGACAGTAACCTACCATAGAGAGCCTTTGAAAGACTCTAACCAGCACATTATCAAAGCAGAGGCTGAGACTCATAGCCACACTTTGGGCAGAGTGCAAGGAATCTTATGAAAGAAGGGGGAGATAGAAAGACCTGGACAGGACAGAAGCTCCATAAGGAGAGCAACAGAAACAAAAAGTCTGGGCACAGGGGTCTCTTCTAAGACTGATATTCCAACCAAGTACCATGCATGGAGATAACCTCTAACTTTGCACAGATGGAGCTCATGGCAGCTCAGTCTCCCAAGTGGGTTTGGAAGTAACGAAAACAGGTAGTGTCTCTGACATGAACTCAGGGGCTGGCTCTTTAATCACCTCCCCCTGAGGGTTGAGCAGCCTTAGGAGGCCAAAGAGGAAGACAATGCAGCCAGTCCTGATGAGACCTGATAGGCTAGGGTCAGATGGAAGGGGAGGAGGATCTCCCTTACCAGTGGACTTGGGAGGGGCATGGGAAGATATGAGGGAGGAAGATTGTAATTGGGAGGAAATGAGGAAGGGTTACAGCTGGGATAAAAAAGTGAATAAATTGTAAATAATAAAAAATGAGGTAGTTAAATAAAAAAATTTAAAAAAAGAAATAAAAGTACTGTATGATTAAGAAATACCATTTTTGACAGATCCAAGATGGCAGAGTTGAGAGGACACTTTTTCTGACCAGCAGCACAGAAGGATATGCACAGTGACCAGCAGAAGGAATTCTGGGCCCAACACACCAGCGATTGTGTATCCCAGGTGAGAGGGAACCCCATGGTGTGAGGTTCAATCAGCTTTAGGTCAACCAGCTAAACCATGGAACAGTTCCTGGGTCCTGCTGGGCACTCAGTCGCCAGCCCAGACTGAACTGCGGGCCCCACAACACCAGAGACTGAGATTTCCAGTCGAGAGAAAATCCCACAGTGCCAGAAGCGATCAGGACCTACCTTAGGTCACCCAGACAATCCCTGGAAAATGACCCTGGAAAGGTGGGTGCCCAGGCGCCAGCCCAAAGTGGGATGTTTAGCCGCCAGCACAGAATCCTGCCTGCTTGCCAGACTCACAGTCCCAGACAAAACTGAGGTCCCCAGGGCACCAGAGAATGAGTTTCTCTGTCGGGTAGAAGCCCATAGTGAAGGGAAAAGCAGGTCTGACCTCAGATCACTCAGCCAAACCACACCCCCCAAACAAAAGTTCTCAAGAAAAGTTCCAGAGTTCCTGCAATCTCGAAGCCACCCAGTCGCCCAGCAGCCAGCAAGGTGGAGCCATGTTCCTGTGCCTGTTTGTTTTACAGTTTTCCAAGCAAATGGACTCAGGAAGCAAGCAGGAGTAGCCATTCTAACATGTAATAAAATAGATTTTCAACAAAAATTAATAAAAAGAGATGGGGAAGGACACTTCATATTCATCAAGGGAAATTTCCACCAGGAAGACATCACAATCAGGAACATTTATGCTCCAAATACAATGGCACTCACATTTGTAAAAGAAACATTAATAAAACTGAAACCACACATAGATCCCCACACATTAATAGTGGGAGACTTCAACACTCCACTCTCAACAAAGAACAGGTCAACACACCAGAAATTAAACAAAGAAACAATAACTCTAACAGAGATCATTAATAAAATGGACCTAACAGACATCTACAGAACCTTTCAATCAAACACAAAAGAATTTACCTTCTTCTCAGCACCACATGGAACCTACTCTAAAATAGTCCATATAGTTGGTCACAAAGCAGGCCTCAACTGATACAAGAAGATTGAAATAATACCGTCTAATGTATTTGATCACCATGGATTAAAGATGGATCTCAACAACAACAGAAATAGCAAAAAGCCTACACATACATGGAAACTGAACAACTTGCTACTCAATGACAGCTGGGTCAGGGAAGAAATAAAGAAAGAAATTAAAATATTCTTAGAATCCAATGGAAATGAAAACACAACATACCCAAACTTATGGGACATGATGAAAGCAGTTCTAAGAGAAAAGTTCATAACAGTAAGTGCCTTCAAGAAGAAATTCGAAACATCTCATGCAAGCAACTTAAAGGCTTACCTAAAAGACCTAGAGAAAAAGAAAAGCAGACACAACAAAGAGGAGTAGAATCAAACTCAGGGCTGAAATCAATAAATTACAAACAAATAAAGCAATTCAAAGAATCAGTGAAATCAAGAGCTGGTTCTTTGAGAAAATCAACAAGATAGACAAACCCTTAGCCAAACTAACTAAAAGGCAGAGAGACACTATCCAAATCAACAAAATCAGAAAAGAAAAGGGGGACAAAACAACAGACACTGAGGAAAACCAAACAATCATTAAGACTTACTTCAAAAGTCTATATGTCACAAAATTTGAAAATCTAAATGAAATGAACAATTTTCTTGATCGATTTGACTTACCAAAACTGACTCAGGACCAGATAAATCAATTAAATAGTCCTAGATCCCCTAAGGAAGTAGAAGTGGTCATCAAAAGTCTCCCATCCAAAAAAAGCCCAGGGTGAGATGGGTTCTGAGCAGAATTCTACCAGATCTTCAATGAAGTGCTAACTCCAATTCTCTTCAAACTATTACACAGGATAGAAACAGAAGAAAACACTACCAAACTCATATTATGAAGCCACAGTCACATTTATACCCAAACCACGTAAAGACCCAACAAAGAAAGAGAATTTCAGGCAAATCTCCCTTATGAACATCAATGCAAAAATGCTAAACAAAATACTTGCAAACCGAATAGAAGAACGCTTCAAAGATATCATCCACTATGACCAAGTAGGCTTCATCCCAGGTATGCAGGGGTGGTTGAACATATGGAAATGAGATCCACCACATAAACAAACTGAAAGAAAAAAAAATCACATGACAATCTCCATAGATGCTGAAAAAAACATTTGAAAAATCCAACATCCATTCATGTTTAAAGTATTGGAGAGATCAGGGATACAATGCACATACGTAAACATAGTAAAGGCAATATACAGCAAGCCTATAGCCAACATCAAACAAAAAGGAGAGAAACTTAAATCAATTCCACTGATATCAGGGACAAGGAAAGGCTGTCCACTTACTGAATATCTCTTCAACATGGTTCTTGAAGTTCTTGCTAGAGCAATAAGACAATTAAAAGACATCAAGGAGATACAAATTGGAAAGGAAGAAGTCAAAGTATCACTATTTACAGATGATATGATAGTATACATGAGTAACCCCAAAAATTCTACCAGGGAATTCCTACAGTGGATAAACACGTTCAGCAATGTGGCTGGATTCAAAATTAACTCAAAAAATCAGTAGCCCTCTGGTTTACAAAAGACAAAAGGGCTGAAAAAGAAATTAGGCAAAAAACACCCTTTACAATAGCCACAAAGGACATAAAGTCCCTTAGTGTAACCCTAATCAAGCAAGTCAACAACTTGTATGAAAAAAAAAAATTCAAGTCTCTGAAGAAAGAATTAAAAGAAGATATCAGAAGATGGAAAGATCTGCCATGCTCATGGCTTGGCAGGATTAACATAGTAAAATGGCCATCTTACCAAAAGCAATCTACAGATTGAATGCAATTCCCATCAAATTACCAATACAATTCTTTACAGACCTGGAAAAAAAATTCTCAAATTCATATGGAATAATAAGAAACCCAAAATTGCTAAAACAATCCTCTACAATAAAATATCTTCTGGAGGTATAACCATCCCTGATCTCAAGCTGTACTATAGAGAAACAATACTAAAAACTGCATGGTACTGGCATAGGAATAGTCTGATGGATCAATGGAATCGAATAGAAGACCCTGAAATAAATCCACACACTTATGGACACCTGATTTTTGATAAAGATGCCAAAATCATACAATAGAAAAAAGATACCATCTTCAACAAATTGTGCTGATCTAACTGTATGTCTACATGCATAAAAATGCAAACAGATCCATACTTATCACCCTGTAGAAAACTAAAGTCCAAGTGGATCAAAGACCTCAATATAAAACCAGACACACTAAACCTGTTAGAAGAAAAAGTGGGGAAGAGCCTTGAACTCATTGGCACAGGAAACAACTTCCTGAGTAGTATTCCATTGTGTAAAAATACCACAATTTCTGTACCTATTCCTCCGTTGATGGACATCTGGGTTGCTTCCAGGTTCTGGCTATTACAAATAAAGCTACTATAAACATGGTTGAGCAAATATCCTTTTGTGTACTTGAGCAAACTTTGGGTATATACCGAGCAGTGAGATAGCTGGGTCTTGAGGAAGCACTATTCCAAATTGTCTTAGAAAGCACCAGATAGATTTCCAGAGTGGTTGTACCAGTTTACATTCCCACCAGCAGTGGAGGAGGGTTCCCCTTTCTCCACAACCTTTCCAGCATGTGTTGTCCATTTTCATCTTGGCCATTCTGATGGGTGTAAGGTGATATCTCAGGGTCGTTTTGATTTGCATTTCCCTGATGGCTAATGAGGATAAGCATTTCTTTAAGTGTTTCTCTGCCATTCGATATTCCTCTGTCGAGAATTCTCTGTTTAGCTCTTTTCCCCATTTTTTAATTGGATTACTTGGTTTGCTGCTTTTCAGCTTCTTTAGTTCTTTGTATATACTCGATATTAGTCCTCTGTCAGATAAAGGGTTACTGAAGATTCTTTCCCAATCTGTAGGCAGGCGTTTTGTTTTGATGACAGTGTCCTTTGCTTTACAGAAGCTTTTCAGTTTCATGAGGTCCCACTTATTGATTGTTGCTCTTAGAGCCTGTGCTGTTGGTGTTCTGTTCAGGAAGTTGTCTCCTGTGCCAATGAGTTCTAGGCTGTTCCCCACTTTTTCTCCTAACAGATTTAGAGTATCTGGTTTTATGTTGAGGTCTTTGATCCACTTAGACTTTAGTTTTGTGCAGGGTGATAATTGTGGATATATTTTCATTTTTCTGCATGTAGACATCCAGTTGGACCAGCACCATTTGTTGAAGATGCTGTCTTTTCCATTGAATGGTTTTGGCTGCTTTGTCAAAAATCGAGTATTCATAGGTACATGGGTTTATTTCTGGGTGTTCTATGCAGTTCCATTGATTCTCCTTTCTTTTTTTATGCCAATACCATGCAGTTTTTATTACTATTGCTCTGTAGTACAACTTGAGATCAGGGATGGAGATACCTCAGATGATCTGTTGTTGTACAGGATTGTTTTGGAGATTCTGGGTTTTTTGTTTCTCCATATGAAGCTAAGAATCTATTTTTTCAAGGTCTGTAAGGAATTGAGTTGGTATTTTGATGGGAATTGCATTGAATCTGTAGATTGCTTTTGGGAGGATGGCCATTTTCACAATGTTAATCCTACCAATCCATGAGCACGGGAGATCTTTCCATCTTCTTAGATCTTCTTCAATTTCTTTCTACAGAGACTTGAAGTTTTTCTCAAACAGGTCTTTCACTTGCTTGGTTAGTGTCACCCCAAGGTACTTTATGTTATTAGTGGCTATTGTGAAGGGTGTTGTTTCCCTAATTTCTTTCTCGGCCCTTTTGTCTTTGGTATACAGGAGGGCTTCTGATTTTTTTTTTTTAGTTGATTTTGTATCCTGCCAATTTGCTGAAGGTGTTTATCAGCTGGAGGAGTTCTCTGGTTGAATTTTTGGGGTCGCTCATATATACTATCATATCATCTGCAAATAGTGACACTTTGACCTCTTCCTTTCTGATTTGTATCCCTTTGATCTCCTTTAGTTGTCTTACTGCTCTGGCTAGGACTTCAAGTACTATGTTGAAGAGGTAGGGAGAGAGTTGGCAGCCTTGTCTTGTCCCTGATTTCAGTGGGATTGATTTAAGTTTCTCTCCATTGAGTTTGATGTTGGCTATAGGCTTGCTGTATATTGCCTTTATGATGTTTAGATATGTGCCTTGTATTCCTGATCTCTCCAAGACTTTAAACATGAATGGATGTTGGACTTTGTCAAATGCTTTTTCAGCATCTAAGGAGATGATCATGTGGTTTTTCTCCTTCAGTTTGTTTATGTGGTGGATTACATTGATGGATTTCCATATGTTGAACCACCCTTGCATGCCTGGGATGAAGCCTACTTGGTCGTGGTGGATATCTTTGATGTGTTCTTGGATTCGGTTTGCAAGTATTTTATTGAGTATTTTTGCGTCAAAGTTCATAAGAGAGATAGGTCTGAAGTTCTCTTATTTTGTTGGGTCTTTGTGTGGTTTAGGTATCAGGGTGACTGTTGCTTCATAGAATGAGTTTGGTAAAGTACCTTCTGTTTCTATTTTGTGGAATAGTTTGAGGAGAATTGGTGTGAGCACTTCTTTGAAGGCTGGTAGAATTCTGTGCTGAAACCATCTGGCCCAGGGCTTTTTTTGGAGGGGAGACTGTGAATGACTGCTTCAATTTCTTTGGGGGATATAGGGCTGTTCAGTCTTTCTACCTGATCTTGACTTAATGTTGGAAGATGGAATCTATCAAGAAAATTGTCCATTTCATTTAGGTTTTCAAATTTTGTGGCATATAGGCTTTTGTAGTATGACCTAATGATTGTTTGAATTTCCTCAGTGTCTGTAGATATGTCACCCTTTTCATCTCTGATTTTGTTGATTTGGATAGATTCTCTCTGCTTTTTAGTTAGTTTGGCTAAGGGTTTGTCTATCTTGTTGATTTTCTCAAAGAACCAGCTTTTTATTTCATTGATACTTTGAATAGTGTTATTTGTTTCTAATTGATTGATTTCAGCCCTGAGTTTGATTATTTCTAGCCATTTGCTCCTCTTAGGTGTATCTGCTTCTTTTTTTCCTAGGGTTTTCAGTTGGGCCATTAAGTTGTTTGTATGTGATTTTTACGAATTTCTTCTTGCAGGCACTTAGTGCTATAAATTTTCCCCTGAGCACTGCTTTCAATGTGTTCCATAAAATTGGGTATGTTGTGCCTTCATTTTCATTGAATTCTAGGAAGTCTTTAATTTCTTTCTTTATTTCTTCCTTAACCCAGCTGTCATTGAGTAACAAGTTGTCTAGTTTCCATGTACGTGTAGGCTGTTTGTTATTTCTGTTGTTGTTGAGGTCCAGCTTAAGTCCATGGTGGCCAGATAGAATACAAGGGATTATTTCAATCTTTTTGTATCTGTTGAAGCTTGCTTTATGACCAACTATATGGTCTATTTTGGAGAAGGTTCCATGAGGTGCTGAAAAGAAGGTATACTCTTTTGAGTTTGGATGAAAAGATCTGTAGACATCTATTAGGTCCATTTGATTTAGGGTCTCTGTGTTTTTATTTCCCTATTTGTTTTCTGTCTAGTTGATCTGTCCCTTGGTGAGAGTGGAATGTTGAAGTCTCCCACTATTAGGGTTTTAGGATCAATGTGTGATTTAAGCTTTAGTATTGTTTCATTTACGAATGTAGGTGCTCTTGTATTTGGGGCATAGATATTCAAAATTGTGATGTCCTCTTGGTGGATTTTTCCTTTGATTAGAATATAGTGTCCCTCCTTATCTTTTTTGATTAACTTGGGTTGAAAGTCTCTTTTATTTGATATTAGGATGGCTACTCCCGCTTGTTTTCTGGAACCATTTGCGTGAAAGACATTTTTCCAGCCCTTTACTCTGAGGTAGTGTTTATCTTTGTTGCATAGGTGTGTTTCTTGGATGCAACAGAATGTTGGATTCTGTTTCTGCAACCATTCTGTTAGTCTGTGTCTTTTTATTGGGGAGTTGAGTCTGTTGATGTTGATAGAACCTAGTGACCAACAATTGTTACTTACTTTAGATGTGGGGTTGGTGGTGTCACTGAGTTTCATTGCTTGTCTTCTTTTGGGTTTTTTATTGTGTAGTTATCTATTTCCTCTGTTTCCTTAGATGTAGTTGTTTTCTTTGGTTTGGAGTTTCCCTTCTAGTAACTTCTGTAGAGCTGGGTTACTATGTTGATATTGTTTAAATTTGGTTTTGTCTTGGAATATTTTGAATTCTCCGTCTATGTTGTTTGAAAGTTTTGCTGGGTATAGTAGTCTGGGTTGGAATCTGTGGTCCCTTAAGGACTGTATGATTTCTGTCCAGGCCCTTCTGGCTTTCATAGTTTCTGTTGAGAAATCTGGTGTGATTCTGATAGGTCTACCTTCATATGTTACTTGGCCTTTTTCCCTTGCTGCTTTTAGAATTTTTTCTTTGTTTTGTAGGTTCAGTGTTTTGACTATGATGTGACATGAAGAATTACTTTTCTGGTGTAGTCTACTTGATTTTCTGTAGGCCTCTTGTATGTTTATGGCCATCTCCTTCTTTAAGTTCGGAAAGTTTTCTTCTATAATTTTCTTGAAAATATTTTCTGGACCTTTGACCCTGATGTCTTCTTTTTCTTCTACTCCTATTATTCTTAGGTTTTGTCTTTTCATGGTGTCCTTGATTTCTTGGATGTTTTGTATTTGGAACTTTTATGATTTTATTTTTTCCTTGAGAGACGTGTCAATTTCTGGAAGTGTATCTTCGGCTCCTGAGATTCTTTCTTCCATCTCTTGTATTCTGTTGGTGATGCTTACCTTTCTCTATGTTCTCCAGCTCCTGGTTTTTCTCTATTTGTGTTTTCTTTATTGATTCTAATTCTGTTTTCATGTCTTGCACCATTTCCTTCATCTATTTGAATGTGGAGTCCTGCTTTTCAATGACATCTTCTATTTTTTTGTCTGTTTCCTCTCTATGTATCACTAATTGTGCCTCTACTTCTTTGGGTATAATTGTCTGTATTTCTATGAGAGCTTTGTTTATTTTTTCTTTATTTGCCTTCATTTGTGTGGACATTTCTTTGAGAGCTTTGTGTATTTCTTCTGTGTTTGCCTCAATTTTCGTGGTCATTTCTCTGAGAGCACAATTTGTTTCCTCTTGGTTAGTCTCGATTTCTTTGGCTATTTCTCTGAGGGCTTGTTCATTTCATCTTTATGGGCCTCCAGTAGCTGGAGAAACATAGTTTTGAGGTGGTTTTCTTGTATTTCTAGTGAATTGAAGTGTCCATTGTTTTGTGGGGTTGCTGGTGAGGTCATTATGTCCTGATTTTTGTTGGGAGTGTTCTTACGTCTGCCTCTAGCCATCTGGTTATTTATAATCCTCACTGTTTGTTCCTTGAGATTGTAGTTCGGGCTATGATCCTTTCTTTCTGTTTTCTGGACTGTTTTTTCAGGAAGATGAGAGAGGTTCACTGGTTTGGGAGTGTGCACTGTGGTTTTAGTTTTGCCTAAGTAAGGAATGTGATGCTGGCGCTATTTGTGTGCACTTTTAGCAGTTGTGACTGAGATCCAGGGATTGTTTGCCTAGATTACACTGGTGGACCCGCAAGGTAGACGCTTCAATGTTGGGGTCGCTATCCCAAGAATCCCTATGATGCCCACACTAGGGGTGTGGGTGGCAGGGATCTCGTCTGGTTGCTTCTGTGGAGAGGCCTGGGTCTGGGGCAAACTCTCCCTAGAAGGCTCACTCACTCTCTTGCAGGGCCAGTTGAAATTCACAGGGGTTCCCCTTGCTCACTACTCTCTGTTTTGGTCCTGCTGCGGAAGTGCACGGGTAGGCTAACAGTCAGCTCTGTGACACTGTGGCCGCAGGACTCGGTGTCCACCTTTCCTGTGTGCTGCCTCTTTGTCCTTTCCCTCTGCCAGGAGGGGTTATGTTGACTGGTCCCTGGGTGGCAAGGAAAAGAGTTAGGTTGAGTGTACTCAATCCCAGATCCTGGGCCCAGGATCCCTCTGCCAGAAGCAGCCTGGTGGTAGAATCTATGTTTGCTGATCCTGAGAGAGTACCAGGTAGGGTTGAATGTCCTCAGATCCAGAGCTTGGGTTTCTCTGCTAGGGGCCGCTGGGTGAGCTGGAGAGAGGGTGCTGTGTCTTATGGCAGGCTGCCTCTCTGTCCTTCCCCTCTGACCTTCCCCTCTGCTAGGGCAAGCTTATGGAGGTGCTCTCAGGGGAGTGCCAGCAGGGGTTGGGGCTTCTCAGTCGGATCCTGAGCCAGCGTTTCTCTGCCAGGGGTCGAGGGGGAGGCGCCGGTGATAGAACTTGCTGCTAGACCTTATTGCGCTGGACCCAGGAGAATCTCAGGATGTGTTGAATGACCACAGTCCCAGATCCCGAGCTGTAGTTTGTTTGTTAGGAGCAGCCAGAAGCACTGGAGTTCCGGCACTGTGAAGCTGCTGTGTGCCTCTTTATCCTTTTGCTCCACCGCGGCAGGGTTATGGTGGCGTTTGGGGGAGTGCCCGAAAGGATTGGGTTTTCTCAGCCCTGATCTCAGGTTGGGGTACAGACAATGTGGTCTGTGGCAGATTCTGCTGGATGCCTCCTGCCTCCTCCGAAGAGGGAGTAGGGATTTTGAGCTGGGCGCGCAGCTGCTCTCTGTGTGGCGGGAGCTCAGTTGTGATGGCGGCGGGTACCCGCTGTCAGTGAGACCTTCCATGGAAAGACTGGGTGACCCGTGATCAGTCTTGCAACTTTCCTTCCCCATGGGGTTTTTTTGCGACTGGGACCCTCAGTCTCAGGCACCTTTGTGCCCACCAATCATCCTGGGAAAGTGATCGGGACAAGCAGGCTTGAGGCACCAGCCTGGAGACCCAAAGCCCGTGTTAGCCGGGTTCTCTTCCGGGTTCTGGCTGGGCAGGCGTGAGTGGACCCGACCGATTCACATGCCGTGGGAGCCTCCCCTCACCTGGGAAACTCGATAGCTATTGTTTTAGGGCCCAGAGTTCAGTCTCCTGGTCGCTGCATGGAGTGTTTTGTCCCGCTTCTCAGACAAGGTGTTCTCCCGGCGCCGCCATCTTCACAACTTCCTGAACAAAACACCAACATCACAGGCTCTATGAGCAACAATGAATTAATGGGATCTCACGAATCTGAAAAACGTCTGTAAAGCAAAGGATACTGTCTTCAGAACAAAACAACTGCCTACAGAGTGGGAAAGTATCTTTACCAAACCTATATCTGACAGAGGGCTAATATCCAGTATATATAAAGAACTGAAGAATAATATATCAGTATATATAAATAACTGATTTATTAAACAGTAATAAATCATGTAATTTGAATTTAAAAAATGGGATACAGAGCTAAACAGAGAATTCTCAATAGAGAAATACTGAATGGCAGAGAAACACTTAAAGAAATGTTCAACATCCTTAGTCATCAGGGAAATGCAAATCAAAATTATCCTGAGATTTCACCTTACGTCCATCCGAATGTTTAAGATCAAAAATTCAAATGACAACACATGCTGGAGAGGATGTGGAGAAAGGGGAACCCTCCCCCACTAGTGGTGGGTATGTAAACTTGTACAACCACTCTGGAAATCAGTCTGTCAATTTCTCAGACAAGTAGGAATAGCGCTTCCTCAAGATCCAGCTACACCACCCCTAGGCATATATCCAAAATATGCTCCAGCTCACAACAAGGACATTTGCTCAACGACGTTTGTAGCAGTTTTATTTGTAATAGCCTGAAGCTGGAAACAGCCCAGATGCCCCTCAGTTGAGGAATGGATACAGAAATTATGGTACATCTACACAGTGGAATACTACTAAGCTATAAAAAATAAGTAAACCATGAAATTTGCAGGCAAATGGTGGGAACTGGAAAAGATCATCCTGAGTGAGGTATCCCAGAAATAAAAAGGCACACAGGTTATATACTCATTCATAAGTGGATATTAGACATATAATATAGGATAAACATACTAACCTGTATCCCTAAGGAAGCTAATCAGGAAGGAGGACTCTGACTAAGATGCTCAAACCCCATTCAGAAAGGCAAAAAGGATGGACATCAGAAAAAGGAGAAAACAAGGAACAGGACAGGAGCCTACCACAGAGGGCCTCTGAAAGGCTCTACCCTGCAGGGTATAGAGGCAGATGCTGAGACTTATAGCCAAACTTTGTGCAGAGTGCAGGGAATCTTATGAAAGAAGGGGGAAAGTAAGACATGGAGAGGACAGGAGCTTTACAAGGAGAGCAACAGATGCAAAAATCTGGGCACAGGGGTCTTTTCTGAGACTGATACTCCAACCAAGGACCACTCATGGAGATGCCCTGGAACCCCTGCACAGAGGTAGCCCATGGCAATTCAGTGTCCAAGTGGGTGCCATAGTAATGGGGATAGGGACTATCTCTGACAGAAACTGATTGGAATGCTCTTTGATCTCTTCCCCCTGAAGGGGGAGCATCCTTACCAGGCCACAAAGGAAGACAATGCAGCCAGTCTTGATGAGACCTGATACACTAGGGTGGACCTCCCTCATCAGTGGACTGGGGGAGGCGTAAGGGTGGAGAACATGGAAGAAGAGTGAGATTGGGAGGGGATGACAGAGGGAGCTACAGGGGGATACAATGTGCATAAACTGTAATTAATAAACATTAAAATAAAAATAATTAAAAAGGAATATCATTCTTGGGGAAACACACAAAGGAATCTATAACACTACAGAGATACCTGGACATCCATATTCATAATATCTAGGAACTGAAAAAAGTTAAAATGTCCATCAACTAATGAATGAAACCTGAAAATGTTGCACATATACACAATAGATTATTATTCATGTGCAAATAAAAGAAAATACATGTTCTTTCTCATCACTTTTAGTTTTGATTTTTTAAAAATGGGAATACCACTGGAAGCCATGAAACTAGTAAAGGACTATTGTGGGGGTGACCTGATGGAAGGGAGATAGTATAGCACATGTAAAAAGAAAGTAGAGAGAAGAGAATTCTTAGAATAGAAATGTTTAAGCAGAGATGTGGTGAAAATCTGGAGGGGAAGAATAATCAAAAGGAAACAAAAAAGGAAAAAGCATGTGGAAAATGACAACCTTATAATCCAACTGAAAATACAAAAGAGAGTGAGAGGAGATACCAGTTGAAGTTAGAAAATGCTGCTCCTAGAAGCAATGGGCTAAGAAAATACCCAGTGTCATGTGTGGAATATCTACATAGAAGTTGTTGGTCAGTGAGGCCCCGGAAGCTCCCAAAGCAAGCTTCTTTCATTTTTCTTGGTTGTACATCTGAAGTAAAGGATAAGAGCCTATTGCTGAAAATACTATACACATCTTTTGCAAGATACAGAGAAAGCAAGATAGACTGAAACTTTGCTCCATACCACCTAACTTTCAAAACGCCAGAGGATATAAAGTAGGCAGCTTGGGGAAAAGGGTATCCATTATATACCAGTGAGCTCAATGAGATATAAAACCAACCTCTCAGGCAAGATGTGCCCACCTGTGTAATAGTGGCACGACTGTTATGAGGGCAAACAAGTGCTTCTGTTTGGAGCCAAGGCTAATTATAGCCTGCTCCCTCATCTCCTTCAGGTTCCACCCTCCCTCTCTCTTCCCCATCTCCCCCCTCCAGTCCACAGAAAGGGGGAGCCCTCCTCCCCTACAATCTGACCCTAGCCTATCACATTTCATTAGGATGGCATGAATCCTCTTCCTCTGGCAAGGCAGACCCGCACCTGAGAAGTGATTAAAGAGCAAGCAACAGAGTCTGTGTCAGAGACAGGTACTATTCTCCTTACTAGGGACCCTATACAGAGACTGAGCTGTCTATGGGCTACATCTGAGCAAGAGATCTAGGCCTTCTCTATGCATGGCCCTTCTTTGGTACATCAGTCTCTGCAGCCACCCCACTGGGCCCAGATTTGTTGGCTCTGTTGGTCTCCTTTTAGAGCTCCTGTCCTTTCCTGGTCTTTTGATCCTCCTTCTCTTCCTTAAGACTCCCTGTGCTCTGCCCAAAGTTTGGCTGTGAGTCCCAGCATCTGTTTTGATCCCCTGCTATGTGGAGTCTTTTACAGGACATTTATGGTAGGCTTCCATCCTGTTCCCTTTCTTCAACCACTTCAGCAGTCTATTCTAGCTGCCCTTCTGAATGAGGATTGAACATCCTTCTTAGGGTCCTCCTTGTTATTTAGCTTCTTTAGGTCTGTGGATTTTATTATGTTTATCCTATTTTATTATGTTTATGGCTAATATCCACTTGTTAGCGAGTATATACCATATGTTACTTTTTGCTTCGGGGTTACCTCATTCAGGATGATCTTTTCTAGTTCTCACAATTTGCCTGCAAATTTCATGATTTCCTTGTTTTTAGTTGCTGAGTAGTATTCCATTCTATGAATATACAAGTTTGTTTATCTGTTCTTCAGTTGAGGGACATCTAGGTTGTTTCCAGATTCTGGCTATTACAAATAAAGCTACTGTGAACTTATTTGAGCAAATCTTCTTGTTATAAGGTTGAGCATTTTTCTCATACATGCCCAGGAGTGGTATAGCTAGGTCTTGACATATGCATATTCCCAGTTTTCTGAGAAAGCACCAGATTGATTTCTAAAGTGGTTGTATAAATTTGCACTCACACCAGCAGTGGAGGAGTGTTCCCCTTTCTACACATTTTCAGCATATGTTGTCACTTGAGTTTCTGATCTTAGCTATTCTAATAGGTATAAGATGGAATCTCAGAATTATTTTGATTTGCAATTCCCTGATAGCTAAGGATGTTGAACATTTCTTTAAGTGTTTCTCCTCCATTTGATATTACTCTGTTGAGGATTTTGTGTTTATCTCTGTATCACATTTTTAATTGAATTATTTGGTTTGTTGGTATTTAATTTCATGAATTAATTATATATTTTGGATATCAGCCCTCTGTAGAACATAAGGTTGGTGAAAATATTTTCCCAATATGTAGGCTGTCATTTTGTTATGTTGACAGTGTCCTTTGCTTTCCAGAAACTTTAAGTTACATAAAGTCAATTTCTTTTTGAGAAATTAGGGAAAAACACACCACAATTGCCACAGAAATCATAACCATAAAGTATCTTGGGGGAACTCTAAACACATAAGTGAAAGACGTGTATTAAAAAAAAAACAAAAACAAAAAACAACACTTCAGGCCTGTGAAGAACTAAAGAATATATCAGAAGATGGAAAGATTTCTCATGCTCATAAATCGGTAGGAATAGCATAGTAAAAATGGGAATCCTACTAGAAGCAGTCTACAGATTCAATGAAATTCCCATCAAAATACCAACACAATTTTTTACAGATCTTGAATGAACAATTCTTAACTTCATATGAAAAAAAAAAAAAAAACAAAAACAGAATAGCTAAAACAAACCTATACAATAATAAAAGATCTTCTTGGGATATCTCCAACCCTGAGTTCAAGCTGTACTTTAAAGCAAGAGTAATAAACCTGCATGGACCTGGAATAGAAAGAGACTGGCAGATCAATGGAATTGATTTGAAAACCCAGAAATAAACCCATAGACTTATGGATGCTTATATTTTTGACAAAGAAGGCAAAACCATACAATGAAAAAAAAAATAAAAGATGGCATCATCAACAAATGGTGTTAGTCTAACTGGACTAACATGTAGAAAAATGCAAACAGTTCCATATTTATCACACTGCACAAAACTAAACTCCAAGTAGATCAAAGACCCCAACATAAAACATAAAACATTAAATATGTTAGAAGAAAATTGGGGAAGAACTTTGACCTCATTGTCACAGAAGACAATTTCTTGAACAGAACACCAGCAGCTCAGGATCTAAAATCAACAATTAATAAAAGTTGCTCTTATAAAGTAAAAGCCACTTAGACATACAAAAGGCCCAGATTGCTCCAAATATGCTATCAATAATCAGTAGATATTATTTCCATGAGAACTTTTTAAGGAATCTGTTAGAGAATTCCTGAATCGATGTAAACAAATCCTTTTATAAATGTTAAAATTTCCCCCAAAATTATAAAGTAAAATTTAAAAATCAATTGCTAGAAAGTGCATTGAAAACTTAAGCACAACTATAGAAAAAGAACAAAGTCTATAAACCTTGACAATATAAAGAAGAATCTGATATTAGTAGAGGAAGATGGAAAGGAAAGGTTAGTAATCATCATCTTAGGCAACAAATGAGGAAATCAAAAGGTTTGGGTTTTATTAATGGATCACTATCTGAAATAGTTTGATCATGTTGTTGGAAGATGGAAGGAATATTAGAGACACCTACCTTTTCACTGAACTTCTGAAGCTATGTCTGTCCTAGTCTTGTAGCAAATGCATAGAGGTGTAAATTTGAACTCTAAATCCCTGTATTTCAGTCATAAACAGAGCAATGTAAGAAGGAAGCACATCTAACTGGGGTTTATACATGTTACCAACTGCATCCAGAGCCACAAGAAGTTTTGTCCCAGTTCCTTCTTGCTTCCTAGCCTAATTCTCTAGCCTACCATCACATCTCCAAGCCTACTGAAGCTTGCCCAAACACCCATTGTTGATGTTATTTAAGTTACCTAGAAATTATTATGTGGTGCGTGTGTGGGGGGGATTGGAAGTACTGGTGGTATTGTGGGTGTGAGACCTTCATAGAATTCAAATCCAGTAGATTCCAGAGTTCTTGGCTCTTTTCAACTAAAGATAATACTGAAACTAAGAGAAAAATTTTTTAAATCACAAGCTAAATCATCTCCATCTATGCCAGTTTAATAGACAGACCAAAGAATAGAGAAATATGGTGACAGAAAAATGTTTGGGGGACACTGGCCTAAAGGGTAATGAGGGCAAGGCCACTCTCAAGATGACAAAAGTGTTGATGATTTCCCCCTTTTTAAATAATTTCCTTTCAGTCTACAAAGAGGCCTCAACTTTCCACTGTCTGAGTCTATGGAGTGCTGCCAATCTCTGACCCAAGCCTTTCAGCCAACCTGCCAGACACAGTGCTGACAAGAAGAAGCTAATTACCAGAGATTTGTTTTCATATGGAACATGAAACTCTCTAATTATCAAAGGATTTGCATCAGTTAAATTATATAGATTCTCAATGGTGACAGAATGTGCTCATTTTGATCTGGTTGTACTAATACTGCATGGATGCCTAACCTCCTAATTGGCAGTAAAATGCAGACCAAAAGGAATAGTAAATACCCAAAGGAAGGTCAAGAGGAATTTTGAAATATTTTTCTTCCATTAAGGTTATCGAGTAGAAAGGGAGTCCAGGTAAAAACAGGGGTAAAGTCTCAGAGAACTCTGATGTCAGCTCATCTTTAGTGAGTGTCTGCAATATATCAAATATCTGGTACATATGAGCCAATTAGGTTCTCATGATCCATTCAATAGTAGGAAAAGATAATTAACCCCAGTATCAAGGTCAGGAAATTGAGGCTCAGAAAGGGAAGTGACTTCCTAAGGTCAACAACAGGTCAATGGTATGTCCAAAGCCTCAAGCATTGCCACCTCTGATATACCATTGCAGAGTACAGTAGATGATTAATACTTCAAGGGAGTAGGAGGAGACAGCTGGAAGAGCAGGCTCTGTGTGGACTTTAAACCCCTGGATGATTTTCATCTTAGTCCCTGAGCAAAGGAACGGCTGAATAAGGCTGTGCTTTTCATACTCATTTTAATCTGAAATGTTTGACACATTTTAGATGCTGTGGAAGATAAAAGGCCATGGAAAGCCCTTTGAAAAAAATGTGGCTATATTATCTACTTAGTTAGAAGCCCTCTGAATATCAGAATTGCATTTCAGTGAAGAGGATGGGAAAAAAGCAAGTTCAGACTCTGTCTAAATTATTCCTAGGTCTTTAATATTCAGAGAAGATTGTTTGTTCTTGGGTTTGGCTAGGGAAGACTGATGATTGTCTCTGTACCGTTTGGCTGCCTTGTTTCCAAGCTGATGAGATTACATGTTTGAATTTATAGTGTCTGCCTGTCTTATTTTTTTCCTCAAACCATTAAGCTTCATATATTTGAAACAAGGAGAGAAACATAACCAAAAATCTGGGCCCAGGGGTCTTTTCTGAGACTGATACTCCAAACAAAGGCAATGCATGTCCTTGCTCAGATGTGGCCCATTGCACCTCTGTCTCCAAGTGGGTTCCCTAGTAATGGGAACAGGGACTGTCTCTGACATGAACTCAGTGGCTGCTTCTTTGCTCACTTCCCCCTCATGGAGGAGCAGCCTTACCAGGCCACACAGGAACACAATGCAGCCAGTCCTGATGAGACCTGATAGGCTAGGGTCAGAGAGAAGGGGAGGAGGATATCCCTTACCAGTGGATGTGTGAAGGAGGGAGGGTGGGATTGGGAGGGAATAAGGGAGGGCTCTAGCTGTGATACAAAATAAATAAACTTTAATTAGTAAAAAATAAATTAATTTAAAAAAGAAAATACAGCAATCTTTTCCCAGTCACAGGATAAGTCCCTAAGAAAGGGAGTAAATTCATTATCCAAAAGAGAACCATTGGTCTCAGAAAAGACACCTGTGCCCAGATTTTTTGGTTCTGTTGCTCTCTTTATGGCACTCCTGTCTTCTGCAGGTCTTACTATTTCCCACTTCTTTCATAAGATTCCCTGCACTCTGCACAAAGTTTGGCTATAAGTCTCAGCATCTGCTCTGATACCCTGCAGGGTAGAACCTTTCAAAGGCCCTCTGTGGTAGGCTCCTGTCCTGTTCCCTATTTTCTCCCTCTTCTGATGTCCGTCCTCTTTGCCTTTCTGAATGGGGATTGAGCATCTTAGCCAGAGTCCTCCTTCTTGTTTAGTTTCTTTAGGTGTGCAGATTTTAGTAGGTTTATCCTATATTATATGTCTAATATCCACTTATGAGTGAGTATATGCCCTGTATGAGACTTATAATCCAACCAAGGACCATGCATGGAGATAACCTAGAACCCCTGCACAGATGTAACCCATGCAGTTCAGTGTCCAAGTGGGTTCCATAGTAATGGGAAGAGGGACTGTCTCTGACATAATGTGATTGGCCTGCTCTTTGATCACCTCCCCTGAGAGGGGAGCAGCCTTACCAGGACAGAGGAAGACAATGCAGCCACTCCTGATGAGACCTGATAGACTAGGATCAGAAGGAAGGAAAAGAAGACCTGTCCTATCAGTGGAGTTGGAGAGGGGCGGGGGTGGTGAAGAGGGAAGGAGGGTGAGATTGGGAGGAGTGGAGGGAGGGAGGTACAGGGGGAATACAAAGTGAATAAACTGTAATTAATAAAAAAAAAGTTTCAGGAAAAGAAAAGAGAACCATTGGTGCAAAAGAGGAAAGTTCAAGGAGTCTGGTGATTTGAGGAATAGCTCTGGGTCTTTCTTCCTACCGAGGTAAATTTTTGAAAGTTTTATTTTTATTTTATATGTATAGGTGTTCTGCGTGTATGTCACATGCCAGCAGTGTTGCAGTTGCCCAAATCCCCTGGAACTGGAATCACAAATGGTTGGGAGCCACCATGTTTGTGCAGGGAATCAAACCTAGGTCTTCTGCAAAACCAGCAACTGCTTTTAATGGCAGAGTTATCTCCCTAACTCTATCTCACCATCATATTTTTAAAGTATGGTATCACAGACCAGTAGACTGAGAGCCTCTTTAGGGCTGGGGGTATAGAGAGCATGGATTTGTTCACTACTCTATGGCCAGCCCTGCCTAAAAGCTGAGTCACCAGTTGTCAACAAGTGTTTGTTGTCCCTTCAGTAAAATAATCCATTGTCACGCAGCTATCCAAACTGGGTCATGAGCTTCTCATCTTGTTTCCCTATTTTTTTTTTCTGCCTGGCACAGCATATACTTTTAATAAATGTATATAAAAATTATCTGTGAGAAAATCTGAGACTAACCCACCTCTATCTTTACCCCGCTGTGTTCCCCTTCTCTGTGCTCCAGGACTCTGCCTTTCAGTTTAGCAATATAATTAGCTAAACCTAAAGGAGGACTGCCATAACTGGACAAAAAAAAGGGGGCGGGGCAGAGAAAGTGTTTTTTATTTTCAAGGTTTCATCACTGAAGAAAAATGGAGTTTCCTGGAGTCACTCTTTCAGATTGAAGGGGTGTGTATGGAGAAGGAAAGAGCTTTTGTAAAGCAAAGTATAATCACTATTTGATGCCTCTATTTAGAATTAGTAGCCTGATATATATGTCTGTATCATCAAACATTGCCTTCAAGGGGTAGTAAGACTTTGACTAGATGCTGATACAACCTAAAGCATGGGCCACAGGTAACAATTCTAAACTAACAGCAGTATTTTATTCTTTGCGGACTGCAAGTTGAAATAGGTATCTTCACCGGTCTGAAGAAGGGAAAATGCAAAGGCTCACTTTTGGATTTTAGCCAAATTACAAAATCTATTTGCACCTTAACGTGTATCTGTAAAATATGAACAATATTTTAAATTTTCAGAACTTTAAAAACCATTTAGTAATGTACATGGCAGCCTTGCTCTTTGGAAAATACATGCGTACCACTGCATCACTGGGAACACCCCAGATATCATATGATCTCACATTATTCATTTAATCTGTATACTCTTGGGTAATAGATGATGCAAATAAAGAAAACAATGTTCACAGATAATACTAACTTGCCTTCAAATAATACACCATCCTGACTGTCCAAACCAGGCTATGAACTAAGGATGGTATTGGATTCCATAACCCTGCTCAAATTTATTCCATGATTTTTGCCTCCCTAAACAGGTTTGAAGAAAAAAGCTCCCCTTTTTTTCACAAGGCAGGTCTGGCTTGGTGCTGCTGTTCACTCACTAGTTCTTTGCTCATCATATGAGGCAGCATGTTCCCATTTATAGTTTTATTCACTTGTACTATTGATGGCAGAGAGACTGTTCTGTTCATTAACGACTCTCAGAAATTTGGGATAAATGTTGAATAAATAAACAGATCCAGGGAGAAGAAAAGAGATGGCTGGAAATGTCAACCCTAAAAGATCCTACCATTTACGTAATGCTCTATAGAATTGTACCATTCTGATTTATAGTTTACACTTTTAGTTCCAAATTGTACAGCAGCTATAACTGAGAACTCAATTGATCCTTGCTCATTTCTTGCCTGCAATTTATGTCTATTCTTCCATAACAAGTTCATTTCACATTCCAAAGATCTTTTTTTATTAGAGAAAAGTGTTTTTGAAGCAAACTGAAGACATTTCTTTTTACCAGCATTGTCTCCTTCTATCTTCCTTCTTATAATTTTTATCTGCCTCTTGGAACTCATCTAAAACAATTAGTTTCCATGTTCCCTGTTAGCCATTTGGTTTGGTATGCTAGCTTGATCTCAGCTCACTCCAAAAAACACTCAATATTGATTTTAAAATGTGGGGGCCTGCATTTGTCACATTTATCAACTCTGTCAGGTACCAAACTGTTTTCTTCCTGTCAGGGCAGATTAATAATCAAGCTTTCTAACAGGTGTAAAATGTCCCCTTTCTTATTGATAGCACATTGTCTTCCAGCCTTTGTTTCAATCTTTTTAAAGTGCTCAATAAATTAGTTACCAGTAATTAAATCTTCACATCAAACTGTTAGATCATGAACATATGCAGGCTTCAACATTTATTCTGAGCAAAAACTGAGGCCTTCAGCCCCAAACTGTAAACATGATATTATCACTAATTTCTTTTTTCACCAGATGAAGGCCGTGGAAAGGATAAACACTGTTAATTTTTTGTAATCTTGAAGGAGAGCCATGTTGTTGCTTTGAATTTTATTTAGACACACCTCTCCCCATATTTCATTGAAGAGGGGTATTTTAGCTTATGCTCAGCAGTTGATTTCTTCCATTTATTCTCTCCAGGGCACTAGATAGCCTATGGTTTCCTGAAGAAACTGGGGTCAACATGCTTTGCATTATTTAAAAAGGGTGATTACTGATGGTCTGTCTGCTAGAAGGTCATCTACAATGCCAGCTAATAAATCTCCAAAGAGTCCCTGGAACACACACTTGCATCTTTCCCAGAAGAATAAAAGCAATCTGTTTGACACTATTTATTCATTTATTTCTAAGCCAAAGTAGCTACCTTCCTCTATCTAGCCTAAAATGAACTCCTGTCGGCCTTTGTGGGCTTTGAATATTGATGGATGCCTTCAACTTTTGGTTGGTGGGGAGAAGAGCAAAGAACTCTATGGGACAAACCCAGGAGAACTATTAATTCTCTCTAAGCATATTGCATACAATATGTCACCTCTATCCATTGTAGTGGAATGAAGAGGTGGATGCTGGAGTTTTACTGAGGATACAGACTATGAAAGCAGAGCTAAGACTAAATAAAATAGCTCTCTCGTTAGCAGTAATTGGAACATGTGGCCTAAGCTTTCAGCTCTGATATAGGCAGCTGCTTGAGAAGAGATGTGCTGGGTAAACAACTCTAATAAGAGATGCCTGAATCTGCTAAGTTACCAAAGCAGTCTTGAAATCTTGAAAAGTCACACTGCTACCACTGAGTCCCTCTGGATCCACCATTACCACACCCTCAGCAGCTTCTGGCCCCTTGACTGTACACAAGCTTGAGCAATCTCCGACCTAATGCCATGCATAGGGCCTTGCATGCAGTGTCAGGGAATCCCTGGGGAGAGCCTTCTTATCATATGGATATAGAGTTAATTCAGAAATAAAAATGGAAAACATTTTCTTACTCTTTGAACATGCTAGATTACATACAGCTCTCCATTTGAAACATCTTTCTTTCTTATTTTATTATTAGTTACATTTTATTAACTCTGTATCCCAACTGTATCCTGTTCCCTCATTCCCTCCCAAACCCTCCCTTCCTCCCTTATCTCCTCCCTGCCCCTTTCCAAGTCCACTGATTGGGGAGGACCTCTTCCCCTTTTATCTGACCCTGTTTTGTCAGGTATCTTCAGGACTGGCTGCAAAGTCCTCCTCTGTGGCCTAACAGGACTGCTTCTCCCTTGGGGGGTGGGGAGGTCAAAGAGCCTGCCATTGAGTTCTTGTCAGAAATAGTCCCTGTTCCCCTTACTATGGGAAACCAATTGGTTACTGAGCTACCATGTCCTATAAAATATGATAAACATAATGAAATCTATACACCTAAAGAAGATAAACAAGAAAGAGGACCTGGGGTAAGATGATCAATCCTCACTTAGAAAGACAAATGGGAGGTGCATTGGACATAGGAGAAAAGAAGTAACAAGACAGGGGCCTACGACAGAGGGGCTCTGAAAGACTCTACCTAGCAGTGTATCAAAGCAGATACTAAGACTCATTACCAAACTTTCAGGAGAGTGCAGGGAATCCTATGAAAGAAGGGGAGTTAGTATGACGTGGAAAAGATAGGCGCTCCACAAGGAACAAATATATCTGGGCACAGGGGTCTTTTCTGAGACTGACATTTGAAACATCTTAAGCAAGGTTCTCTAATGTTTTGTACTCCAGAATCACTGCTAGGGTGAGGGGTCAGCTGTAAGCACAGACCATGGGGGCCCATCTTCCTTCTGTGGCAGGGTTCAGACACCCAACTTCATAATGAGCTGCTGACCATGCACTCCAGTGATCTGAAAGGACTGAACTGAAAATGTTTAATTTGATGAGTTTCTGACACTCAGCGCAACTTAACTGCTCTTTCACCAACTCAGAAACTGAGGACAATGAGACAGTTTATCTAACATCACACAAGGATGCAATGGCCGAGCTAGGAGAGTATCTAAGGTCTGTTGCCCTCCTTCTTGGTCCTATTATTTCTTTTTGAAAAAAGGATGGGGTAAGATAAAACAATAACCATGTATTTTGCTAAATGGACCCAGCCTGGTGTGGCTCTGCAAAGGCCCTTAGTAAATCAGTGTTGTCATTTCCCCACTACAGGATTATCTAATGCATTGAAGTCCCTTGAGTGCTAATGCCAACAAGCACCTTAAGTATTTTGACAGGTTAAAAAAATCTTCGTGCATTTCCAAATGTCTCCTGTATCTGTAGAATTGAGGCCTTGGGGGAGTGTAGCAGTGTTATATCCAGTTGAGAATCATCCATAAGGAAAGGATCGATGGTTGACTGTTAAACCAAGGAGATCTGAGTTTAAGATTTAATTTTTTTAATTTGTATATTGGGGCCTGAAACATATCCCAGGCCTAAGACCATATGTTTCTCCAACAGATATCTTGAGATCCCTTCTTTGGATTTCTCTAGAAAAAAGTCTTTGGTTGCTGGGACTCATGGGGAAGCAATACATAGAACATTCATGTCTTTATACTCAATGGCTGTAGTCATCACAAGCCATTAATAACACTCCCCAAATAGGTCCACTCTGAAAGGGAGCCCAGAAAAGAGGTGATTCTGCAGCATAAGCCCCGCATCTGGAATCCTTCATCAATCACTTTATATTTTACCATTCTACTTAGATATTTTTCATTTGACTGTGTTAGTTTGTGGCTCTTGATTAACAGTGCCAAAGATGAGGTGAACTCTCACTACAATCTTAGTGGAGGCAAATAGCTTCTACAATACTTAGCCAAACTGTAGTGGTGCTGCTTATGGCGGCCTCTTCTTTTATGAAACTGGACAGGTTGTGCTTGCTGTTTGGGAAGTAGCCCCAGTACTCCAATGCATTATGGGTACATTTCTCTCTATTTGTGGCAACTGGTGAGATAACTTGAGGGGATAATACGGTCTTTCACAGACCTCAATCAACTACCTACATAGCAAACTTCGATTGACTTTATCTTGGTCAACAGCTATCTTCCAGGTTTAATAGAGTACACTAAGCAAGCACTCTTGGCCTAACCTAAGAGCATAGGATAAAAAAAAAAATACAACTATCTGCATCTCAGAAATGAAAAACTGTTCTGTAAGCCAGTTTCTTTGGGAGAGAAAAGCACTGGGTTAATTTTTAGGATAGGCACATGCTTAATGAAAATAATCAGCTATAATTATCCTTTCATCTACCAGTTACTGCCTCTTCAAAGAGCTCAGCACAAAGCTGTTGACAAGTCATTGTTCACTTTCGGTTCATTTCATAATAATTCACACTAGTTATGTCTGAGCAATTCCTCTGTCTGTGGACTTTCCTAGAACTGTGGGGCTAACAGAGATGGAAATATTACCTCAACCTGTCATTTTACAACCAAAGAAACTGTCTTCTTTAGAATCACCTGGCTATGAAACAATAAAATGGAAAGTAAAACAAGTGTCTGTGAATCCCAGTCCAGTCCTCCTTCGACACTGATTCTAACATCATAAAGTCTCAAACTAAGAGCCCTAAAGAAACCATCAAGAAAGTTCCATGAGGTACTGAAAAGAAGGTATATTCATTTGAGTTTGGGTAAAAAGTTCTGTAAACATCTATTAGGTCCATTTGATTTAGGACTTCTGTAAGTGTCATTATTTCCCTATTTAGCTTCTGTCTAGATGATATATCTTGATGAGACCTGATAGGCTAGAGTCAGATGTAATGGGAGGAGGACCTCTCCTATCAGTGGACTTGGAGAGGGACATGGGTGGAGATGAAGGAGGGAAGGCAGGAGAAGATTACAGCTTGGTGTATAAAGTGTATAAAGTGTATAAAGTGAATAAACTGTAATTGATATTAAAAATTAAAAAAGAAATCATCAAGAAGAAATTCCAATGCTTTCAAAGTTCTTTTCCACCTTTTTTTCCCAACACATTTAGTGTGTCTAGTTTTATGTCAAGGTCTTTGACCCACTTGAACTTTAATTATGTGCAAGGTGATAGATGTCGGTCTAATTTGCATTTTTCTATATATGGACATCTAGGAAAAACAATACCATTTGTTGTAGATGTTATCTTTTTTCTACGGTATGGTTTTGGCATCTTTGTCAAAAATCAGGTGCCCTTGGTGTGTGGGTTTATCTCTGTGTCTTCAGTTTGATTCCATTGATGTATCAGTCTGTCTCTATGCCAGTACCATGCAGTTTTTATTAATGTTGGTCTGTAGTACAGCTTGAGATAAGGGGTGGAGACACCTTCAGAAAATCTTTTATTGTAGAGGATTGTTTTAGGTATTCTGTGTGGGGGGGGGTTGTTGTTGTTGTTTGGTTTTCTTTTTATTTGTGTATATGTGTGCGTGTGTGTGTGTGTGTGTGTGTGTGTGTGTGTGTTGTCACAGGAGAGAACTTCCTGAAAAGAACACCAACAGCTCAGACTCTAAGATCAACAATTAATAAATGAGACCTCATGAAACTGAAAAGCTTCTGTAAACCAAAGGGCACTTTTTAAAATTTCTTTATTTTTTATGTATTACAGTTTATTCACTTTGTATCCCAGCTGTAGCCCCCTACCTCATAACCTCCCAATTCCACCCTCTCTTTCCCATCTCTGCCTATGCTCCTCTCCAAGTCCACTGATAGAGGACGTCTTCCTCACCTTCCATCTGACCCTAGTCTATCAGGTTTCATCAAGACTGGTTGCATTGTCTTTCTCTGTGGCCTGCCTGGTAAAGCTGCTCGCCCTTTAAGGGCAGGTGATCAAAAAGCCAGCCACTGAGTTAATGTCAGAGACAGTACCTGTTCCCATCACTATGGAATTCCACTGCGAGACTGAGCTACCTTGGAATACATCTGTGTAGGGGTTCTAGGTTATTTCCACGCATTGTCCTTGGTTGGAATATCAGTCTCAGAAAAGACTCCTGAGCCCAGATTTTTTTGTTTCTGTTGCTTTCCTTGTGGATCACTTGTCCCCTCCAGGTCTTTCTATCTCCCCCTTCTTTCATAAGACTCCCTGAATTCTGCCCAAAGTTTGGCTATGAGTCTCAACATCTACTTTGATACCTTGCTGGGTAGAGTCTTTCAAAAGCTGTCTGTGGTAGGATCCTGTAATGTTGCCTGTTTTTTCCTTCTTCTGATGTGTGTCCCATTTGCCTTTCTGAGTGAGGATTGATCATCTTAGAAACTGTTAACAGTACAAATGACAGCCTTCAGTCTGAGAAAAGATCTTCACCAACTCTACATTTGACAGAGGGCTAATATCCAGAATATATAAAGAACTCAAGAAATTAGACACCAACATACCAAATAATTAAAATGGGGTACAGAGCTAAAAAGAAATCTCAACAGAGGAATATTTAATGGCAGAGAAACACTTAAAGAAATGTTCAACATCCTTAGTCATCAGGGAAATGCAAATCAAAATGACTCTTAGGTTCAATCTTATACCTGTCAGGATGGCTAAGACCAAAAACTGAAGTGACAACACATGTTGGAGAGGATATGGAGAAAGGGAAACCCTCCTCTCTTGCTGGTAGAGTGCAAACTGGTACAACCACTTTGGAAAACTGGCTCTTTCTCAGAAAATTGGAAATAACACTACCTCAAGATCCAGCTATACTGGGCTGGAAAGATGACTCAGAAATTAAGAGCACTGGTTGCTCTTTCAGAGATCCTGAGTTTAATTCCCAGCAACCACATGGTGGCTCACAACCATCTGAAATGAAATCTGGTGCTCTCTTTTGGCATGCAGGTGTACATGCAAACACACATTGCATATATAATAAATAAATAAGTCTTTTTAAAAAAGGTCTTGTGGCTGTTTAAAAAAAGGTGGGGGGAGGATAGAGAAATGGCTCAGTGGTTAAGAGCACTGACTGCTCTTGTGGAGGTCCTGAGTTCAACTCCCAGCAACCATGTATAAGGAATCTGATTCCTTCTTCTGGTATGCATAAAAACAAACCATTCATATACATAAAATAAAGAAATGAATAAATCTTAAAAAAAAAAGATCCAGCTATACCAATCTTGGGCATATACCCGAAAGATGTTCCACCATTCAACAAGGACATTAGCTCAACTATGTTGATAGTAGCTTTACTTGTAATGGCCAGAATCTAGAATCAACTTAGATGCCCCTCAACAGAAGAATTGATACAGAAACTGTGGCACATTTATACAATGGAATATTAAAAACAAAGAAATCATAAAATCTGCAGGCAAATGGGTGGACCTAGAAAATATCATCCTGGGTTAGGTAACCTGGAACCAGAAAGACACACATGGTATATACTCACTTAGAAGTGGATATTAGCCATATGATACAGTATAACTATACTAAAATCTACACAGCTAAAGAAGGTAAACAACGAGGAAGACCTTAAGACCCTAGAGAGGATGCTCAATTCTCATTCAGAATGACAAACAGGATAGACACCCGAAATTGTGAAAGAGAGGGAACAAGATGGGTACCATAGATGTACCCTGAAAGGCTCAACCCAACAGGGGATCAATGTAGATATTGAGACTCAGCCAAAATTTAGGAAGAATGCAGGGAGTCTGTTTTTTATATGACTTTTGAAATTTCTTATTATTTATTTATTTATTTATTTATTTATTTATTTATTTATTTATTTATATTAATCACAGTTTATTTACTTTGTATCTCAGCCGTGGCCCCTTCCCTCATTCCCTCCGAATCCCACCCTTCCTCCCTCATCTCCTCTCTGCCCCTCTCTAAGTCCACTGATAGGGAGGTCCTCCTCCTTCCATCTGACCCTAGTTTATCAGGTCTCATCAGGACTGGCTGCAATGTCCTCCTCTGTGGCCTAGCTACGCTAATCCTTCCTCAGGGGTGGGGGAGGTCAAAGAGCAAGCCACTGAGTTCATGTTAGAGACAGTCCCTGTTCCCCTTACTAGGAAAACCCACTTGGATGCTGAGCTGCCATAGGCTATGTCTGAGCAGGGATTCTACGTTATATCCATGCGTGGTCTTTGGTTGGAGAATCAGTCTCAGAAAAGACCCCTGTGCCTAGATATATTTGGTCTTTTTGGAGATCCTTCCCTCTCCAGGTCTTATTTAACTCCTCCTTCTTTCATATGAGTCCCTGCACTCTGCCCAAGTTTGGTTATGAGTCTCAGCACCTGCTTTTATACACTGCTAGGTAGATTCTTAAATTTTTATTTTTATTAATTACAGTTTATTCACTTTGTATACCAGCTGTAGCCCCCTACCCTATGCCCTCCCAATCCCACCCTCCATCCTTCTTCTTCTCCTATGCCCCTCCTCCAGTCCAATGATAGGGAATGTCCTCCTTCCATTCTATCTGACCCTAGTCTATCAGGTCTCATCAGGAGTCGCTTCTTTGTCTTCCTCTGTAGTCTGGTAAGGCTGCTCCCACCTCAGATGGAGGTGATCAAAGAGCCAGCCCATGAATTCATGTCAGAGACCATCCCTGTTCTTATTATTGGGGAACCCTCTTGGACACTGAGCTGCCATGAGCTACTTCTGTGCAGGGGTTTTAAGTTATATCCATGCATGGTACTTGTTTGGAGTATCAGTCTCACCAAAGAACCTTGTACCCAGATTTTTTTGGTTCTGTGAGTGCAGGGACTCTTATGGAAAAAGGGAGGAACCAGAGGGGACAGGAGCTCCACAAGAAGACCAACAAAGCTAAAATATCTGAGCCCAGGGCAGCCCTGCAGAGACTGATACACCAACCAAGAACCACACATGGAAAGGACCTAGACCCCTTTCTCAGATATAGCCTATAAGTAGGCCAGTCTCTAGGTGGGTTCCCGAGTAAGGGGAGCAGGGGTTGCCTCTGTCATGAACTCGGTGGCCGGCTTTTTGATAACTCCTCCCTGGTGATGTAGCTTTGCCAAGCCACAAAGGAAGACTATACAGGCAGCCTTGATGAGTGATAAGCAAGGGTCAGATAGCAAGGGAGGAGAACTACCTCTTTCAGTGAATTAGAGGAAGGGAATTGGGGAGGGGGTAGAAGGAAGGTAGGACCAGGAGATGAGGGAAGGGCTTACAATAAGTATATAAAATGAATAAATTATAAAAAAATAAAAATAAAAAAACAAAAATAAGAAGAAATTCCAGACAGAAGTACTTGACATTTTACATCTTGCTGCCTTATAAATCATTTTTTTAATTTTATTTTTCTCATTAGTTACATTTTGTTAATTCTGTATCCCAGCTGTATCCCTCAGTTCCTCCCCAATCCCACCCTCCCTCCCTCATCTCCTCCCTGCCCCTTTCCAAGTCCACTGATAGGGGAGGACCTCCTTCCCTTTCATATGACTCCGTTTTGTCAGGTATTTTCAGGACTGGCTGCAAAGTCCTCCTCTGTGGCCTAACAGTACTGCTCCTCCTTTGGAATGTGGGGAGGTCAAAGAGCTAGTCATTGAGTTCCTGTTAGAAATAGTCCTTGTTCCCCTCACTATGGGAAACCAATTGATTACTGAGCTATCACGGGTCACATCCGAGCAGAGGTTCTAGGTTTTATCCTCTCATGGTCTTTGGTTGAGTGTCCATCTCAGAAAAGACCCTGTGCCCAGATATGTTTGGTCCTTGTGGAGCTCCTATCCTTTCCACATCAAACTCCCCTTCTTTCATATGCTTCCCTGCACTCTGCCGAGGGTTTGGTTATGAGTCTTAGTATCTACTTTGGAACACTGCTAGGTAGAGTCTTTCAGATGCTTTCTGCGGTAGACTCCTGTCATACGTTCAATGCATATCCCATTTGTCTTTCTAAATGAGGATTGATCATCATACCCCGTGTCCGCTTTCTTGATTATCTTCTTTAGGTGTATAGATTTCATTACGTTTATCATATCTTGTAGGTCTATATAAGCGAGTATATTCCATCTTTGTCTTTCTCCTTCTGGGATACTTCACTCAGAATGATCTTTTCTAGATCCCACCATTTGCCTGCAAATTTTATGATTTCCTCATTTTTGATTGCTGAGTAGTATTCCATTGTGTAAAAATACCACAATTTCTGTACCCATTCCTCCATTGATGGACATCTGGGTTTTTTTCCAGGTTCTGACTATTACAAATAAAGCTGCTACAAACATGGTTGAGCAAATGTCCTTATTGTGTACTTGAGCAAATTTTGGGTATATGCCTAGCAGTGGTATAGCTGGGTCTTGAGGAAGCACTATTCCTAGTTGTCTGAGAAAGTGCCAGATTGACTTCCAAAGTGGTTGTACCAGTTTACATTCCCACCAGCAATGGAGGAGGGTTCCCCTTTCTCCACAACCTCTCCAGCTGTCACTTGAGTTTTTCATCTTGGCCATTCTGATGGGTGTAAGGTGAAATCTCAGGGTCGTTTTGATTTGCAATTTCATGATGGCTAATGACGTTGAACATTTGTTTAAGTGTTTCTCTGCCATTCTATATTCCTCTACAGAGAATTCTCTGTTTAGCTCTGTTCCCCATTTTTAATTGGATTACTTGGTTTGTTGCTTTTCAGCTTCTTTAGTTCTTTATATATACTGGATATTAGCCCTCTGTCAGATAAAGGGTTGGTGAAAATTCTTTCCCAATCTGTAGGCAGTCATTTTGTTTTGATGACGGTGTCCTTTGCTTTACAGAAGTTTTTCAGTTTCATGAGGTCCCATTTATTGATTGTTGCTCTTAAAGCCTGTGCTGTTGGAGTTCTGTTCAGGAAGTTGTCTCCTGTGCCAATGAGTTCTAGGCTGTTCCCCACTTTTTCTTCTAACAGATTTAGCGTATCTGGTTTTATGTTGAGGTCTTTGATCCACTTAGACTTTAGTTTTGTGCAGGGTGATAAATGTGGATCTATTTTCATTTTTCTGCATGTAGACATCCAATTAGACCAGCACCATCTGTTGAAGATGCTATCTTTTTTCCATTGAATGGTTTTGGCTGCTTTGTCAAAAATCGAGTATTCATAGGTACATGGGTTTATTTCTGGGTGTTCTATGCAGTTCCATTGATCCTCCTTTCTATTTCTATGCCAATTCCATGCAGTTTTTATTACTATTGCTCTGTAGTACAACTTGAGATCGGGGATGGAGATACCTCCAGATGATCTGTTGTTGTACAGGGTTGTTTTGGAGATTCTGGGTTTTTTGTTTCTCCATATGAACCTGAGAATCTTTTTTTCAAGGTCTGAAAAGAATTGAGTTGGTATTTTGATGGGAATTGCGTTGAATCTGGAGATTGCTTTTGGCAGGATGGCCATTTTCACAATGTTAATGTCACCAATCCATGAGCACGGGAGATCTTTCCATCTTCTGAGATCTTCTTCAATTTCTTTCTTCAGAGACTTGAAGTTTTTCTCAAACAGGTCTTTCACTTGTTTGGTTAATGTCACCCCAAGGTACTTTATGTTATTAGTGGCTATTGTGAAGGGTGTTGTTTCCCTAATTTCTTTCTTAGCCCTTTTGTCTGCTGTGTACAGGAGGGCTTCTGATTTATTTGAGTTGATTTTATATCCTGCCACTTTGCTGAAGGTGTTTATCAGGTGAAGGACTTCTCTGGTTTTTATAAAACATTTTTAAATGTGGCCTCATTCTGCCTGAACTTAATTGCTATAATGGTGTTCAAAGGATTGTTTAAGTGAATGACAATTTTAAATTTTTAAGTAGGCATGGATGAGGCAGAACTTTATAGATATGGGCTAACATTAGTTAAAATATGTCCTCATCATTTTTTTTTTCTTTTTTGCTTTTGTCATTTCAGAACCCTAAGGGTTCTGCATTGGACTTCCTAAAGATGGAAAAACTAGACCGTAAATAGTGTATACTCTTCTGATTTAACACTCAGGTTGTCAGAATATAGACAACTGCCTCAAGTTCCTTCCCCTTAGGATATGTATGAGTAACAACCTATTCAAGAGGCAAAAATAAAGTTGAAAATAGAAGGATCAATGCCATAAATACCTCAAAAATCCCACACCCCCATCTCCTCCCATGCCCCTCTCCAAGTCCACTGATAGGGGAGGTCCTCCTCCTCTTCCCTGTGACTCTAGCCTATCAGGTTTCATCAGGACTGGCTGCATTGTCTTCCTCTGTGGCCTGGTAAGGCTGCACCCCCCTCAGGGAGAGGTGATCAAAGAGTCTCAATTGGCTTATTTCTAGAGGTACACACTAAGGTATGTCTTTCCAGTTCCAACCCCTAATCACCATTTTATATACTTAGTTAATATTCCTCAGTCACAGCTAGGTGCTCTGCATATATGTAACAGTTATACAGTTAGGTCTTCATATGGACTTTTAAAGCAGTAACAGGATCTTTCTCTGACTCTGTTTCCTGACTTTGGATTCCTTTCCTCTAAGTGCGCTGCCTCAGTAGAAGAAGATGCACCTAGTCTTACTGGAGCTTGATATGCCAATGCTGTTTAATACCCATGAAAAGTTTTCTTTTTTCTGAGGTTGAGAGAAAGGGTGAATTAGGGGAAGGAGGAAGGTGACATGGAGGGCCTAGGAGGAGAGGAGTGAAGGGAAGCTGTAATCAAGATGTAAAGTAAATCAATAACTTAATCAATAAAAATATTATGGACAAGAAAATTACTGGGTTGGAAGTTCCACGATGGCGGTGGCCAGTGTGTACCTTATCTATGGGACAGAAGATCAGAGACTGCAAAATGGGTGAGTAAACTGGTGGCTGGATCCAAAACACCAAATTTGGTGCTTGACAGACTAGAGGGGACTGGAGGAAAGTTACAGACAACTGAGTCCAGGGCCCCCATGATCATCTCCTGAGTCCAGGAGTCAGGAACTGTGAACCCTCTGCCCTTTCCACATACTCTGGGTCCAGGGACCCTCTGCTCCAACAGCCAGACATCATATCAATCCCACTCCACTGAGAGCAGGGTCTGGACACCTAGAACAGCATCCCAACCTCCAAACCAGGGTTTTTCCAGTCCTGCTGTGGAGACCAGCCGGACAATAAAACATCCGGATCCCAGATCCAAGATGACAGAGCCCAAATAAATCTGAGTCCCAGGAGCACAATGTCTGTTAAGCCTGTATCCCTACCAGCTCATCTGCCTTCTAAGACAACATATGCCTTAGTTGCCACTTGCTGTAGATGTCACCGCACCACCCCCAGCTTCTACCTGAGGCATCTGTGCCCCCTCAAAAATCACCTGAGAAGCCCATACCCCACCCTTCAAGGCACCCACACCAGAGCACCTGCCCTTCAAGGCACTACCACCCTTGCCCCTGACATTCAAGGCACCATGCCCATGGCCTGCCCTTAAAGGCATCTGTGCCAGCACCCTGCATTCCGAAAAACCACCCCAGTGTGGCTGCATCCAAAATGCCAGCACCCATTTTTGTTCCCCTGGACCTCTCTTGTCATTTAGGAAAATTATTCCAGACTCCAGAATTGGGCAAATCCAGTCTTCAGTGCAGGTTCAAGGAACAAAGGCTATGGATAACCAGATGGCTAAAGGCCAGCAAAGGAACACAATGGACAAAAACCAGGACATGAATGCTTAGAAATCCCCCCAAACAATGGGTATTCTATGCAGCTTAAACACAGAAAAAAAAACCTTAAATCTATGCTTATGCAATTATTAGAGGAATACAAAGAGGAAATCAACAAATCTCTCAAAGAAATACAAGAAAATACAACCAGACAAATAGAGACCATCAAGGACAGACAGGAAACCACAATCAAAGAGGTGAAGAAAATGCATAAAACTGTTCAAGACCTAAAAGTGGAATAAGAATCAATATAGAAAACAAAATGAAAAGACCTTGAAGACAGAAAATTTAGAAAAGAAATCAGGAACTATAGAGGTAAGCATCACCAATAGAATACAAGAGATGGAGGAAAGAATCTCAGTCTTTGAAGATACAATTAAAGAAAGAAATATATCTCTCAAAGAAAACATTAAAACAGAAAAGTTTCTGACACAAAACAGCCAAGAAACAAATACACCACGAAAAGACAAAAACCTAAAGATAATAAGAAGAGATGAAAAATAAGATTCAAGGCTTTAAGGTCCAGAAAATATTTTAAAGAAAATCATAGAAGAAAAATTTTCCAACCTCAAGAAAGAGACGCCCTTAAACATACAAGAGGTTTACAGACTATCAAATAGACTAGACCAGAAAAGAAATTCCTCCTGCCACATGATAATCAAAACACTAATAGAGCAAAGAAAAATATTTAAAAGTAGCAACAGAAAAGGGCCAAGTAATATATAAATGTTGATCTAACAGAATCACACCTGGCTTCTCAATAGAGACTATGAAAGCCAGAAGGGCCTGCACAGATGGCATGCAGACATTAAAAGACCAAAGAAGCCAACCCAGACAACTATACCCAGCAAAATTTTCAGTCACCACAGATGGAGAAAACAATATTCCATGACAAAACTAAAATTAGAAAATATCTGTGCACAAGCCAGTCCTTCAAAAGACACTGAAAGGAAAACTCCAACCCAAGGAGAGCAACTATACCCAAGTAAACACAAGATATAAATAACTTCATAAGAGTAAAATAAAATAAAATAAAAACAAGCAAAAAAACCCCACACTTTACACTAACTACACAATAATAGAAACTGACAATCACTGGTCACTAATATCTATGAACATCAGTGGACTCAAATCCCTAATAAAAAGACACATACTAACAGAATGGTTGCAGAAACAGGATCCAACATTCTTATGCATTCAAGAAACACACCTCAGCAACTAAGATAGACATTACCTCAGAGTGCAGGGATAGAAAAAGTCTTTTCCAAGCAAATGGACCCAAGAAGCAAGCTGGAGTAGCAACTCCGGTAACTTATAAAATAGACAACCAACCAAAATTATTCCAAAGAGATGGGGGAAGGTCACTTCATTCTCATGAAAGGAAAACCCACCAGGAGGAAATCATTATCCTGAACATCCATGCCCCAAATACAAGGGCACGTGCATTCATAAAAGAAACACTATTAACACTTAAACCAGAAATCCATCACAACACATTAATAGTGGAAGATTTCAATACCACAGTCTTGCTAATGGACAAATCATTGAGACAGAAGCTAAACAGAGAAATAATGAAACTAACAGATGTTATGAATAAAATGTACCTAATGGATGTCTACAGAACTTATCACACAAACACAAAACAATATACATTTTCTCAACACCACAGGGAATCTTCTCCAAAATTGACCAAATAGTCGGTCTCTAAACCTAAACCGATACATGGACATTTAATTAAACATTGTTCTTTATGGAATCATCACGGATTAAAGCTAAACCTCAACAACAGAAACAAACAAAAAGTTTGCACACTCATGGAAACTGAACAACTCCATGCTGAATGATCAATGCGTGAGGGAAAAAATAAAGAAACAAAGACTTCCTAGAACTCGATGAAAATGAGGGCACAACTTATCCAAAGGTATGAGACACCATGAAAGCAGTGATAAGATGAAAATTCATAGCACTAAGTGACTTCATAACAATATTGGAGAGATCCCATATTAACAACTTAACAGATCACCTAAAATAACTCAGGGCTGAAAACAATAAATTAGGAACAAAGAGAACAATACAAAGACTCAATGAAACCAGGACTTGGTTCTTTGAGAAAACCAACAAGATAGATAAATCCTTAGCCAAACTAACTAAAACACAGAAAGGCAGTACCTAAATTAACACAATCAAAAATGAAAAGGGGAACATAACAACAGATACTGAAGAAATCCAAAGAATCATTAGGTCTTAATTCAGATGCCAGTATTCCATAAAATTTGAAAATGTAAAGGAAATGGGTGACTTTCTTGATATATTTCACCTATCAAAGATAAGCCAAGAGAAGGTAAGTGGTTTAAACAGTCCTATACCTTCTAAGGAAATAGAAGCAGCCATCAAATTTCCTCCAACCTCACCACAAAAAAAAAAAAAAAAAAAAGCCCATGGACAGACGGTTTTAATATGGAATTCTAATAGACTTTCAAAGAAGAGCTGACCCCAATACTCCTCAAAGTATTCCACAAACTAGAAACAGAAGGAACATTATATAAAGGAACAAACATTTTATATGAAGCCACAGTCACCCTATAGCTAAACCACACAAAAATCAACAAAGAAAAAAGGAAAGAAAGAAAATTTCTAGCCAATCTACCTTATGAACACCAAGGCAAAAATATTCTATAAGATACTTGCAAAAAGAATTCAAGAACACATCAAGCACATCATCCACCATGATCAAGAAGGCTTCATCCCAGAGACACAGGGATGATTCAATGTACAAAAATCTACCACATAAAGAAACTGAAAGAAAAAATATTAGGATCATCTCATTAGATACAGAAAAAGACTTTGACAAAATCCAACACCCCTTTATGATAAAAGTCTAGGACATATCAGGTATACAAGGCATATACCTACATATAATAAAGGCTATATACAGCAAGCAGATACCCAACATCAAAACAAATGGAGAGAAAGTAAAAGCAATCCCATTAAAATCAGGAACTAGACAAGGTTGTCACTCTCTCTTCATATATCTTCAATACAATACTAGAAGTTCTAGCTAGAGGAATAAGACAACTAAAGGAGTTCAAAGGGATACAAATCAGAAAGGAAGAAGTTAATGTGTCACTTTCGCAGATGATATGATAGTATACAAAGGGACCCCAAGAATTCCACCAGAGAACTCCTGCAGATAATAAAAATCCTTCAGCAAAGTGCCTAGATACAATATTAATTTAAAAAAAAAATCATTAGACTTCCTGTATACAAATGACAAATGAGCTGAGAAAGAAACTAGGGAAACAACACCCTTAAAAACAACCACAAATAATATAAAGTATCTAGGGGTAACTTTAAACAAGGAAGTCAATGACCTACATGGCAAGAACTTCAAGTCTCTGAAGAAAAAAAAATGAAGAAGAAACCCGAAGATGGAAAGGTCTGCCATACTCATGTATTGGTAGGATTAACATAGTAAAAATGATCATCTTACCAAAGCCAATCTACTGATTTATTGCAATCCCCATCAAAATAACAATACGATTTTCCACAGATATTGAAACAACAATCTTAAACTTCATATGGAAAAAAAAAACCAATAATAACTGGAACAATCCTATTCAATAAAAGAACTTCTGGAGGTATTTCCATGCCTGACCACAAGCTATTCAACAGAAGAATAGTAATAAAAACTGCATGGCACTGGCATAGAAATACGGTGATTAATTAATGGAATCGAAATGAAGACCTAGAAATAAATCCACACACCTATGCACACTTGATTTTTGACAAAGAAAACAAAACCGTACAATGACAAAAGAACACAGCATCTTCGACAAATGGTGCTGGTCTAACTGAATGTCTCCATGTAGAAAAATGCAAATAGATCCATATTTATCACCCTGCAGAAAACTGAAATCCAATGTATCAATGACCTCAACATAAAATCAGATGCACTATATCTGCTAGAAGAGAAAAGTGGGGAACAGCCTTGAATTCATTGGCTCAGGAGACAAGTTCCTGAAGAGACACCAACAGCTCAGACTCTAAGATCAACAATTAATAAATAGGACCTTATGAAACTGAAAATCTTCTGTAAAACAAAGGACACTATCAATAGAACAAAATGGCAGTTTATAGATTGGAAAAAGATCTTTACTAAGCCCACAATCGACAAAAAGCTAATGTCCAGGATATATAAAGAACTCATGAAGCAAACTATATAATCCAATTAAAAATGGGATACAAGTATCTTCAGGACTGGCTGTGAAGCCCTCCTCTGTGGCCTAACAGGACTGCTCCTCCCTTGAGGGGTGGGGAGGTCAAAGAGCCAGTCATTGAGTTCCTGTTAGAAATAGTCCTTGTTCCCTTCACTATGGGAAACCAATTGTTTACTGAGCTACCACAGGCTACATCTGAGCAGAGGTTCTAAGTTATATCCATACATGGTCCTTGGTTGAATGTCAGTCTCTGAAAAGACCCTGTGCAGTATCGGATGAATGGGGAGGAGGTCCCCTCTATCAGTGGACTTGGCAAGGGGCACGGTGGAGATGAGTGAGGGAGGGTGGGACTGGGAGGGAATAAGGGAGCAGGACACGGCTGGGATACAGAGTTAATAAAATGTAACTGATAAGAAAAAAATAAAATTAAATAATAAAAAAATGGGATACAAAGGTAAACAGAGAATTCTCTGTAGAGGAATATTGAATAGTGGAGAAGCACTTAAAGAAATGCTCAACATTCTTGGTCATCAGGGAAATGCAAAACAAAATGACTCTGAGATTCCATCTTACACCTGTCAGAATGGCTAAAATAAAAAACTGAAGTGGCAACACATGCTGATGAGGATATGAAGAAAGAGGAACCCTCCTCCATTGCTAGTGAGAGTGCAAACTTGTACAACCACTTTGGAAAACAATCTAACACTTACTCAGAAAACTGGGAATAGCCATACCTCAAGATCCAGCTAGGCTGCTCCTGGGCATACACACAAAAGCTGCCATATAACAAGAACATTCCCTTAACTAAGTTCTTAGCAACTTTTTTTTGTAATAGCCAGAAACTGGAAGCAATCTAGATGCCCCTCACCTGAAGAATGGATACAGAAAATTTCATGCATTTACACAATGGAATACTACTCAGCCATTAAAAACAAGGAAATCATGAAATTTGCAGGCAAATGGATGGAAATAGAACAGATCATCCTGAGTGAGGTAACATAGACTCAAAGACACACATGCTATATACTCACTTATAAGTGGGTTTTAGACATATAGTACAGGATATATATGTACTAAAATTCACAGACCCCAAGGACGTATGTCTTCATGTGGTTCTGCTAGTTAGGAGAGTGGAGAATATCTCTGACATAGACTATCTGACTCGCTTTTTTTATCACTTCCCCCTGATGGGACTTCCTTACCAGGCCACAGGGGAGGTAGAAAAACTCAGTCCTCCTGTGAATAGATGAGCTGGCATGTCTGGGAAGGAGGGCTTCCCTATTCTGAGGAATAGGATATAGGGGAAGTAGGAGGGAAGGTGAGACTGGGAGCACAGGAGGGAAAGTCCTGTGAGCTAGATGTAAATTAAATTAATATATAAAAAATATCCTGGGTTGCCCCACTCTATGAATGGCATTGTCATTCACTTACCTTTCCAATTATCAGTCTGAGTGTCATCTCTTATTCTTCCCTATATTTTCTCATCCAAGTAATGGTCCAGTACTCCTCCTCAATACCCTACAACTTCTTATTCTCCTTCTTAACTGGAATCACTGTTAGCCTTTGACTAGAGTACAACAGATCACATTTGTCCCAGATCATATCCCAAACTGGGTGGAGAGACTAAAACAGTATCTTCAACCTTGATTTAATTCTGGTTGGTCCAAGTTCTCATTAGATAGCCCAACCTGGCCTCAAACTGCTGTTTAAACAGGCTGGCCTCAAAAATTATGATCCTCCTGCCTCAGGGTCCAGAGTTCTGGGATTGTGCATCACAGCTGACACATTTTCTGATTAGCCATTTATGTAAATAGCATGTTCAGTGAGCTATAAACTTTGAAGAGTGTAGGTCATATCTAAATCATCTCTGTATCTCCAGAACCTGGTACAAATTAGATTCTTTAGTTAAGAGATATTCACCATTTACAACTGTTTAGTAGTCCCTGTGTAGCTTTGCATATCTATTCTGAAGCAGAACATCATCTTTAATCCTCATTTTCACATTCACCAGCAATTTATCCCAGACACTCAAGCCTTTTGAACACTTCTGGGCTATGGTACACATTTTTCTATATCCTGTGTTTTCTGGAACCCTGGCTTTTATTTTGGAGGGAGCCTGCTCATGTATTCCTTTTCTTTCCAGTCAAATTAGCTACAGCAACTCTGTCTTTCTAGACTCAGATTATAGGCAGAGTCAGTTTGGTCTCAAGGCCTCTGATGAGGCCATGAGGTTAGACAGTCCTGGTTTAAAGATTTCTTCCAGTATTCTACAGCCAAAGCTATCTTCTACATGCATTCTTAAAATTTACACTCACTAATATGGCAAAATTTGTTTCTAGGTAAAGTCAAAATTTTATTAATATACAAGTGAAATTCAGATAATCCAAGAAATTGATCTGAAGTAACAATTGGACGAAAACAGTACTGAAGGTCTTATGCACTTTACTTCAAGAAATGAAGATGAGAAATTGTGTGCCTACTGTGGAATACAAGAAATCAATGGCTAGTAAACTGTCTTTGTCTATATTTTCTTCCCAAACCCTATCTCATTGATACATCCCAATAGAGATTTTCTTGAGTAGATGAATGTTGACTTTCACCACATACTCTACCTGTTTATGCGCAAAGTCACTACATCCTCATTTTGTATAAAGTGGGTGGGGGGAATTCTTAAAGCACATCATATTAAACAGTACTTTATTTTCTAAAGACAAAATTGAAGAATGAATTATTTCCTTAACTAACATTACCCAACAACTCATTGGCAGATCCTGTATCCAAAATAAGACTCACGCTTGACTGCCCTGCACTACACAAAATAGACCTTATACTCCAAGCTCAATCCCAAACAAGATTTCCCTATGAGGTGATATGAAGTTTGGCCTCTTAGTCTACACCTCGATTCTATGTGTTTTCGTGTGTGTATGTGTGTGTATGTGTTTACGCAATGACATTTAAACGTTCAAATCAGAGAATCGTTTTCTTTCTGTCACATCTAAGCATCTCTGAGTAGCTACTTATTTTTACAGTAAAATAAACACTTTAGATTTCACACCAATTGTAACACATAGAAATGAAGCCTATCGCACAAGGTACAATAGAAAACTATAGATAAATGAATCACTTACTTTACTGTACAAGAATCTTAGATGCTTGGTACTGACTTAATAGATCTAGGAGAAAATAAACAAGAGAATTCAATAATGAGCACCTACTATTTCCAATAAACTTGTCAGGAAATAACTAAGAGACCAAGGAATCAATTTAGATATAAATTACACAACAACCAGGCCATTTATGGGGAATGCTAGGAACCGCCCCAGCTTTGTCTGAATTTCTTTGCCCCCTCTTGCCCTGCTTCCTCAACAGCATAAGGAGTCAGTGTTCTGTATCTGTTGTAAAGGACTCTAGCTATGCAGAGAACATCCCTCTCTTCTTCCTACCTTCCTGGGGAAAAGAGATTTATAACCTAAATATTTATTCCTTTCCCATAAAGCTGAATTTAGCTTTAATTCAATCTTTTGCAAATTGCCTTCATGTTTCTTATCATGATCTTTTTACTTTATTTTCATGACAGTCACATAAAGTAGTTATGGAAGGGGTTCTCAGACCAGAGAGCTAATCAGATGCTGCACCTGTCAAGGACAGAGACAGGGATAAGAAGCAAGAACATCAGACACAGCCTAGTCCTGTTCTTTCAACACCATTTCATCATTGAAGGAGAAACTTCATGGCAATCTCTTCTTTGTTCTTCATGATGAAATTTATGAGCTGATATATTCTAAGAGGAGAAATGAAATGGTCACAGGTTATCATTTATTTAATCCAGCATTGGCAATATAGGGTTCTAAATAGGAACCATGAGACAGATTTATTCATCACTTTCTTCTGTTTGATGATGAAGTGAGAAAGAATGTAGACCCTTAGATGACATTTCCCAGGAAAAATCTGGACCCCAAAGGTATGAAATAAGGAACATGGCACAATTATTCAAGTAGTAGGTCTATATATATAATAGATAAAAAATAAGAAATAAGAGTCTACTCTCATCTTCTAGGAATTGACTGGAGCCTGCATAACTGTTTGCTCACTTCTGTATTAATAACAGCAGCCTATAGAAGCATAAATAAATGCAGATAGATATATGTATATATAACCTAGATTATGGGTGATTCATTTATTGAAATCATTGTTTAACATGGTTGTTAATGCAGAGATAGCTCACAATCTTCCCTCTGCAAAGCTGAGGTCCAAGAATGAATGGTAATACAATTTATTCTGAATCCACTGGTTCAGGAAACAAGATATGGGAAAATCATGGTGTAAGTTCCATTGTAGGTCTGAAAGACAGAAAACCAGTTCTGATGACTGAATTTACTAGGATGCCAGATATCTCAGCTTAAGCAACATAAATTTTGTCTTCTTCCACCTTGTTCTACAAAGGACTCTTGGTGGATTAAATGTTGTCCTCCATCATTGGAGATGGTCATCATAAATAGACTTTGTCTAAAAGAGGCAGTGTCCTCAGATGGGCCTTGGATATAAGGAGAGGCGACTATGATAAGATATGTACGGGAATGTCTTCCAGGAGCTTAAATGTGTTGCTTTCCCTTATTGTAGCATTGGTTTACTGATGCTTCAGTAACAAACTGCCTCAAACTAGATGATCTAAACAACAGACTAACATTATCTGCTAGCTCTGGAAGCTATATATCAGAGATCAAAGCCTTTGGCAGCATTGGGAGATTCATAGAATCTACAGAAATAAATCTACTCCATGACCTAGTAGTTTAGTTGTTATTATTTCAATCTTTATACTCACCTGCACATAAATGCAAATTTATGTTGAAATCTGTCCATATATATATTGTATCAGATTGATAACTCACTTTAGTCCAGCACAACCTTGCCTTTACTAATCAGATATTTAATAAACTATTTCTATAAGGCCAACTTCTGGGGTTAGGATATTAACAAATGAATTTGGGAAAGAGGCATAATTCGCCTCCTCACTATTCTATACTTTCCCCACTTCCACCTCTTCAAGGATCTACTCCTGCGCCTTAAACTCTGTACATATGCCAACACCACTACAAGTTGTCACAAGGCATAAAAAAGCCATATAACATTAATGTATCCAATTTATTTCTGTGAGTTCTTACATATGTGAGCCTAAGTAAATATACTGTAGTACGCAATTACTCCTTCTGTAATACAAAAAGAATATTGTACTCAATATGATTATTGTATGCACCACATTACACAACCTGGTCTATGGCCTAGCTCACTTAATAATAACCATTCCTATCACTTGCTCATCAAAACTTCAACACTGAGGCACTCTTGGTTTTAAAACATAGAAGAAAGATCAAGAAAGCATTGTGGCACAGCTATACTTCTTCGTCAAAAGTTCAGCATCTGTAGATTGTATGCATTCTCTATGTATGTAGATTCAGACACTACGAAAATAAAATTTCCATTATGGAGGGTAATTTGAGGAATAGTGGTAGGTACTAAGGGACTCATAAAGAAATAAAGATTCAATTCAATTTAGAGATAAGAACTGTGGGGAAATAAGTCTCAAGCTTGTCAGAGAGATGCCTTCACCCACAGTCTTTTCTCTATAGGCTTTTTGTCCTTCTGCCTATTCTCTCCTCTTCCTAGGTCTTATATCCACCTCCATATCTCTCTGTGTTTCCTTTCCTACCTTGTTCCCTCTCTTCACCCATTACCGCTGTCTATTCTATTTCCCCTTCTGAGTGAGATTTAAGCATCCTCCCTTGGGTCCTCCTTGTTACTTCTCTTCTTAAGATCATTATATTATGTTTATCCTGTACTATGTATCTAATATCCACTGATAAGTGAGTATATGTCATATGTGTCTTTCTGGGCCTGGGTTACCTCACTCAGGATGGTCTTTTCCAGTTCCATCCATTTGCCTGTAAATTTCATGATTTCTTTGCTTTTAATAGCTGAGTAGTAATCCACTATGTCAATGGACTCCTGGGAGGATATGAGGTGGAGTTCCAGCAAAGACTCCTAGTAACAGAGGCCATAAAGACTGTAGATGACACAATACAACTAGACAAGTCTCCTAGTAGAAGAGGGAATAACCAACCCAGCCACAAAAGCTTTGACTTAAAATTCACCCTGCATACAAGATGTGCAGGGGTAAAGATAGAGCAGATATAACAGAGACAGAAGGAAGACCTGGTCCAACCAGAGACCCACCCCATGGGAAAGAACCAACCCCAGACACTATTAACTATACTCTGCTCTGCTTGCAGACAGGAGTCAAGCAGAGCTGTCCTCTGAGAGGTTCCACACAGCAGTGCCTCAAAACAGATGCTGAGACAACCAAAGATTGGGTGAGGCATAGGGAGCCTTGTGAAAAAGTAGGGGAAGGTGAATAGGACCTGGAGGTGATAGGAGGTATTGAAGACAAGCAGAAAAACCTAACCAGGGCTAAGAGTGGCCTGCTGAGACTGTAGCACCAGCCAAGGACCTTGCATGGACTGGAACTAGGCGACCTACAAAGATGTAGCTGATGGGAAGCTCAGGTCTCATGTGGGTTCCCTAATAAGGAGAGGGGGAGTTCATTCTGACATGGACTCTTGTCAGATTTTCAATTGCTTCTCCCTGGAGGGAGTGCCTTGCTAGACCACATGGGAAGAGTATATGCTCAGGCAACTCTGATATGACTTGGTGAGCTTGGGTGGATGGGAAGAGGGGCTCTGCTTTGCTGAAGACTAGGGCAGGGAGATGGGAGAGAGAGAAGGAGGGTAGGACTGGGAGGTGAGTGATGGGGCCAAGAACAGGATGTAAAGTGAATAAATACATACACACATACATACAGAAATAAATAAAAAAAACTGTGGGGAAAAAATTGAACAGTGAGTACAGAAACAAAATGGCCAGAGTAACTGATTAGGAAACAATGTTCAAAGGCAATATGAAAAGCATGGGGGACACACTAGGTGACAATTTCCCAAATACTTACCAGGCTATGCTTATTCTACCTATTGTTAACACTCAAGTAAGCAACTCTGCTTCGTGTTTTAGGAATATACATTGTCATGAATTGGCTCAGATGTGAATGCTGATTTACCTCTTGCACATCTGCCTAGCTGTTTGCCTCTTCAGGAAAGTACTGAATACTCAATTATGTTTCTCAGTACTCAAAGTTGATATTTCTCTTGGCTTCTTGAATGGAAGATAACTATCTCATAGGTTTTTTTTAATGATCTCATTGCTAGTGTAGTGCTAAAACAGGCAGTACCATCTCTATAAGGTCTGTAGACTTACAAAGGAAATGAGTTGTTCAAGTGTTGTATGAGATGATCCATGCTTAGAGAAGAACAATTAAATTTATTGTACTGGTCTTGAGCATGAAAGATAATTTCTGTAAAATTGGATAACTGTGGTCTGATAAGCTATCATGTTCTGAGTACCATTTTAAAAGGTACAATATTCTTTGCGGTACACTCAAATTTGTACAATAGTAATTCTGAGTGCCATTTTAAAAGGTACAATGTTCTTTGAGGTACACTCAAATTTGTACAATAGTAGTACTGCTCATGTTCTTAGTATTTACCATGTGCTAAGTGTTATGCTGAATGTTTACATGCATAAATTCATTTCATCTATTACCACCCATGAATTTAGCAATATTATCCCCATTTTAAAGGCAAGGACATTGACGATAAGGAAACTGAAGTAATTTGTGCATAATCTCAATAGGAGGTGACAGTCAGACTCTGATGTTAAAGACAGACTGAGGAGTTTGGACCTGTATCTAATTTAGGTGATAAGATTAAATGGCTTGGGAGACAATAAAGTGGTAGATAACTTGATGTAGGAGTAAAACTGACACATTTTCCTATCTCAAATCTTTAGTTCAAGAGATGCATGACATTACTCAAGTAAATTTGTTTCTCCAACTCTCAGCATCCTCACTTGTAAGATTAATCATAAAAGTTCCACACATAAGATTAACGACAATAAAATAAATACAGGTAAAGCACACAACACAATGCATGTCATATAGTAAACAGACACAAACATATTAACTTTTTTCTTTTTTTGTTAAATACATGTGCTAAGTAGAAAATTGCTTGAATTATGTAATAATTGGCTAGTTCAAGGAACAATACATGCTACAAACCAAGAAGTAGCATACCTCTTGTTTGTTTTGGTTTTGTTTGTTTGATTTTTTTAAAATGATGTTACCCTTTAACAGGCAATAATACTCCTACTAAAGGGTAACAAATAAGAAGCCCAGTGCCAGGACTAGGCTACCTCTCCCTGAGTTGTTGTTCAGTAGCAGGCTGTAGGTTGCCAAACATCACAGAATTTTGCCATTTCTCCTAGTTATGCTCCAGAACTTGAAAGTAAGACATTATTGCTGGTCACAACATGCTTAAATTAGAAAATGGATGAAATTAAGCTGTCATGGAACCTGAAAGCTTCATCTTTATTAGCTGGCTAAAATGCTGAAAAGTGCTATGCAAGCTACCAGAGGATAAAGGCAATCATCATTCTTCTCCAGATGTGAACATTATGAACTACAGTAATGTTGTGCTTGGAAAGATAGCTCGCAAGTACAATAGTGGCATGAACATCATGGGAGTAAACCACTACTCTCTGATGGGATTAGTTCTACTCCGTGAGACAAAATGTATAACTGGCACCATTATCAGGCCCAAAACACAAAAGTGTGTACAGACAGACTACAGGAGCTAGGGGAAGAATCCACTGCTATTATTGTATTAAATAGACATAGAATTAAACCAACTTCTAATCAACAATCTTTATACCCATCAATCAACTCATCTCTCAACCATTGTTGGAGAAACTTATTTTCACAATAAATGGCTATTAACACAGAGATCCACAACTTGTGAATGTTAAGAGAATAAGAGACTATGGAGTGCTCAGATCTGAAGTGGACATATATTTCACATCCACTTCTTTCAAGGTTCTGTGATCACCGTGTAAGAAGGGCCAGAAAGATCATAAAAGACAAAGGCAGTAAATTGCCAATGAAAGTGTTCGCTAGATACAACAGGCCTCCGCACATATGACCTCACTGTTTGTGAGAACGTGGATATAAGACCTGTTTATATGCAAGGAAGATCAAATACCTATATGGAGGGGGTGTTATGGTCACAAAGTTTTACTCCTAGCTGAGGAGCTATTTCTAATCAATGACTATAGGAAAACAGTAGAATGAGTGTTTTTTGTTTGTTTGTTTGTTTGTTTGTTTGTTTGTTTCGTTGGCTGGTTTTGTTTTTTGTTTGGGGTGTGTGTGTGTGTATTTTCTTTTTGGTTTTGTTTAATGAAGTGTGTCCTCTGGAAGATGAAATATATTCCAGTGGATAGCCTCTCACTGAAGACAATATAACCTGTTCTAATTGGGCTGGATGCATTTACTTATTTGCATGATTGATTATTTGTTGTTTGCTTATTTTCACAAATGACAACATAGAGTTGGATGGTATTAAATGGGGTATGTGTGAAGAGGTATAGGTGGGGTTATTATGACTGAAATACAACATGCAAAATTCTCAAAAAGTAATAAAATATGCTGTTCCATTTGGAGTGTTAGGACATAGTGGTTGTGCTAGGGTGAATGCTGATAACACAGTGATTGAGCTGTGGGCAGGATTTGATATTCATAAACTTTATTTTCATTATAGCATATCGTGAAAGATGAATAATTCATGATATTACCAAAGGAGTAATTAACTTACTGAAAACCTTAAAGCAGGTGATCCTTCCTCTTTCTTTCTTTCTTTCTTTCTTTCTTTCTTTCTTTCTTTCTTTCTTTCTTTCTTTCTTTCTTTCTTTCTCTCTTTTCTTTCTTTCTTTCTATATTTACTTATATATATATATATATTTATTTATTTTAATTTTTATTAATTACAGTTTACTTACTTTGCATCCCAACTATAGCTCTCTCCCTCATTCCCTCCAAGTACACCTCCCTCCCTCTTCTCCTCCCATGCCCCTCCCCCAGTCCACTCATAGGAAAGGTCCTCCTCCCCTTCCATCTGACCCTAGCCTACCAGGTCTCATCAGAACTGGCTGCATTGTCTTCCTCTGTGGCCTGGTAAGGCTGTTCTCCCATCAGGGGGAGGTTATCAAAGAGCCAGCCACTGAGTTCATGTCAGAGACAGGCTTTGTTCCCCTTATTAGGGAAACTACTTGGAGACTGAACTGCCATGGGCTACAACTGAGCAGTGGTTCTAGGTTATCTTCATGCATGGTCCTTGGTCGGAGCATCAGTCTCAGAAAGGACAACTGAGCACAGATACTTGGTTCTGTTGCTCTTCTTGTAGCACACCTGTCCCTTCCCAGGTCTTTCATCTCCTCCTTTTATAAAATTCCCTGCACTCTGCCCAAAGTTTGGCAATAAGTCTCAGTATCTGTTTCAACACACTGCTGGGTAGAGTTTTTCAGAAGCCCTCTGTGGTAGGCTCCTGTCCTGTTCCTGTTTTCTCTACTCTTCCAAATTCAATACCATTTGCCATTCTGAATGAGGAATGAGCATTTTACCCAGGGTCCTCTTTCTTGCTTAGCTTCGTTAGGTATACAGATTTTAGTATGTTTATCCTATATTATATGTCTAACATCCACTTATATGTGACAAATACCATGAGTGTCTTTCCGCTTTGGGATGCTTCATTCAGGACAATCTTTTCTAGACCCCACCATTTGCCTGTAAATTTCATGATTTCTTTGTTTTTAATTGCTGAGTAGTATTCCATTGTGTAAATGTACCACAATTTCTGTATCCATTCCTCCATTGAAGGACAAGTGGGTTGTTTCCAGGTTCTGGCTATTATGAATAAAACTTCTATGAACAGATTTGAGCAAATGTCCTTCTAAGCTTTAGCATATTTTGGATATATGCTTAGGAGTGTTAAACCTGATATTGAGGAAGCACTATTCTTAATTGTCTGTGAAAGCACAAGAATGATTGCGGTAGTGGTTGTACCAGTTTACATTCCCACCAGCAATGGAAGAGAGTTCTCCTTTCTATACCTCCTGTCCAGCATGTGTAGTCACTGGGGTTCTTGGTCTTAGCCATTCTGATGGGCATAAGGTGAAATTTCAGGGTCCTTTTAATTTGCGTTTCCATGATAACTAAAGAATTTGAGCATTTTTTGTTTCTCTGCCATTCTATATTCCTCTACAGAGAATTCTCTGTTTAGCCCTGTACCCCATTTTTTAACTGGATTACTTGATTTGTTGCTTTTTAACTTCTATAGTTCCTTATATATTCTGGATATTAGCCTTCTGTCAGATATAAGGTTGATGAAGATCTTTTCCCAATGTGTAGGCTGTCGTTTTGTTTTGAAGACAGTTTTCTTTGCTTTACAGAATCTTTTCAATTTCATGAGGTCACATTTATTAATTTTTTTTAATTTTAGAGCCTGTGTTGTTGGTGTTCTGTTCAGGAAGTTGTCTCCTGTGCCAATGAATTCTAAGCTCTTCCCCAATTTTTCTTCTACCCGATTTAGTATGTCTGGTTTTATGTTGAGGTCTTTGAAACACTTAGCCTTTAGTCTTGTGCAGGGTGATTAATATGGATCTATTTTCATTTTTCTGTGTGTGGACATCCAGTTAGACCAGAAACATTTGTTGAAGATGCTATCTTTTTTCCATTGTATGATTTTGGCTTCTTTGTCAAAAAGCAAAACAACTGCCTACAGATTGGGAAAGAATCTTTACCAACCCTTTATCTGACAGAGGGCTAATATCCAGTATATATAAAGAACTAAAGAAGCTGAAAAGCAGCAAACCAAGTAATCCAATTAAAAAATGGGGAGCAGAGCTAAACAAAAAACTCTCTGTAGAGAAATATCGAACGGCACAGAAACACTTAAAGAAATGCTCAACGTCATTAGCCATAAGGGAAATGCAAATCAAAACGACCCTGAGATTTCACTTTACACCCATCAGAATGGCCAAGATGAAAAACTCAAGTGACAACACATGCTGGAGAGGCTGTGGAGAAAGGGGAACCCTCCTCCATTGCTGGTGGGAATGTAAACTTGTACAACCACTCTGGAAATCAATCTGGTGCTTTCTCAGACAACTAGGAATAGTGCTTCCTCAAGATCCAGCCATATCACTCCTAGGCATATATTCAAAAGAGGCACAAAAAGTACACAAAAAGGACATTTGCTCAACCATGTTTGTAGCAGCTTTATTTGTAATAGCCAGAACCTGGAAACAGCCCAGATGGCCCTCAACTGAAGAATGGATGCAGAAATTGTGGTACATCTACACAATGGAGTATTATTCTGCAATGAAAAATAAGGAAATCATGAAATTTGCAGGTAAATGGTGGGACCTGGAAAGGATCATCCTGAGTGAGCTATCCCAAAAGCAGAAAGACCCACATGGTATATACTCACTCATGTAGACATATAACATAGGATAAACCTACTAAAACCTGTACATCTAAAGAAACTAATCAATAGAGAAGACTATGACTAAAATACTCAATTCCCATCCTGAAAGGCAAAGAAGATAGACAGCAGAAGTAGAAGAAAACAGGAAACAACCTAGAAACCTGCCACGAAGGGCCTCTGAAAGGCTCTGTCCTGCAGACTATCAAAGCAGACACTGAGACTTATGGCCAACTGTTGGGCAGAGTGAATGGAATCTTATGTAAGAAGTGGGAAATAGTAAGATCTGTAAAGGACAGGAACCCTAGAAGGAGAGCAACAGAATAAGAAAATTTGAACACAGTGGCCTTCCCAGAGACTCATTCTCCAACCTAGTACCAGGCATGGAGATAACCTAGAACCCTTGCACAGATATAGCCCATGACAGTTCAGTGTCCAAGTGGGTTACATAGTAATGGGAAGTGGGACTGCATCTGACATAATCTGATTGGCCTGCTCTTTGATCACCTCCCCCTGATGGGGGAACAGCTTTACCAGGCCACAAAAGATGACAATGCAGCCACTCCTGATGTGATCTGATAGACTAAGATCAGAAGGAAGGAGAAGAGGACCTCCCCTAACAGTGGACTTGGGGAGGGGCATGCGTAAAGAAAGGGGGGGAGGGCGGGATTGGGAGGGGAGGAGGGAGGGGCTTATGGGGGATACAAAGTGAATAAAGTATAATTAATAAAATTAAATTAAATTAAAAATCAAGTATCTGTAGGTGTGTGGGTTTATATCTGGGTCTTCTTTCTGTTCCATTAATCCACAACTGTGTTTCTATGCCAATGCCATTGCGTTTTTAATTACTATTGCTCTGTAGTACAGCTTGAGATCAGAGTTGGAGATACCTCCAGAGGATCTGTTGTTGTACAGAAACATTTTGGCAATTTTGGGTTTGTTTTTTTTTTTTCGTATGAAGTTGAGAATTTTTATTTCAAGGTCTGTAAAGAATTCTGTTGGTATTTTTATGGGAATTGCAAAGAATCTGTAGATTGATTTTGGCAGGATGGTCATTTTCGCTATGTTAATCCTACCAATTCATGAGCATGGGAGATCTTTCCATCTTCTGATAGCTTCTTCAATTTCTTTTTTCAGATACTTAAAGTTTTTTTTTTCGAAGATGTCTTTAATTTGTTTGGTTAGGGTTACACCAAGGTACTTTATGTTATTAGTGGCTATTGTGAAAGGTGTTGTTTCCCTAATTTCTTTCACAACCATTTTGTCTTTTGTATACAGCAGGGGTATTGACTTTTTTTTTTTTTGAGTTAATTTTGTTTCCAGCCACTTTGCTGAATGTGTTTATCAGCTGAAGGATCTGTCTGGTAGAATTTTTGGTGTCACTCATGTATACTATCATATCATCTGCAAATAGTGACACTTTGATTTCTTCTTTTCTGATTTCTATCTCCTTGATCTCCTTTAGTTGTCTTATTGCTCTAGCAAAGACTTCAAGAACAATGTTGAAGAGATACTGAGAGAGTGGGCAGTCTTGCCTTGTCCCTGATATCAGTGGGATCAATTTAAGTTTTTCTCTGTTGAGGTTGCTGTTGGCTATACGCTTGCTGTATATTTCATTTGCTATGTTTAGATAAGTGTCTTGTATCCCTGATCTCTCCAAGACTTCAAACATGAATTGGTGTTGGATTTGTTCAAATGCTTTTTAACATCTAAGGAGTTGATCATGTTTTTTTTTTCTTCAGTTTCTTTATGTGGTGGATTATATTAATGGATTTCCATATATTGAACCACCCCTGCATATGCCTATTATGAAGCCTACTTGGTCATGGTAGATGATATCCTTCATATGTTCTTGATTTTCATTTGCTAGTATACTATTTTTTGCGTCAATGTTCATGAGAGGATTTCAGAATTCTCCTTTTTGTTGGATCATTGTGTGATTTAGGTATCAAGGTGACTATGACCTCAGAATGAGTTTGGTAATGTCCCTTCTTTTTCTATTTTGTGGAATATTTTGAAGAGAATTGGAGTTAGCTCTTCTTTGAAGGTTTGGTCGAATCCTGTGCTGAAACCATCTGGCCCTGGGCTTTTATTTGGAAGGGAGTCTTTTGATGACTGCTTCTATTTCCTTGGGAAATATATGACTATTCAATATTTCTACCTGATCTTGATTTATTTTTTGTAAATGGGATCTATCAAGAAAACTTTCCATTTCATTTAGATTTTCAAATTTTATGGCATATAGCCTTTTGTAGTAAGACCTATCGATTATTTGGATTTTCTTGGGGTCTGTCATTATGTCCCCTTTTTGTTTCTGATTTTGCTGATGTGGATAGTTTCCCTCTGCATTTTAGTTGGTTTGGCTAAGGGTTTGTCTATCTTGTTGATTTTCTCAAATAACTAGCTCTTGCTTTCATTGATTCATTGATTTTTGATTTATTTTCTTTCTCTCTAATTCATTGATTTCAGTTCTGGGTTTGATTATTTCCAATCAGCTAATCCACTGGGGTGTGTCTGTTTTGTTTGTTTGTTTTTTTTTTTTTTTTTTTTTTTTTTTGGATTTCAGGTGAGCCATTAAGGTGCTTGTATGAAATGTCTCAAACTTCTTTCTGGAGGCACTTAGTACTATGAACTTTCCTCTTAGAACTGATTTCATTGTGTCCCATAATTTTGGGTAAGTTTTGCCTTAATTTTCATTGAATTTTAGTAAGTCTATAATTTCTTTTTTCATTTCTTCCCTGACCCAGGTTTCATTGAGTAGGGAGTTGTTTAGTGTCCATGTGTATGTTGGCTTTTTGTTATTTCTGCTGTTGTTGAGGTGTAGTTTTAGATCATGATAGGTCTGATAGGATACAAGGGTTTATTTTGATCTTCATTTATCTGTTGAGTCTTGCTTTGTGCCCGACTATATAGTCATTTTTTTTGAGAAGGTTCCATGATATGCTGAAAAGAAGGTATGCTCTTTTGAGTTTGTATGAAAAGTGCTATAGTCATATATTAGGTCCATTTGATTAGGCCCTCTGTAAGTGCCATTATTTCCCTTTTAGCTTCTGTCTAGATGGTCTGTCCCTTGGAGAGAATGTAGAGTTGAAGTCTCCCACTATTAAGGTGTTGGGATAGATGTGTGATTTTAGCTTTAATGATGTTTCATTTACAAATGTAGGTGCTCTTCTATTTGTGGCATAGATGGTCAGCATTATGTTTTCCTCCTCGTGGATTTTTCTTTCATGAGAATGAAGTGTCCCTCCTCATATTTTTTATTAACTTAGCTTAAAATCCATTTTATTAGATATTAGGATAGCTTCTCCAGCTTGTTTTCTGGGTTTGTTTGCTTGAAAATCCTTTTTTCAGCTCTTTATTCTGAGGTAATGTCTATCATTGTTGTGAAGGTGTGTTTCTTGGATGCAGCAGAATGTTGGATCCTCTTTCCACAACCATTTTGTTAGTCTGTGTCTTTTTGTTGGGGAGTTGATTCCATTGATGTTGATAGATAATAGTACTAATGAATGTTAGTTCCTTTTATTGGTGTTGGTGGTGTTACTGTGTTTCTATGCTTGTTTTTTATTTATTTATTTATCTATTTATTTATTTATTTACTTACTTATTTATTTATCTATTTATTTATTTAGGTTGTGAAGTGATTACACCTGGCGTTTTCTTGGGTGTAGTTGATTTTGTTAGATTGGAATTTTTCTTCTAGTATCTTCTGTAGGGCTGGGTTGCTGTGTAGATATTGTTTAAGCTTAATTTTGTCATGGAATATTTTGTTTTCTCCGTTTTGTTGATTGAAAACTTTGCTGGGTATAGTAGTTTGGGTTGGCATCTCTGGTTTCTTAGAGTCTGTGTGACATCTGCCTAGGGCCTTCTGGCTTTCATAGTTTCTGTTGAGAAGTCTGATATGATTCTGATAGGTCTAACTTTATTTATTTCTTGGCCTTTTTCCCCTTGCTGCTCTTCATATATTTTCTTTGTTCTGTAGATTTAGTGTTTTGACTATCATGTGACATGAGGAGTTTCTTTTTTGGTCTAGTCTATTTGATGTTCTATAGGCCTCTTGTATGTTTATGGACATCTTTTTCTTTAAGTTGGGAAAATGTTCTATGGATTTCTTGAAAATATTTTCTGGACCTTGGAACCTGGAATCTTCTTTTTCATCTATTCCTATTACTCTTAGATTTCATCTTTTTAATGATGTCCTTGATTTCTTGGGTGTTTTGTGTTTGAGACATTTTCTGATTTTATTTTTTCTTTGAAAGATGTATCAATTTCTGCAATTGTATCTTCAGCGTCTGAGATTCTCTCTTCCATCTTTAACATTCTGTTGTTGATGCTTACCTTTTTGGTTCCTGATCTTTTCTCTAGATCTCCAGATCCAGGGTTTTCTCTGTTTGTGTTTTCTTTATTGATTCAAATTCTATTTTCATGTCTTGCACCATTTCCTTCATCTGTTTGAATGCGGTTTCCTGTCTTTCCATGATGGCCTCTATTTTTGTTGTTTGTTCTTGGAGTCTGTGTTTCAGACTGGGTCCATCTGTCTCTGATGTCTGGAGTATTCTTCAAGAAGAGAGAGGTCCATCTGTTCGAAAGTGGACGTTGGTGTTTCAACTGTAGCTAAGGGAGGAAAGTCGCAATTGCGGGAGTGTGTGTGGAAGTGTGCCTTGAAGGACAGGGTGATAGAGCGTGTAGATGCCTGGAATGGTGGAGCATAAGCATGGGAGGGAGTACTGACACTGTTCTCAGGTGAAATGCACATGTGCAGGTGCCCTGATGCCTCAGTGACCTACAGGCCTGACATACTGTCCTCCTGTTATTCAGGTCTGTCTCGGCTCCAGAAATTGTTTGCCTGGACTCCACTGGAAGAGCCAGTTACAGGGTCTTCAATGTTGTGAACGCTGTTCCAAGTATCCCTATGTTGCCCACAGTGGGGGTGTGGGTGGGAGGTATCCAATGTCTGGCTGCTAGAGTTGTCTGGCTGATAGCGTAGAGGGATCGTGGATGGATCTGGGGCTCTGCAAGCACTCACCTGAAGGCACACTCCTTCGCTAACAGGACTAATTGGAAAGCACAGGGTTTCCTCTTGTTCTTTATTCTCAGATTTGTGCCTGCAAGGGCTAATGAAAGTGTAGGAGATCCTACAGTTCAGTGGTGCCCTCTGTTTTTCCGCTGGGCAGGGAGACACATTCTTGGGGCAGCCGCCTCTGCTGTTTCAGTCACCAAGAGCAGAAGTTCCTGCTAGGGCTAGCAACCACCCACCCGATGCACCTGTAGACCTGGGAGGCCTGTACAGTTTCAGCCTCTGCTGTCTTAGTCATTGAGCATGGAAGCTTATGCTTAGGGCAACCACTGCAGACTCTACAGAGCAGGGAGGCCTCTGATTGGGACAGCAGCCACTTCCTGCTGCTAATGCCTTAGCTGAGCAGAAAGTCCAGTGCTTGGGGTAAGGGAAAGAGTGCGGGGCGGGGGGTGTCAAATATTCACCACTCAGTCCCAGGAGATGTCCACTGTTGACCTGGAACCAATCTATGCCAGCTTATGAGTTGTCCCCTCTCGCCCAGGAAGCCTCAATGTCAATTTTCTGGCTTTGGTTGCCCCTCTATTTTCTAATTTCAGAGCTTTGGATCCTGTGCCCCTCAGGTGCATGCTGGTCGCTGCCATCTTGGACTCTCCAGATATTTATATCTTAAAAATATCTTAAAGGGAGTATTTCCAGGCAATATTTGGACAAAGCAAGCAGATCCATCAAGTTAAATGAATGTTTAAGGCTCTATAAAGCACCTTTCATTTCCTAAGGACTCACCAGATGTTAAATGATATACTCCAAGCTAAGAAAAATATAATACAGGCAGACAAAAACTTCATCTTGGAAGAGCTAGTAATGGAGCAGAAAAGAGTAGGAAGAAAATCTTCGGTATAACTTGCTATGTAAAAAGATAGAGACTTCCCAGAGTTTTATAGACAGATATGAAGGAAATGTGCCTAATGAAAGCAAGGAATAAAATGGAAATGCAAAAGTTGGAGATAGCCCAGATACTCCTTGATGGAAAGATAGGTAAATAAGACTCCCCTCTATTTATTTATTTTTTAAGACTGAGTTTCTCTGTATAGCACTTAGAGAATCAGAAGCAGTTGGATTTCTGTGAGTTCTAGACCAGCCTTGTCTACAAAGTCAGTCCAGGATACCCAAGGTTACACAGAGAAACCCTGTCTCAAAAAAAAGAAAAGAAAAACAGAAAGAAAGAAAAAAAGACAAAATCACACTGATATGAAACTGCATCTTAATTGTTAGATGCCATCCAAACTTCAGGAATTATCTCAACAATGTCTTTTATTTAGAACTATATGCTATACTTAACAAGTTTATCTCTCTATACTGTTTCTGAACTTCTCTTTGGCTTCAAAAATATCAAACAGGAAAGGGTATTTGCTTTAGAGAATATACCTCAGTATGAAATATGAGATGTTTTATCATTCTAAGATTTACTTTTTGTATCCTTTGCATAAATACCACAGAATTTATGTTGTGTTCTCAATATACCCTATCTCTTGGTTTATAAGTGAGTAACTATTATACCACAAATTATAACTTGTAAATCAATTTTATCACTAGTTATGACAAATGCCATATACAACAGCTCACATTGGTATCACTATGAGCAAAGCTATGTTGAAAGAAACTTCCTGATAGCGTCATCACACTAGATCGTTAGTCCTAAGTCTACCTTCTCAGCTTTTCCTCAGATAATTTGAACACTATATCAAAGTGGCATTCCTCTAAGTGCCCAAGGATACTATCCCACATCTGTGCCTTTATCCATGCAACACCCTTGGTGCCATTATACCCATTCCATACCTGTCCCTCTCTCATGTCACAACCTAACATGTCTTTTAGTGAGAAATTCAAATACCACATTCTCTACGAAGTTTTTCCCTACCCTACCATTCCTAACTTGGAATTTGATTATTTCTTTAGCATATTATGTTTTCTCTTATAATAATAATTCTTTATACAAAATTTAGGTGATTAATCTGAAGTCTTTATATCTGGCCAACATTATCCATTTCTATTTTTCCATAGTCTATCCAAACTACTATCCATAGATACCACTTAATGTAATACCATATTGCCATAAAAATATTCAAAACTGTTAACTAAGCATAGACTAGATATTATTCTACATTGTTTAGCTCATTTTAATTTTATAATTGCCGCGTTAATAGGGTGTCCTTACCATGCTGCCTATTTTTACAGAGAGTAGCTAAAAATAGTAAATGAATAAATTTATTAATGTAAAGAATTATTGAACAAACTCAGAAAATACTTAATAAAAATCTATTGAATTCTGATGCCTTCTTGCCCCAAATCTTACAGCATTGTTTCCATATAGGAGGTACTTTTTTGAGTGGTAAAGCATTAGAAGAGGGAAATTATAAACCAAGAAAGTTTGTCTGGAAAGAGAAAAAAAAAAACACAACTGATTGTAGAAGCCACAACATAGAAATAAATGGAGGCAAACACCAGAGACTCATACAAATTCAGAGCATGCTGAGACTAGTTCAGTAAAGCACTCTTTGTTAACAAGGAAAATAAAAAAGCTCTTTGGGGCCCTGTTCTAGATTCATTTATCTTGCTATGATAGAATACCATGACAAAAAAACAACTTAGGTTAGAAAGGGCTTTATTCAGAGTACAATTGCATGTTATAATTCATTACAGTGAAGAAATCAAGGCAGGAATCTCAAATGTCTAGTTGCACCATATCCATAGTCAAGAACACAGATAAATGCATACATACATATGGACTCTACATATAGACTCAGTTATACTCTGCTTGATTTTCCTACCATTTCATAGTTCAGGATCTCTTATGTAGGGAATGGTGCCACCAACATTCAGGCTACATCTTCTCACATCAACTAAATTAAGACAACTTTCCACAGATATACTCACAGCTCAACATAAAGTAGAGAAATCCTCATTGAGACAATCTTCAAAGTGATTTTAGGTTGCATTAAGTTGAAAAGTGTAGCTGAGCATCACAGGTCACCTAGATTTAAGTTTCCTTAGTAGCAGGATCTACAAGGACTTCAAGAAATGCTAAAAGTGTAGTGATCTATATGTCCAACTTTGGATAAGTTGTCCCTTGAAGTATTCTCAGGCTCAACAACCCAAAACAACTAGTAGCTAAGGCCTGAAAATGACAGAGAAAACATTTTCTGGCAAACTACCTGAGCATTGCTAGCTTCAGTTTTCTTATCTACAAAATGGCATGTGTCCTGCCTATGTAAGTATACAAAATAACACATACAAAAACATGCATGCAATTGATATCTAATGTTACATTGAGCTGTTGCCAACATTTCTTTCTTTTATCCCTTATAGAAACATAGATGCAAGATTCATTAAAAGTGATTCAGAGCTAGGTGTGGAGGCACACACCTTTAATCCCAGCACTTGGGAGGCAAAGCCAGGCAAACTTCTGTGAGTTTAGGCCAGCCTGCTCTACAAAGCAAGGTACAGGACAACCAAGGTTATACAGAGAAACACTGTCTCAAAGAAAACCAAAACTAAAACTGGAAAATAAACATAAAAATAAAAATAAACGTAGTCCATAATGTGAAGTCCTGTCTTTACATTCACAACATCAATTCCATTGTTTGTTGATGTACAATTGTTATAAAACAAACTGCATTGGTTTCAAGTATACAGTCTGTTGATGTGAAAGCATCTTTATAACTACATGTAGTGACTATGTCTACTCATCTTTATCATGAATGCATATTTTTGAATGATAAGAAAATACATTATTATTATTCTGCTCTAAAGAATACAAGACAGCAAGAATGAGGGATTACTATTGAAGCCCAACTGGAAACTTTTGTTCCTTACCCAATTTACCAGGGACTGAGAGAGCCAAAAGAAGAAGGCAAACAGGTAGCCTCTGAATGCAGGACACTGAGATCTCAAAGACAGTAAGTGCCCCACCTACTTGGAGAGTTATATATGAGTGTAGCTCCACATCAAGCTACTTTGGTCCAGACTCAGTATGCTGTGTGGTTTTGTTTCTCTGATGTCTTTGCAAATAATTCTTATTGATCAGGAAAACATCTTAGTGCACGCTGGGAAACTTTAAATCCCTTTTGTTTATAGGATTTTCTTATTTAGTGTTTTTAGGAATAAGCTTGGACAGAGATGGATGGCAAAAAAAGCTAAAATGGAATTTAGCCATAAATTTTCGAGATTTCACAGCCAAGACAGGGAGCTTTGCTCACATTTATAACAGTATGCAGCATTAGAAATATCCACAGGGCAGTAGGGTTACCTAATTAGCTGGGAAACTGGAGACCATCCAGGCCTCATCTAAGTGGCACAAGACTAATGGCTCCTCTATGCTTCGAGTCCTGATTTCACCCTGAACTTTTGCTTTGCTTTACACAGGATAATAGAGTTCAAGGTTGAAACTCTCCCAGGCTTTCCAAATGTACATTTCACCCTTACCCTTTCTAAATGAACTTGGTTTTACTTTAGAATTCAAAATACCATGGATCATGGAAAACTCATTATCTGTCTGTGTAGTGAAATAAAAAATAATATTGGGTATCTAAAACTTATGTAACAAGATCTGTTATGAGAGGGCCTGGTACAAATATACTTTTTGCTAAATTCTTCTTATGAGTGAATAGTATTATGACATATTGGTGACAGAATCTCTATGATTACTAAAAATTACCAAATGTCTTCTCCTACATCCGATGCCCATCCCATTAGTCTTTCTAAGTGAGGGTTGATCATCTTACCACCGGTCTGCCTTCTTGTTTATCTTCTTTAGGTGTATAAATTTCATTATGTTTATCATATCTTGAAGGTCTATATAAATGAGTATATGCCATGCGTGTCTTTCTCCTTCTGGGATACCTCACTCAGAATGATCTTTTCTAGATCCCACCATTTGCCTGCAAATGTCATGATTTCCTACCGAAGAGGGCCTCTGAAAGACTCTACCTAGCAGTGTATCAAAGCAGATACTAAGACTCATAACCAAACCTTCAGCAGCGTACAGGGAATCATATGAAAGAAGGGGAAGTTAGTATGACTTGGAGAGGATAGGAGCTCCACAAAGACCAAATATATATGGGCACAGGGGTCTTTTCTGAGACTAACACTCCACCAAGGACCATGTATGGATATAATAGAACCTCTGCTCAATGTAGCCCGTGGTAGCTCAGTAACCAATTGGTTTACCCTAGTAAAGGGAGCAGGGATTATTTCTGACATGAACTCAATGGCAGGCTCTTTGACCTCCCCACCCCCCAAAGGAGGAGCAGTCCTGCTATGCCACAGAGGAAGACTCTGCAGCCAGTCTTGAAGATACCTGATAAAACAGGGTCAGATGACAGGGGAGGAGGTCTTTCCCAATCAGTTGACTTGGAAAGGGGCAGGGAGGAGTTGAGGGAGGGAGGGTTGGATTGGGAGGGGATGAGGGAGCACAGCTGGGACACAGAGTTAATAATATGTAAGTAATAATAAAAAAAGAAGAAAAGATTACCAAATGTCTACTGGCACTTGAAATTTTAAAAAATAAATATATGGAAGACTAATATCTTTGAATTTAAATTTAAAGCATGATAGGTGTAATAGTGGTTCTATTAGTTACTTTCCTGTTGCTGTGATTAAACACCTTGACCAAGGTAACTTACAGAAGAGTTTAGTTTGGTTTACAGTTCCAGAGAGTTACAGTCCTTGATCATGAGGACAGCAGAGCAGCAGGCAGCAAGCAACAGGCATGGTGGCCAGAGCAGCAAGCTGGAATGTCACATCTTAATTCACAAACAATAGGCAGAGAGAGCTATTTGAAATATGGTGAGATTTTGAAACCTCAAACCCCACCTCCAGCAACACAGTTCTTCCAGCAAGGCCACAGCTCCTAAGTCTCCCCAAACAGCACCATCAACAGGGGACCACATGTCTAAACACATGAACCTACGGGGGCAGGGGGCTTCTCATTCAAACCACCACAGTGGTTACAATGATGAAATTATTCACTCTTTCATCAACAGACAGATTCAGTGGTACCTCCAGACATCTGAAATTTCTCATATATTTCTGTATGGGTGTATACCCTCACAAGAGCGCATACATGTGCATGTGAAAGCGAGAGTTTAAGGTTGGGTGTCTTCATCAAGCTTTTTTCTCTACCTTATATTCCGAAACTAACATATTCCACTAAATCTAGACAATAAAATTTTCACTGGACTGCCTAGGCATTGAGTTCCAAAGATCGTCCTGTCTCCACCTTTCCAGTCCTGTCGTTTTCAGTGGTATCTAAAACTCAGGTACTGAGAATCAGACTTCAGTTCCTCGTGCTTAAGACAGCAAGCACTTCTTGACTGAGCCATCTCCTGGGCCCTCTAAATTTATCATTTCTTTTGACCATTAATTTGTTTTTCTGTTGCATGGGGAGAACTCTAGAATCTACTCTTTAGAGTAGTTCTAAAGCCCAAACAAGAGCATATATTAAAATATGTGTCAATTATCTAATGCATAGATTGTTCTCCATATCAGAGTACCTCATATACATTTCCCATGCATCTGGACCTGTCACATTGCAAGTGAAAAAAATTACATAAAAACTGACTACCACCTGTATGGAATTCTTAGGACAAGAATTTAAGTTTCTTTGATTAGATTTTGACATTTATATTTCTGTGTAATGAGATAACTTGGGATTGCAACTCAATTCTAAATTTGAAATTTATGTTTTATGGATACCTACACATATAAACTGAAGGTGATTTTATACAAATTTTAATGCACCTACTGTATTGTATGACCTTAACTTATCTTATCAGGTCAGGTGTGGACTTTTCTAATTTTTACAGTATGTGAATGCTTTGGATTTTGAAGTATTTCAACCTTTGGGAAGCAGAGTCCTGCTAGCTGCAAGTCATCCTAAATCTACATATTACTAAACTCATAAAACAAAATGATTGGAATGGTCTCTGAGACAGCTAACACACCAATAGAGGTACTGCTTTTAAAAACAACCACAAGTACTGTGTTCTACCTCTGCATAGGAACAGAAGCAGTAATCAGACATAGCATTAATGTCAAGTGACTTCCAAAATGTCAGGGCTCTGCATATGTCACCTGACTACACTGGTCTTTGAACAAAGCTTTCGATGCATTTCTAGATTATTGGCATCTAATGTAGGAAGAAAAAGGTAATCACAGGAACCCCCAACGATGTCTTATTTAAAATAGGTGCATATTTTAGCGAAGTATCCAGTGGGGCTGCTGAAGTGGCTCAGTGAGTAGAGGTGTGCACCTCCAATCCTGACACTCTGACTTCAATGACCAGGACCTACACAATGGAAGGAGAAAACCAACTCTGCAAGGTTTTTCTTTGACCACCACATGACCTTGCATATGCAAACCCATGTACAGGTCCGTGAATATTTAAATAAATGTAAAACCATAAAAGAGGTGTATTCAACATGTCCCAGGAAGCTTTCCAACAATCCCTCTGTACCACCAGTCATTCCCCAAAAAGAATAATGAATTTATCATCGTACTAGTGCAGTGGAACTTTCTCACTCCCTACTTCTACCAAAATGAAGTGTTAGTCAAAATAAAAACAAGATTTTAATTTTCACAATCAGGCTGAGATTCAGACTCTCAGTGAGAAAGCTTAAAGATAACCCTAGGCTTTCTCCTATGTAAGACCTCTCTGGTATTTTTTGATAAGACCATCTTATTGGAAAATTAATGTATTTTACATACTATTTAGGAACTCTTTAGGCATGTCAATATATTTCACCAGGCTTGCCAAAAAGCACTGAGGATCTATCTCATCACTGTCCAAGTGTTCTCCAAGTCAGGTCCAAGTGTTTCCAAGTCAATGCAAAATATAGGTTGAATATGATGGAGGACAGATGATATCCTTTTTTATTTATAAAGAAAAATGGAAGCAAGTGGTTTCTAGGTATATTTAAGGGAACTCCTGTAATTCTACATGCAAACCAATAGTTTTTCGGACAGAATTCAAACATCAGAATATGTCAGCTCTGCTGCTTAAGTAATGAGTCTTAAGTTTCTGAGATATTGGAGAATACAAAGAAAGGTTATAAAATGAATTGGAGGTCTTTCCCACTTTGTTGATACAAGCTACACTGTTGATTGCCTCAATCAACCTTTTTAAAATCTATTGCTACTGTGTGTGTGTGTGTGTGTGTGTGTGTGTGTGTGTGTGCACGCGCGCGCGCGTGCATGTACATGTGCTTACCACATCTGTTATGAGGAGGTTGGAGGTCAGCTCTCTGGAGTCAGTTCTCTCTTTCCACCATGTGGGTGCTAGGAATTAAACTCATCATCCAGTTTGGACACAAGCACTGTAACACTGTAACGTGTTGAACTGCCTCCCTGACCTTTATAATTGACTTTTAATTTTTCCTTCCAGCTAGACAATTTAAAATGTATGCTAAATTGTTCTGTAAAACCAATTGACAAGGAATTACTTCTAAGATCTATGAAGGTTCAGAATCAGATGTGACTTTTCATAACTGAACCAAATTTTGTTAAATTGCTAAACTGAGATATAATTAAGAAATTGTGTAAAACACAAAATTCAAAACCTGAGGTCTTTCAAAGTAAAAGACTTTAGACTTTTCCAGACTGAAGCTCTGAGGCTTCTTTAGTCCTCTAAGTTTAGAGTACAGTATCTGGAATTCTTTCTCTTTGTAAGTTCATACATCCCAAAATAAATCTTCACAGAATTAGCGGAGAACCAAGTGTCTCTGGCTGTGTGTGGGAGCTTTACAAGCTTACTGCACTTCAACGAGCTGCCTCACATTCAACAGAAACTCTGACCGGCACAATCCTCTCTACTTAAACACTGAAATGGAAGAAAATGCTTAATTCCTTGAGCAGCTCCTGTCACTTCCCGGTCCTTTCCTCTTTCCTCCCACTATTCCCCAAGACTCCTTATGCATCTACCAATGATTGGCTGTGAGCCTCAGCATCTGTTTTTATTCACTCTTGGTAGAGCCTCTCAGAGGACAACTCTGTCAGGCTCCCCTCTGTAAGCTTAGCAGAGTATCATTCATAGTGTCAGGGGTAGGCACTCTCTGAACGGGTGGGTCTTTGGTTGGGCCAGGCATCTATTCGGCATTCCCTCAGTCTCTGCTCTATCTACTCTAACTTTATCCCTGCACATTCTTAGAGGCAGGGTAAATCTGGGGTCGAAGTTTTTGTGGGTGAGTTGGTATTCTCCTCCCTTTACTAGAAACTAGTCTAGTTTGAGGCTGTCCTCTTTGTGCTCTGTGGTCTCTGCTACTAGGAGCTCTACAAGAAAAACAACAGAGCCAACTAAGGCCCAGAGGAACTTGCTGAGACTGAAGCATCAACAAAGAACCATGTATGAACTGGACCTACGCCCCCTACAAACATGGGCAACTTAGGCTTCATATGAGTTCTCTAGTAAGGGAAATGGGGACTCACTTGCAGATTTTTGATCACTTTCCCCTGGCAGGACTGGCTTGACAGGCCACAGGGGAAGAGGACACATTCAGTCCTGATGCAATTTGATGAGCTGGGGTGGATGGGAAAGGGAGCGCCCCTTTTCTGAGGAAAAGAGTAGTAGGGGGAGAGAGAGGGTAGGACTGGGAGCAGAGGAGGGAAGGGGCTACAGGATAGAAACTGAATAAAATAAATAAATTAGAAAAGAAAAATAAAGAATATGTTTAATTCCAAGAAGTTTCTCTGACTGATCTGATATTACAAACCACGGACTCTGTGGTATGTTAGGGTGCAGATTGGGATTTTCTACATTAACATCTTATAAATGTACCGTTTCATGGGACACACACAGTATGATAACTTTTGATATGTCTATAGAGGAGTATTTTGGAGGAAATGATCTTTGTTGTCCAGACTGTCCTTAAACACCCAGACTTAAGCAATCCACCTGCCTCATGTTCTGTCACATTTCAATTATCAGTGACTAGTTATGTGCCACAGCTCCTGACCACAATGACTTTCTTAGAAAACAGCTTTTGATATGTTAGAAGTTACTCAACTTGCCAAAAGCTCTCGATTTATATATAATCAATCTCATTTTTAACAGCTGAATAATATTCTATTTTATAAATGTACATTTTCTTTAGGCTGTTTCTATTTTCTGGCAATTGTTAATAGATCTCCAGTGAACATGGATGAACAACCATCTTTGTGGTAGGATACAGAGTCCTTTAGGTAGTTGACCAAGAGTCCTATAGCTGGATCATGTAGGAGATCTATTTTCATATTTTTGAAAAACATCTACACTGATAATGGCTACAGCAGTTTGCATGCCTACCACTAGTGAATAAATGTTCATCTTTTCCCACATCCCGTGTCAGCATTTGTTGTCATTTGTTTTGTTCTGTTGTTTATCTTAGTCATACTGACTAGGGAAAGATGAAAGTATTTTTAATTTGTGTTTTCCTGAAAGCTAAGGATACTGAACATTTAAAAGCATTACTTAGATACTTTTATTTCTTCTTTGAGAACTTTCTGTGTAGTTATAGGCAACAATTTTTAATTGGGTTTTTGTTTCCTTGTAGTAAAATTTTTGTTGTTGTTGTCTGTGTATTCTAGGCAATAGTTCTCACTCAGTTGAAGTTGATAAATATTTGTCCCATTCCTAGACTGCCTTTTTATTCCAAAGATGGTGTCCTTTGCTGTACAGAAGCTTTCTAGTTTCCTAAAGTCCCATTTGTCAAATGCTTTTCTTAATACTTGTGTTATTGGAGTACTATTCAGAAAATCCTTTCTTGTGTTTGTAAGTTCCAGTATTTCCCTGACTTCTTCTTCTGTTGGATTCACAAGATCAGGTTTTATGTTGAGGTGCTTGATCCACTGGAGTTGAGATTTGTTCAGAAAAAGAGATAAGGATCTGGTTTCATTCTTCTACATGCAGCCCCATCCAACATCATTTGTTGAAGATGCCATGTTTTCCCTAGTATGTGTTAATGTAAAAAATCAGCTGGCTGTAGGAGTATGGCCTTACATATGGGTCCTCAATTCTATATCATTGTTCAATGAGTCTATTTTATGTCAGTTTCATGTTGTTTTTATTACTGTAACTCTCTAGTATAACTTAAAATCTGGAATGGTGATGCCTCCAGCAGCTTTTGTTTGTTTGTTTTTGTTGTTGTTGTTGTTGTTCAGGATTGTTTTCTCTACCTGGGCCTTTCTTATTTACACATGCATTTCATGGTTTTCAGTTTCTGTGAAGAATTACACTGGAATTTTAATCAGTACTGCACTGAAGCTGCAGATTGCTTTTCCTTAGCATGATCATTTTTATAATGTTGACCCTACAAATCCATGAGTATTAGAGCCCTTTCCATCCTCTTGTATTTCTTTCATTTCTTCACTTACTTAAAATTTTTGTTATATAAGTCTTTTACTCCTTGGTTATATTTATTGCAAAGCAGTTTATATATATTTTTAAGATTTATTTGTTTATTATGTATACAATGTTGTGTCTGAATATACACCTGCATGCCAGAAGAGGATACCAGATCTTATTGTAGATGGTTGTGAGCCACCATGTGGTTGCTGGGAACTTTACTCAGGACCTCTGGAAGAGAAGCCTCTAAGCCATTCGTATAAGCTTAACCTCTAAGCCATTCTCCACCCCCTTTTTTAAAAGATTTATTTATTATTTATACAGCATTCTGCCTGCACACCAGCTCTTACTATAGATGGTTGTGAGCCACCATGTGATTGCTGGGGATTGAATTCAGGACCTTTGGAAAAACAGCCACTGTTCTTAACCTCTGAGCCATTTCTCCAGCCCCCAGTTTATATTTTTAAAACTATTATGAATTGGGTTGTTTCTATTATTTTTTAACAGTAGGTTTGTTTTTTTATATATAAAGAAAGGATACTGATTTTTGTATGTTAATATTGTATTCATCTACTCTGCTGAATGTGTTGCTAGAGGATTAAGGTAGAGATTTTAGAGTCTTTATGTATGCAATTGTATCATCTGCAAATAAAGGTATTTTGACTTCTTTTTTCTTATTTGTATTGTCTTTATCTCTTGCACATGTCAACAGAGACCCAAGTATTCAAGCACTGTATTGAACAGGAATGAAGTGACTGGATATCCTTTTATTCCTAAAACTGATTTGAGTTTCTCTCTTTTTAGGATGAGATGGACAGTAAGATTGTGTTAAGTTGACTTTATTATGTGAGCTATGTCTCCTGTTTCCCTAGATTCTCCAGGACTTTTATCATGAAGGGATGTGGATAATCCAGACTCTGAAAGATCAACCTCATATGTTGTCTCTCATACATAGAAGGTAGCTTTGAAGATTTATCTGTGTGCTTAAATAGTAGTACCCATAGAAATTAGGAAACCAGTAAGGTGGCATGGTAGGAGCTTTTAATAGGAAGGATATAAAATGCAGGTGCCGTCAAAGAAGGATGTGGAATTAATGAACAAGAAGAGTTGAGTGGGATGGGTGGTGAAAGGACAGGTAGATGAGAAACTATGGAAACTAAATTGTAGGATCCTATGTTGGAGGCCTTGCATACTTGAGTCCTAGAACATGGGAAAATCAAGCTACCAGTGACCATGAAGCTTCATCCACATTAGATAACTTTTCACAGTGCTGATGAAGAGCTTCAGATAGCCTGAATATAACTCCATTTTGAAATAGAGGTCTTGACTAGGAACTGAATTCAGGTACCAGAAAATATCACAGAATGTACACGGGGCAGAAAAAAAGTTAACTCTCCTAGCAACAGCCTCCAGGAAATATAACAGAATAAATGTTTCATAGAAAATAGAAACAAACTCTCTGGCAATAATCAATGGGAATTGGTTGAGAATCGGGTGGGAAAATTCTCCCCAATGTTTCAGATATGGTTTAGAAAAATAGCCATTGTGATTATATGCCTTAGCCATTGTGATTATGTGCCTCAGAAAAGGTCACCCCGCCCTGCTAAACTTCACCCAATTCTGTAATGCCAAGGCTTGTGCCCCCCTGCTTGTTGCCATGGAAAACCCCTGCTCACAGACTTTCCCTTTAAAAATCCTGTTCACTCAGAGCTCCGGGTCCCACTTCTCTATTGCTGCGCCAGTGAGACTTGGGTCCCGATTTCGATCGCTCTCATAATAAAGATCTCTTGCAATTGCATCGAGTCATCTCCTGGTGGTCTCTGAGGGTCCCGTGAACCTGGCCATAACACTGAAATGTACTATGCATGCTTCCAGGGGAGGAAAGTAATCACCACCAATCTTACTCAACTGGTGATCTCCATGACATATAATAATCACCAGCCTGGAAAGCTGTGCCTTTTGATGCAAGAGTGACATGAATTTTATGGGAGTAATCAACTACTTTACCACTGGATTTAAGGCCCACTCCACAAGGCAGAACTTATGCCTGGCACTATTAAAAGGACCACAGTTCCAAGGTTAGGTAGGTCATAAGCCTATCTGGATATAAAATCAACATACAAAAATAAGTGTTCTTCCTATATACCAACAATAAACCTACTGTTAGTGAAATTAAAGAAACAAGCCAATTCATAATAGCTTCAAAAATATAAACTACCTTGCACTAACTATAACCAAGAAGTGAAAGACTTATATAACAAAACATTAGGACCGTCAAGAAATAAATTGCTATGCTAAATTGGCATACTATTAGACCAACTCCTAATGATTTAAAAACCTGTAGTTAAGTTCATCTTTCAGCCCTCATCAGAGGAAATTCTTTTTTCTTTCAGTACATAGATAATAAGACATTGTGCAGTGTTGATTCATAAGATGAGAACTATACCATTCTTCTTTTCCAAGGCTCAGGGATCATTAAGAAAAAAGAAATAGAGAGATTATAAAATCGAGGGGCAGTAGATGACTTTAGCAAAATAGTGTTTTTAGACACAACAAGACAGTTACACATATACACCAACAGAAGCTGTGCTTTCATTCACAAGACCTGTATAATATCAGTTTAGACAAAATATCATCTCTAAGAAGGGAGAAAGAAAACTCTACCCTTACAGAAGGAGCTATTGGTAATTGGTGGCTTAGAAGGGAAGAGTCAGGTTTTGTTACATGGATATGGCCCATGGGGAGCCACTCATGATCGTGTCAATGGTCTTACAACCGTGCACAGAATAGCAGCCCTAAGTGGACTCCATGGGCAGAAAGAAATAAGAAGGAAAGAAAGAAAGAAAGAAAGAAAGAAAGAAAGAAAGAAAGAAAGAAAGAAAGAAAGAAAGAAAGAAAGAAAGGATAAGAAAGAAATGGAAAATTAGGAAGAAATAGAAGTAATAGGAAATTGGATGGGGAAGGAGTAAGGGCCTGTACTTGATGAAAACATTCGCATTTATTAAATTCTTAGTCAGTAAAAAGGAGAGAATACTCCTTCTGATGTCCATCCTCTTTGCCTTTCGTGATAGGGATTGAGCATTTAGTCAGGGTCCTCTTGATTAGTTTCTTTAGATGTACAGGTTAGAGTAGGTTTATCCTATGTTATAAGTCTATATGAGTGAGTATATACCATGTGTGTCTTTCTGCTTCTGGGACAGCTCACTCAGGATGATCCTTTCCAGGTCCCACCATTTACCTGCAAATTTCATGATTTCCTTGTTTTTCATTGCAGAGTAATACTCCATTGTGTAGTTGTACCACAATTTCTGCCTCTATTCTTCAATTGAGTGACATCTGGGCTGTTTCCAGCTTCTAGCTATTACAAATAAAGCTGCTACAAACATGGTTGAGCAAATGTCCTTACTGTGTACTTGAGCCTCTTTTGGATATATGCCTAAGAGTGGCATGGCTGGGTCTTGAGGAAGCACTATTCCTAGTTGTCTGAGAAGAAGAAAACAGGAAACAACCTAGGAACCTGCCACAGAGGGCCTCTGAAACGCTCTGCCCTGCAGACTGTCAAAGCAGATGCTGAGACTTATGGCCAACTGTTGGGCAACGTGCAGGGAATCTTACGTAAGAAGTGGGAAATAGTAAGATCTGGAGAGGACAGGAACACCACAAGGAGAGCAACAGAACCAGAAAATTTGAACACAGGGATCTTCCCAGAGACTCAAACTCCAACTAAGTACCATACATGACGATAACCTAGAACCCCTGCACAGATGTAGTGCATGGCAGCTTACTGTCCAAGTGGGTTACATAGTAATGGGAAAAGGGACTGCCTCTGATATAATCTGTTTGGCCTGCTCTTTGATCACCTCCCCCTGAGAGGGGAGCCACAGAAGATGACAATGCAGCCATTCCTGATGTGATCTGATAGACTAAGATCAGAAGGAAAGAGACGAGGACCTCCCTTCTCAGTGGACATGGGGAGGGACATGCATGAAGAAGGGGGAGAGAGGATACAAAGTGAATAAACTGTAATTAATAAAAATAAATGAATTTAATTAAAAAAAGGAGAGAATACAAGTAACCGACCAGAGTGAGCAAGAAACATTGTTTCTGGTAATTTGGAGTTCAATGTGTGTGTGTTTGTGTGTGCACTTAAATATTAACCAACAATGCCTGTCTGCCTTGGTACATACATTAATATATAGCCTAACTCTCCGAAAATTCAGCTTTTTTACCTAAGCCCTTACCAAAGTATATGTCACATGTCTTTAATCACTACTCTTAAATTCTCAAATCTGATTTTATTCACTTTTGTTTCCTACTATCAATAATGTTGAATGGATTATTCAGTTCAGTTGAACTGTCAGGTTGTAATTTTGTTTATGTTAATAGAAAAATATAAATAGACCAGAAACTGTCTTTCTGCAGGGACAAACTTAGCAACTCCAAAGTTGAATGTACAATGCCAGTAATATGCATTGTACCACCATTCCAGAAGAGGAAACATTAATCTCTCTAGAGTCCTTCTGCTGTCTAGCCACATCTCTAGATGTGGCTGCAATGTCTTTCTCCACCTGCCTTGGGTCAACATCCCTAAAAGAGGAATTTTGAGCTTGAAACTGGCATACAGGTGTTTTCATGGGTAGTACTTAAACAACACTGGACAGAAATAGGGAATGTGGGACTTCTCAGAGATAAATTTTACTGGCATGCAATTACCATGATCCAAGCCATAGTCATTTTTTTTTAGGGAGAAGAGAAAGAACAAAGATAAACCTCTTGAAACATCTTGACTCAAAAAGCTGTCTAGGTTCTATATAGCACATTACATATGGCATCTCTCTGAAGGGCACCTTATATGACACAATTTGATTTGATAGTGATTCCCACGTAGGAACACAGCTTGGAGGCAACATTGCAGTTGGCAGAATGAAAGTAGCCCTTTGAAATGCAAATATTAAGGAAACCTAACCTTTTTCCCATTAACCACACCCTTTGTATACCACCTTCATAAACAATGTATCCTCTGCATTCTTCATATATAAATTAGAAGGGTCTTGAAAGCAGATCTATAATTTTCTCTCTTCCCTATAAAACTTCCTTCTACCTGTTAAAACATTGGGAAGGGACTGGCTAGCTTACAGTTACTATGACATGTATAGCTGATAGAGAAAATGAATAGTCCCTCTGTGTGTTTGAAATTTGTTTTTATTATTCAAGCAACATTCTTCTGTTATTACATTATATAAGGATGAAAAAACAAAGAGGAGTCAACAGTGGAAATAAATCATTTGAATAGCATGATTGCCATTCTAAAGTGATCTGAAAAATCCAATATTGCCACTTAAATCAGATTTTCTTTGTTTGAAGGAAAAAACAAAACAAAACAAACAAACAAACAAACAAACAAAAAAAAAAACAGAAGTGTGACCTTTACTATTGGTTACCTAAGTAGAAGGCCAGACCTCAAAAAAATCTCATCTTTTTTTATTTCCAATTATCTTTTAGTCTCTCTGTTTCCATCAATTCTGCATCTAACATTACTTTCACCAAGAATGTGTTTATGATAACATGTCTATATGAAACCCAAAATAGTATGTAAAAATAAAAATCACATTAATTCAGTTGGCTATAGTGTGTATAGTTTCTTCATGACTGCAAAAATTTTGAGTGTTTGGACAGGTTTATGTTTAGAGGCATGAACATTTAAATTATGCTGAGGTTTTGATAAACCAAATTGTATAAATGTATTTAAATATGTTTTTACTACTTAAGTTGCAATTTAGGGCTTATCAAACTAACACAGCAAACATCAATTGTAATATCCTTGGTCTGCCCTTTTGTGTTTTAAGTACAGAACACCAAAGATATTTATCTAAACACCATGAATAATAATAAGTTAGAAATTATCCACCCAAATGTCCTGGTCCTCAACACCCTAAAAATTATGTCAACCATTTAGAATACAATAAGTGTATATTTAAGTACTAATTCATTACCTACTAAGATTGTTGAAAGAGATCTTGAAGAAGAAAAAGTACACAGTTATTATGTCAGCTTCTGGACCATGATCCTAGCAGGGGGGGTGGTAGTTAACTGGCACTTACAGAGTCAGCTTTAACTAAAGCACTTTGTGAATCTTAACTTGAACCACCAGGCTGCAGTTCTGTTCAAAAAGAAGCATTTACAATTTTATATTCAAAACATCAATATTTTGCAAAGAATTCATCTAGTAAGTAGCTTGCAAAAAAAAAAAAACTGATGATTCATTTTGTCTGAGATCTGACTTCAAAGAGTTGTCTTCAAGACCTGTCAATATATTGTTTCTACATTTCATTTTTCACATAGTTCATGGAAAATATTCACTTCATTCTTTAGTAGCCTTGAGAGATGAATGAGAAGAAAAGGAAGGGTTATATCATTCAAGGTCATGGTAACCTCCTCCTTTAGCATTAGCTGACACCCAGTATCACACTGCAACTTCTCTCTGCCAGGATTCAGAAACTTTATCAGGCCTGTTTGTTCAAGAGGATCTTTTTGTCCTCTTTGTAGCATGGCCTACTCCCAGATGTGAGGCAAGGCTTCTGGGCAATGATAGTCTTCAAAGAAGAAGGGACAGTTACCTTTCAGTTTTAGGCTTGAATTGAGAAAGAGGTGAACCACAGTCAATCTGGAAAAGCACATTGGAGAAAAGGAGTTCTGCTTCCCCCGACTCACTCATTTGCTTTCATTCGATTTCATTTCTCCTTTTCATTCTAATAACCACAAGCATCTTCTGAGGTTTCATCATAAGCTTCTGATCTTTTCAGTCCTCACTCATTTAGGGAAAGAGTATATATATAAACCCAAAGGTGCTATCAAAAATGTGACTCCAACTTCCCCTTTGCAATCCTGGACTGTACCTTCATCTTAAATTCTACTGTTTACTTTTAGTGCTTACACCCTACAACATCCATTACTTCCTGTCTCTAACTCTAACTTTTCAATAATTTTCTCATATTTAAAACTGTGATAGGGTAATGGTAGTACTTGCTCCACTGAGCTCAGGTCATTAATGAGGAAATGATTAAAAAAAAAGCGCTCAAAGAAATACAGTAAAAATACAATCAAACAAATAGAGCCATTTAAAGAAGAAATGAGAAAATCATGTAAAGAAATGCAGAATAATACAAACAGGTGAAGGAAATTAATAAAACGGTTAAGACCTGAATATGGAAATAGACTCTATAAAGAAAATACAAACCAAGGAAATCCTAGACATGGAAAAATAAGGGAAGAGAACAGGAACCACTGAGGTAAGCATCACCAACTGAATACAAGAGATGGAGGAAAGAATCTCAGGTGTAGAAGATACAATTGAAGAAATCAATACATCTGTCACAGAAAATATTAAATCGAAAAAAATTCTGACATAAATCATCCAAGAAATCAAGGACACCATGAAAAGACAAAACCTAAGAATACTAGGAATAGAAGAAATAGATGATTCTCTCCTCCAAGGACGAGAAAAAAAAAAAACTAAAAAGAGATGCCTATAAGCATACAAAAGGCCTACGTAATACCAAAAAAAAAAAAAAAAAGAAAAAAGAAAAAAGAAAAAAGAAAAGAAATTCCTCCCATCAGATGATAATAAAACACTAAATGTGCAGAACAAAGAAAAGGACTTGGAGGTGATAAGATCTCCAGAAGAAGACCAACAGGGCCAACAAACCAGGGCTCAGAGAGGCTTGCTGAGAATGAAGCATTAATCGATGACCATGCATGAACTGGACATAATCCCCTTACAAAGATTAGCATTTGGAGAGCTTAGGCCTCATGTGTGCTCTCTAGTAAGGGAAATGGACACTGCATGAGACAGGTACTCACTTACTAGCATTTTGATCACTTTTTCCTGGCAGGACTGCCTTTCTAGGCTACAGGAGAAGAGAGCAAGCACAATCCTGACGCAACTTGATGATCTGGGGTGGTTGGGAAAGGGAGCTCCCCTTCTGAGAGGAATAGGTGAGGGGGAAGGGAGGGATGATGCTAGCAGGATTTACAGTTAATAATTAAATACAAATTTTAAAGATGTGTATCTTTTCTGAGAAATAAAATCAAATACAATAAAAAAGAAATTGGAGATATCTAGTACTAGCAACTTAACAGCTCATCAGCAAGAAGAAGAAGAAGAAGAAGAAGAAGAAGAAGAAGAAGAAGAAGAA
>NW_026585894.1:14124578-14223446 GCF_907164565.1 Psammomys obesus
AAGAAGAAGAAGAAGAAGAAGAAGAAGAAGAAGAAGAAGAAGAAGAAGAAAAAGAAGAAGAAAAAGAAGAAGAAGAAGAAGAAGCAGAAGAAGAAGCAGCAAACCCACCCAAGTGGAGTAGGAAGTATACGGGAGGAAATAATCAAACTCAGAGCTGAAATCAATAAATTAAAACAAACAAAAAAAAATCAATGAAACTAAGAGCTGATTCTTTGAGAATATCAACACGATAGACAAACCCTTAGCCAAACTAACTAAAAGACAGAGACAAAATGTCCAAATCAACAGAATCAGAAATGAAAAGAATGACATAAAAACAGACACTGAGGAAATCCAAAGAATCATTAGGTCTTACTTCAGAAACTTGTATTCCACAAAATTGGAAAATCTAAAGGAAATGGATGATTTTCTTGATAGATTTCACCTACCAAAGTTAAATCAAGAGCAGGTAAACAGTATAAACAGACATATACACACTAAGGAAATAGAAGCTGCCATCAAAACTTTCTGCAACAACAACAAAAAACAAAACAAAACAAACAACAACAAAAACAGGGCTAGATAGTTTTAGCGCAGAATCCCACCAGACTTTCAAAGAAGAGCTAACACCAACACTCCTCAAACTAGTTCACAAAATAGAAACAGAAGGAACATTGCCAAACTCATTCTATGAAGCCACAGTCAGCCTGATAGCTAAACCACACAAACCCAAAATGAAAGAAAATTTCAGATCAATTTCCCTTATGAATATTGATGGAAAAATACTCACAAACCAATTCCGAGAACACATCAAAAATATCATCCACCATGATCAAGTAGGATTCATCCCAGACATGCAAGGTGTTTCAATGTACAAAAATCCATCAATGTAATTAACCATATAAACAAATTAAAAGAAATAAAAAAACAAACATGATCATCTCATTAGATGCTGAAAAAGCATTCAACATAATCCAACACCCCTTCATGTTACAAGTCTTGGAATGATCAGGGATATAAGGCACATACTTAAACACAGTAAAGACAATGCACAGAAAGCCAAATCCAACATCAAATTAAATGGAGAGAAAATTAAACCAATCCTACTGAAATCAGGGATCAGACATGGCTGACCACTCATACCGTATCTCTTCAATATAGTACTTAAAGTCTTAGTCAGAACAATAAGACAACTAAAGAAGATCAAAGGGATACCAAATAAAAAGAAAGAAGTAAAAATATTGCTATTTATAGATATGATGGTATGTATAGGTGACCCAAAATATTCAAACAGAAAACTCCTACATCTGATAAATACCTTCAGCAAGTCACTAGATACAAAATTAATACAAAAACATCAATATCCCTACTGTATACAAATGACAAATGAGCTGAGAAAAAAAATTAGGAAAACCACACCTTTCACAACAGCCACAAATAATATAAAGCATCTTGGTGTAACTCTAATCAAGCAAGTCAAAGACCTGTATGACAAGAACTTCAAGTCTCAGAAATAAATTGAAGAAGATATCAGATGCAAAGATGCTCGTAGATTGGTAGGATTAACAGTAAAAATGGTTGTCCAACTGAAATTAATCTACAGACTTAATGAAATTCCAGTCAAAATACCAACACAATTCTTTAAAGACCTTGAAAGAACAATTCTAAACTTCACATAAAAAAAACAATCAGAATAGCAAAAACAATCCTATACAAAAAAAGAACTTCTGGAGGCATGTATCTCCATCCCTGATTTCAAACTGTCCTACAGAGCAATAGTAATAAAAAAAAAACTGGCATAAAAATAGACAAGTTGAACAATGGAATCAAACTGAAGGCCTAGAAACAAACCTACACACCTATGGACACTTGATTTTTTTTTTTTTTTTTTTTTTTTTACAATCCTGTATAATAACAGATCTTCTGGAGGTATCTTCGTCCCTCATCTTAAGTTGTACTATAGAGCAACAGTAATAAAAGCTGCATGGTACTGACATAAAAACAGAATGGTGGATCAATGGAATTGAATAGAAGAGCCAGAAATAAACCCATATAGCTTACGGGTATTTGATTTTTTACAAAGAAGGCAAAACCATACAATGGTAAAGAGAGAGCACCTTCAACAAATGGTGCTGGTCTAACTGGATATCTACATACAAATAGATCCATATTTATCACCCTGCACAAAAATTCGAAGTAGATCAAAGACAGCAACATAAAACCAGACACACTAAACCTGTAAGAAGAAAAAGTAGAGAAGAGCCTTGAACTCATTGGCACAGGAAACAACTTCCTAAACAGAACACCAACTGCTCAGTCTCTATGATCAAAAACTAATAATCAAGTCTTCATGAAACTGAAAACCTTCTGTAAGGCAAAGGATACTGTAAATAGAACAAAACAGCAATCTACAGATTGGGAGAAGAGCTTCACCAATCTTACATGTGACAAAGGGCTAATATTCAATATATATAAGGAACTCAAGAAATTAAGCACCAACAAACCAAATAATCTAATTAAAAATAAGGTACAGAAATAAACACAGAATTCTCAAAAGAGGAATCTTAAATGGCCAAGAAAATGCTGAGTATTCTTAGTCATCAGGGAAATGCAAATCAAAATGACTCTGAGATTCAATCTTATACCTGTCAGAATGGCTAAGATAAAAAACTCAAGTGACAGCTCTTGCTGGTTAGCATGTGGAGCAAGGAAAATACTATTCCATTACTAGTGGGAGTGCAAACTTGTACAGCCACTTTGGAAATCAATCTGGCACTTTCTCAGAAAATTGATAATAGCTCTATCTCAAGATTCAGTTATATCACTCCTGGGCATATACCTGAAAGATATTCTACCATACAAGAAGAACACTTTCTCAATTATGTTCATAGCAGCTTTATTTGTAATAACCAGAATCTGGAAACAAACTAGATGTCCCTCAACTGAAGAATGGATAAAGAAAATGTGATAAATTTACACAATGGAATACTACTTAGGTATTTAAAAACAAGGAAATTATGAAATTTGCAAGCAAATGGATGGCACTAGGAAAGATCATCACGAGTGAAGTAACCCAGACCCAGAAAGACACACATGGTATTTAAAAACAGATTTTGGGGCTGGAGAGATGGCTCAGAGGTTAAGAGCACTGATTGCTCTTCCAGAGGTCCTGAGTTCAATTCCCAGCAACCACATCGTGGCTCACAACCATCTATAATGTGATCTGGTGCTGTCTTCTGGCATTCAGGTGTACATGCAGGTAGAACATTGTATACATAATAAAATAAATAAATCTTAAAAAAAAAACAAACAGATTTTAGCCATATAGTACAGGATATTCATAGTACAAGTCACTGATCCAAAGAAAATAACTAGCAAATAGGACTCAACAGAAGATGCTTACATCTCACTCAGAAGGGTAAATAGAGGCCAACTTTTTGCACCTTTAAAATTTGAGTCTAGGCTAGATATTTGCTCTTTTTTTTCTTTCATTGTTTTTTATTTTTATAAATATGTACCCAGCTTTCTATTACTTTAAACATTCTCAGAACTCTTTGATTTTAGGAACTATGACAAACTTTCAGTAGCCTCCTGAGACTATAATCCAGGTAAGAGGTCTTCCCTAATTTCTCTTTAGACTTACATTGGCCTCTATATTATATTATGAAGGTTTTATGTGAAACATGTTTTTTTTTCCATAATGAAACCACGTTGAGGATGTCTAGTAATCATATTCTCTTAATAGTACCAACCTACTAGAGAAAAGTTTCTAATGTTAAGGAAGTGCTTTTGGCCTTTTTATTCTAGAGACAGAAGAAACTGAGACACAGTTCTACTCCTGAGCATACTGATTTGAAATAAATACTGTATGGTGAACACATGCTAATTACTGCCAATTTTATAGACAATATAACAATAATGTACATCCATTTTTGCTGGCACCAGCCTACTCCCATCCTCATGGTTGAGACCCACTTGCCTTTAAAAACAACTTTATCTTGCATCATGTCAAACAAATATATTTCAAGTTTTTATTTAATTTTGGGTTCCTTGTATCATGGTCAGAGGCTTGCATGTTTGTGAGGGAGAAATAAACTATTTTTAATGCTAAAAATAAAAAGAAGGGTAAATAAACTAGACAACAGAAGTGGTCAAAGAGAGGGAACAAGGTAGAAGATGAAACACAGAGAGAAATTAGGGTGGTGACCAGACCTGAGGAAAGCATGAGTGGAAGGAAGTACAAAGGGCCTGCAGAGAGAAGAGAAACCATGGAAGGGGGCATCTCTGTGACAAGCTGGAGACCTAAGACAGGGTAAGATTCTGGGAGGAATTACTGGTGGCTCTACCTGTGAATCCTAGTAGCAGGAGACATGGAAACTGAAGAAGATACTCTGTCACTAGACAGAACTCCTAGTGTAGGGAGGGGAACATCAACCCACACACGAAAACCTCGACCCAAAATTTATCCTGCCTACAACGTGTACAGAGATAAAGATAGAGCAGAGATTAAGGGAATGTCCAACCAATGTCTGGCCCAAACTGAGACATACTCCATGGGAGAGAGCCTATCCCTGACACTATTAATGATACTCTGCTATGTTCACAGACAGGAGCCTAGCATAGCTGTCCTCTGAGAGGCTCCACTCAGCATCAGATTGAAACAGATGCTGAGACTTACAACCAAACATTGGGAGGAGCACAGGGAGTCTTGTGGAAAAGTGAAGAAAGGATAGAAGGACCTGGAGGAGTCGGGAGTTCTATTAGAATACTGAAAGAGCCAATTAACCAGGGCCCAGAGGGCTTGTGGAGACTGAAACACTCAACCAAGGACCATGGCATAGACTGGACCTAGGTCCCCTACGCAGTTGTAGCATATGAGCTACTCAGGATTCGTGTGGGTTCCCTAGCAAAGGGAGCTGAGGCTGTCTCTAAAATGGACTCTGATGCCTTCTTTTTTTCTCATTCCTCCTGGTGGAGTTGCCTTGCCAAGCCACAGGGGAAAAGGGTGCTCTCAGTCCTGATGCAACTTGATGAGCTGGGGTGGCTGAGTTGGTAGTGTGGGCTCTGCTTTTCTAAGAAATAGGGGAGGAGAGGAGGGAACAGGGAGGGTGGGTGGAACCAGGAGGAGAAGAAGGAGGGGGCTACAATAGGTATGTAAAATGAATAAATGTATAAAAATTTTTAAATATTCAATTTTTAAAAATTAAAACCTGTAATGCTAGAGTGACCAACACAGATCTCACATATAGAGAATTCTAGAAGCCACATACTTGTAACACATACATAGTATGAGGCTTCACATCTTCTCTAGAACAGTAGTCATCCTTCACTTACAACTCACTATTACATGCTGTGCATTATTCTGTGCATGATTTCTTTTATTCCCTTTATCAAGCAAGTTGGGTTTTGATGTTCATACTTCTCTGAATTTGCTCTCTGCAGATCATCCCTACCACTTAACATTCTGCCCTTTCTCGCTTCTCTGTTTCTTTAAGTCTTAACTTAGATATTATTTCCTCTCAAAAGATTTTCATTGACTATCATATTCCCATTCTCGGCACTCACATAGGACTCATCACAGTGCAGCGTCTAGTCTCTTGCACATGTGTTTTTACATTTCCTGTCTGATGATGTATTTTGCTGAGGCCAGGAACCCTTTCGGCCCTATTTAGTATTTAATCCTATGGTCTGTCCCAGCATCTGATACACAGCTTGCCTGAAATTTAAATGAATATTGTTTCAGTGTTACTTTACTACCACAAAAATAAAACAGCTTCTTTTATAAACTGTTCTTGAAACTCACTGAAAAACCTGATTCTGTCGCAAGAAAGTGTAATGTAGGAGTATATCAGTCTGTATTTCTCTGGGAAAGGCATTTATTCATTCAAGGGAGATAGAAAAATAAAACATGCAAGGTGTTCAAGCCTCTTGCATCTCTGATTATTTGTAACTATTACAAATATCTGCCTATTTCACTCTCCCAAATTGTTTGATTCAGTTTAAGGCAGTGCCATCTCCAAACTACAGGACCATTCTAAGAGACAGCAATCAAAAAAGGGTTGACAAATAAAAATACAGAGGAATGAAGCCAAATATTTTCGTTTGTCATAAAAAATTTCTGCAGCCAGGGTTGGTCAATAGCTTGGCACGTCACATAACTTTATATTCCCTGATACCTTGTTGGAACATGAGCTAAATAATGACTAAGGGAAAAGTGCCAGCCACTAAGTTGCCAAAAGACACAATTATCATCAAACCTTGGTGCTTTGGAGAAGGCAGATCCAATTCTGCCGAATTCTATTTTACTTGTCATCTTTTTTGTATGAAAGTAACTTAATACATTGTCCTTATAGCAGCTGACTTATCTTGCCAAAGAATTGACATCGTACAGTCAGAACTCCTCACTGTGAAAAAAAATTGGAAAATTAAATGGGAATACCCAACATGTCTACCAACTCCTAGAGTTGGGTCTTAATAAAAGCAGAAAACACTAGGAAAGGGTGTCACCAATACATCCTGTTTGTAAAATTGTAATGAAGTTTTTAAACATCAAGAAACAAGTACAGTAAGTAGTAGATGAGTCTCCAGAAAGAATTCAATTACTCTTCCACAAAATTGTCTAATGAGATGCTATTGCTTGAGACCTTCTTCTGCTTTGGGATTAGGTGATATAAATTGTGGAACCTCTAATGGATCCTCTGTAAAGTATCAAAGGTCATCTCTGCAGAAAGAAAGAGAAGATTTTCTGTTGAGTTGCATGTGAGCTCATAGTGAAGGGTGCAAACTCATAGACTGATGCATTTTTTTTGGACTTGGCACCAACCAAAACTTATATAACATATGTACAATGGAATCATATGTATGCTAGATGCTTAGAAAAAAGTTGGCATAGATGAATGCTTGCTTATATTTATGTTCACTTTACCCTTTTAAATAGAGCTTAATTAACTTTACTTTCAGTTCCTCTAACAGAGTCATCTGGACTGGGACTAGATTAGATTCCACAGAGAAAAGATGTTAAAAGATTATTTTTCCTTCAGAAATCCTTTTATTCTTTCTTTGTTGTTGTTGGTTATTCATCATGTTTTGTTTTGTTTTGTTTTTGAGACAGTATCTTACTATTCTGCCTTAAATGAATTAGAACTTCCTAAGTAGACCAAGCTGGTCTTGATCTCACAGAAATCTGCCTGCCTCAGCCTCCCCTGAGTTGGGGGATAAAAGGTATGTGCCACCAATTCTGGATATTTCTTTGCCAAATATGGAAATATAATAAGTTATCTATCAACTGTGCTCTCCCTGGGAAGGAGAGAGGCAGGTGCTGAAATAGAATTAGGAGTTCAAATGTTTACTGCAAGTAATGTAAATGAAAGCTTCAAATACAAGGGAGCAGAAACAGATATAGCATACCCTAAGGCTCTGATACCCATGAAAGGAAAAGGAAGAGAATATAGTTTTGGGCAAGGGGAACATCACACTGTGGTTCTAATTTGAAAAGTCCCTCTGAACCCCTGAGAGAGATATAGAGCAAAAATTTCCCATGATGGAGTCCAGTGATGATGGGGAATGTCTAGGCCCTAATATACTTGCAAGTTATCATTGCTTGATAGATGTCCATATAAAGTATGTCTGAAGGAGAAGCTGTAGGTATTACTATATAGTGTCAGATCAGGGAACTGAATATACTGAATAGTAGGTTCTTTCTTAAGAGAACCAATCAGCATTCCAAAAAGGAAAACAACAACAACAACAAAATCTCTTCTGACCTCATTAGCTCCTGCCCACACACATACACAAAAAAAGAAACATAAATACAATTTGTTTCTATTTATTTACTTTTTAATATTAGTTACAGTTTATTAACTTTGTATCCCAGCTGTATCACCCTCTCTCATTCCCTCCCAATCTCACCCTCCCTCCCTCATCTCTTCCTTGCCCCTTTCCAAGTCCACTGAAAGGGAGGACCTCCTCCTCTTTCATCTGACCCTGGTTTATCAGGTATCTTCAGGACTGCTGCAAAGTCCTCCTCTTGGCCTAGCAGGGCTGCTCCTCCCTCAGGGGGTGTGGGGGAGATAGGGACTATTTCTGACATAAACACAATTTTTAAGAATAGAATTCTAGAAACTAACCAAAAGCTTTGTAGGAATTCAGAGAGCATTTACTCAAGAAAAATCACTGAACCTCAGTAAGAAGAGTGGCATTCATGGTATTTTATTGCTACATGCTCGGAACCTCAGTGTGTTTATGAGACTAACAGTTGAGAGTCATGATGCTACTCTCAGTATCGAAAATTCTTTGAGTTCTGAAGTCTTGGGAAATACTTTAAAGTCAGGAACTTGAGGTTTTCAGCTTTGCGATTTGTGTTTTCTGGTTCTGTATGAATTGTCAAATTATTCTATTTTTGTAAGAAATGCCATTGGGATTTCTTAGGTACTAGATCTTGTGATATGAATAAGAATGGCTCTCCAAAGGCTCATGTATTTGAATGCTTAGTTACTAGGGAGTGAAACTCCTTGAAAGGATTAGGATTAAGAGGTATGGCCTTGGAGGAAGTGGTCACAAACTCTGTTAATATGTCTCTCTGTTTCTGTCTCTGTGCTCTGTGTCTTTCTCTCACTGTGTGTGTGTGTGTGTGTGTGTGTGTGTGTGTGTGTGTGTGTGTTTGTGTGTATCTGTCTGTTTCTCAGTCTTGGCCTGTGGATCAGGATATAGCTTTTAGCTACTGATCCAGTGCCATGTGTGTCACTTGATCCCTGCTGTGATGATAAATGGACTAAACCTCTGAAACTGTAAGCAAGCCTCCAATTAAAACTTCTTTTTTCAAGATTTGCCTTGGTCATGGTGTCTCTTCACAGAAATAGAACAGTGATTAAGACAGATCTGTAAATAACTCTTTGTATTATGAACATTTTGATAATATTATATTCCAAACCATGAACACTAAAAATGTTTCTAATTGTTTCTATGTCTTTTCTGTTTTTCTTTAATGTCTTATAATTTTTGATGTACAAGTCCTTCAAGATCATTAGTCATTGTGAGTGTTTGGCCTTTGATTTGACATATGTCACCACTACCATTCCCACAACTCAAGGAAGATCATGGAAGAGGGTGTATGAGGAATATAAGTGATGGAGAATGGGAAAGAAGTACTGGAAACTCCTGTTTTCTGAACATGACATAGTAATTGTCCTTTTGAATTCCCAGGAGCTCTAGTACCATGCAGATCAAGCCATTCATGAGACTCTACTCCTGCTGAAGAGCTATTGGAAGCTGATGGCAGCTGGCACTGGGAGAGTCAGTTTTATTCATGGATGTGGCCCTAAATATCTAAGTTATATATGTACAAATTATCAAAAAAAAAAGGTTTTTTCAAAGTTAAATACCCAAAGAATAACCATAATATTGTGAGTATTCAACAACCTGGCATATATGCTAGACTATATTCTTGTCACAAATGAATTTTCCTAAAGATAGCTGTGAGTGTCCATGTGTATGCAAGTGCAACAGAAACAAATTACTTCTGAAAACACAACAATTATTAGTCATCAGGAAAATGCAAATAAAAACTACAAAATCAAAAGCTTCTCTTGATAATCTCTGGAGTGGTGTTTCTTCTCTGATCTCAGTAGGCTGGCAATAATAGTAATGATGATAATAATAATCGTAATAATAATAAACAGAAAAATAACAAGTGTAGAGGAGGATTGGGGAAACTGAAACCCACATACACTGCTTATGAGAATGTCAAATGGCACAGCAGCCACTGTGGAAAATAGTTTGGCAGTTCTTCAAAAAATGAAATATACAGCTAACATATGATCCAGCAATTCTAGTTCCCTATACCTAAGAAAACCCATAAACATCTATTCTCCCCACATTTTTATGTATATGCATAATAATTTTACATGAACAGACAATCCAAGATACTTTTAAAATTATTTGATATGTTCCCCCTTCAATAGAATAATTTTTATAAACAGCTATTTTTTATTTTCTTCAGTTTATTATTTCCTTTTTACACTTAATTTTTTCAGGCATATCTATTCCATTTAAGACAGAAGCAAAGGCAAATGTCAATTATCCTTTTTTTCAGCCATATCGATTCCATTTAATATGGAAGCAAAGGCAAATGTCAATTATCAGAGTCTCACAGTACCAGTAAAGACACTGGGATTGGAATTCTCAAAAGCAACCTAGCTCTTGACCTTTGCTGTGATCATCTCTTCTGATCCCAGGAAAAAAGCAGGTCTGCCTTAGATTGTTTTTGTCTGCACACATACTCAATGATGTTCCTTTCCTGCTGGGGATTTCACTGACTCCACCTGTAGTCTCCTTTGCCCTCTTCTCATTTATTCAAGAGGACATCTAAATATTCCAGCATTGAGGTTTTGAAGTAAGGGCTTATGCTCATGTCATTTCAGGTAAGAGATGGGTAAGAACAGAAAATGGAAAAGTAATATGAGCAAGATGGAACCAGAGTGGAAATAAACATCACTGGATGTTCCGTAATCAAAGATACTTGTTTCTCATGGTACTGGTACAAAGTTAAAATTAGGTTGCCTAAAATAGAGCATTGTGTATTAGACAGGAAGTATAGTCTCCTAAGTGCTAATACAGGTATATAATTTAAAACCTGGAGTGATAATTTCATGTTTATGATACCACACATGGTTTCAAACTTAGAGGGAGCAAGAAGTCTTGGCATCTGCCTTGAGCCTTGGCTTGGTCAGTAAACAGAAAAGAATTACCATATTGACTACTCATTTTGTATGAACAGACAATCCAAGATACTTTTAAAATTATTTGATATGTTTCCCCCTTCAGTAACATAATTTTTGTAAACATCTATTTTTTTTTATTTTCTTCAGTTTATTATTTCTTTTTTACACTTAATTTTTTTCAGGCATGTGGATTCCATTTAATAAGGAAGCGTACATTTCGTTTTTTATTATTTAAGACATTTATTAACCTTTTTTGAAAAAAAAATCAAGTTGTAAACTTATTACAAATAAAAAACAAAGTTCTTAAAAATATCAGCTTGAGCAGATATGAAACAATTTCAAAACCATTAAAGGTGTATTGAGAAAACCAGACTTTTTTTTTTTTTTCTTAAAAAACACGTTTGTCCCTAGGTTGTTTCATGTTTTCTTCTTCTGGCTTTCAGAGGCCCTCTGTAGCAGGTTCCTAGGTTGTTTCCTGTTTTCTTTTTCTTCTGATGTCCATCCTCTTTGCCTTTCAGGATGGGGATTGAACACTTTAGTTAGGGTCCTCTCTTTTGCTTATTATGTTTAGATGTACAGATTTTAGTGGGTTTATTCTATGTTGTATGTTTATATGAGTGAGTATATACCATGTGTGTCTTTTTGCTTCTGGGACAACTCACTCAGGATGATCCTTTCCAGGTCCCACCATTTACCTGCAAATTTCATGATTTCCTTATTTTTCATTGCTGAGTAATATTCCATTGTATAGATGTACCACAGTTTCTGCATCCATTCTTCAGTTGAGGGGCATCTGGCACAGAGGGCCTCTGAAAGCCTCTGCCATGCAGACTGTGAAAGCAGATGCTGAAAGCAGATGCTGAGCCTGATGGCTAGCTGACAGGCAGAGTGAATGGAATTTTATGTAAGAAGTGGGAAATAGTAAGAGCTGGAGAGGACAGGAACTCCACAAGGAGAGCAACAGAACAAGAAAGTTTGAACACAGGGAACTTCCCAGAGACTCATACTCCAACCAAGGACTATCCATGGAGATAACCTAGAACCCTGACAATGCAGCCACTTCTGATGAGAACTGATAGACTAAGATCAGAAAGAAGGAGAGGAGGACCTCCCCAATCAGTGGACATGGGGAGGGGCATGCATGCAGAAAGGGGGGGGAGGGTGGGACTGGGAGGGGAGGAGGGAGGGGCTTATGGGGGGATACAAAATGAATAAAGTGTAATTAATAAAAGTTAAATAAAAAAATAAATAAAAGTTAAATAAAAAATTTAAAAAAAAACATTTGTCATTACCAAAAAGAGACATCTTTAGGTAAACATAATAAGAACCCCATGCTGCATAGATAATGTATAGTTCTCGTGTACCTGGTCAATGGACAAAAAGCAAGCGCTTAGGTCTTCAGCTCCAATCTTTATTCATTTCTTATTGCTGGAATTTCATATTCGTTTCTTCTTGTTGGATGACCAAGCCGGATGGCGGTAGAGATGGTAAGCCGGCATTTACTCAGCCCCGCCCTGCTCAGCCTCAGGAGCAGGTGAATTCTCAGCTGGCTGATCCGCTGCTTTGGTCTCTTTGCCATCTTGTGGTTTAGGGTTCTCTGGGCGTCTGCGTTTGTAATTGAAGTTGGAGCGATACTGTCGTTGAGGTGGCTGCTGACCCTGGGGCTCATCTCCTTGATTTTCCTTGTCCTCTTCATTGCCATCCTCTCTGGGCTGTCTTTGGCGAGAAGGGCCCCTGCGGAATCGTGGTCTGTAACCCCGACAAATGTTCTGTCTCACTGGTTTGCCTTGCTCTCCTGCACCCCGGTTGTCAGCACCCTCCATCACTTCTGCTTGCACAGGAGGGTTGGAATACTGTGGCCGACGCCCATAGGGTCTCCGCATGTAGTAAAGTGGGAACCTTTGCCTGCCATAAGGCCGCCGCTGTTGGGCCTGGCCTTCAGGAGCGCTTTCTGATCCCTGTTTGTTTCCCCACTCTCACTGTTCTGGTAGTTTATGTGGTAATTGCATAGAGCCCCTCTATGACGTGGACAGCGTCTATAATGGCTACGGTCTGCTGCGTTTTTACTGCCTTGAACTGGAATTCCACCAGGGCCTGTAACTTTTGCTGCCTCCTCACCCTTTTCTCCTTCAACATCAACCTCCACAGTCTCTCCAGCATCTACACTGCTTATCTACACTGTACTTCCTGGGCTTATTCTTCTTTCTGACAGTCCCTGGTGTCATTCCTGTTGATGAAACCGTATCCATTCCTTACATTGAACCATTTTACTGTTCTCCAAACCTTACTTGGGATGACGTTCTTGCCCCCACCAGCGGGCACCATTGATGTGAGACTGCCTGGGAAGCCACTACCCATGCCTCTGGCAGTGGAGCTGGGTTTGGTGTTGGTGGCTCTGTGGGCAGGAGCGGGTGGCTGCTGGGTCTTGGCCTCTCTGCTCACAGTTGCAGTGTTGGTGACTGGGGCCTGAGGCAACTGCTGCTGCTCTTTGAGGAGTATGGTGGTGCCTAGGCTGGCAGAGGTGGCTGTGCTCTCAAGGCTCTCTGGGGTCCACTCTCCACTACTGCTGCCGATCAAACTCAGCATTCATGTTCTTGCTCTTCATTGCAAATGGGACAAGTGGCTTCTTTTCTTTACAATGTCTGTATACCGCATTCCTCAAGGCACTTGGTGTTACTCCTAAGTTTTTATCTCCATCCTACACACTCTTTATATCTGAGATCATTCAATAAAATGTGTTCAAGATACCTCTATATGAATTACTCATGAAGTTATAGCTTTGGATAGTATATCTACTACTTAATAGCTTACGATGATAGGTATTTAGATCAAACTAGGCTTACCTCATATCTTCAGTTCCCTTTTTGCATATTTTATAAGCATCTAAAACTTTCTTTTTTCTTGAAAATATATTTTTATTTCCATCCTACTCAAAACCTGCTTTGGCCATTATCTTACATAAATCAGTATCACATTTAATTATGTATTCATCAAAAATATCTCTTCACTATTTGTCTCTGTGACATTGCTGCAATTTAAATTTGAATTATCCCCCATGGTCTCATGATTTGGGCACTTGTTACCAAGTTTGTAGTTGTTATTCATTCATTCATTCATTCATTCATTCATTATTTGTTTGTTTATGTGTTTGTCTATGGGTATGGGCATATCAGTGCCACCACAAACATATAAAGACCATCAAACAGCTTACCAGAGTTGATTCTCTTTCTTACCTTTATGTGTGTTCCAGGAGTCAAAAACTCAGTTTCTCATGCTTGGCAGTAAGTGACTTGACCTGTCTTGTTTGCTATGGAGCTCTTTGTTCTGTAGACTATACAGTGCTTTGGTGGTGGGCTTAGCTGATGGAAGTAATCTTTAGAGGTAAAACCCTCTTTGGGTTCTTTCCTCAGCTCTCTTCTTGCTGATCATGTTCCATGAGGCAGAAATGTCTTTGAAACCATAAGCTAAAATAAACCCTTCTTAAGGTTTTTTTTGACAGGTATGTTGGTCATGATGATGCAAAAGCAACAGAAGGTGTTACTGATTCCGAATTTGTTATTCTCTAGCCCTACTGGACTTATATTCCCATAAAGTGCCAAGCTCACTGTGATATAAGGCTTTGGCCTTTGCTCTTTGCTTTGCCTGGAGTATGTTCCAGGTATGGATCTGTTTTATGGCCTTTTGCTTTCTGCTGACTGCAGCTACTTTCATTTTATAATGGCAGAGCTGAGTTGTTGAGATAGGTATCAAATTACCCACCAGACTTTTAAGGGAAATGTTTCCCAAACTTGGCTAAATCTTTCACGTGGTCATCTTTTACAGGTCTCTGCTCTAATACTTTCAGTCACACATACACCCTAACCCTTCATTTCTTCACATTTCTCTGTGATTACTTCCATGACTAGTTATTACCTGTTAGTTTTAGAGTATCATATTCCCAGCTTATTTTTAGGGGATCTGGTATATCTTAGTTCCTCGTAAGTATATGTTGAATAAAGTGATACATGAAGTCACTGCTTTTATCCATTGCTTCTGTTAGAAGAAAATCTCTTCAAGTGAATAATTTACTAGTACAAATATATCTTTCTTATTTCTAAAGGCTGAAAAGCTCAACATGATCAGATGGTTTGGTGCCTGGTGAGAGCTCATTAGTTGTAAATTCTATTCAAACAAGTTCCTCTGAGGAATATTTTGTTTAATAAACACACTAATTCCATTCATAAGAATGACCTGACTACCTCCTGAAAGTTGAACAATTACACAACTACTGCATTGGGATTCCATACCAACATCATAGTCAGAGTATAGGAAACCCTGAGCTATTGACAAAACAATAGATACTCAGACCTGAAATTGGTTTAAATCAAGCTCATGGAGAAGGGGGACAAAAAACCTTGTAAAATAAAGGTAAATGAGCCCCAAAAGATGGATGACAAATCACTGTGTGATAAAGCTAGTGCTAAATTAATTTATGATTAATTAATTAAATCATGTACAAGGCAAATATTTGAAGAATATTTTAACATAATAACAAAAATCAAATAGAACATTTTCAAAATTGCCTTGCCTTTCCATTCATCTGGAAAAGAATATCAAGATTAACTTGTTGAATTCATTTTTAATTTGCAGATAGAATGAAGCAGGAGAGATGAACAAGTTAGTTGAAAAAAAAAATGACCTTTTAAGAAGATTCTCAAAGTTGGCTATATTTATGTCAGTTTTTACTTTTCGGGTCAAGCCATTTGTTTTTTATCTTTATTTTATTTTTATTTGTTTTTTTATATTTATATTTATTTTTATTTTTTTGCCACTGCCTTTCTTTACAGTAGTTGACATCATTGTCCAACTCTCTATCCACACTCTCCATTCTCCTGTAGGTCTCTAGACTGGCATCTTGTCTTTGAGCGCCCTCTGCTGGCAGCAAGACAAGTTGCAGAGTTAGTCAACAGAAATTGTACATTGGATAAAACCTTTTTTTAAAATTCAATTTACACTTCAGTAATAGGCCTCTCTGTCCTCTCATCCCAGTCCCACCTATCATAATATGAAACACATCACACTTTTAAAAATCCTACAGCCCTTAAAAATTCCAGTGATTCAAAAATCTAATGTCTCTTTGAAAGTACAAAGTCCCTTAGTATTGGGGTCTTGTATATTAGAGACAAGTTAAATACTTCTTCTTTCAAAATGGAAGAGCTAAGACACAGTAACAACCAGATCAGAGGAAACCAAAATCCATCAGTGAAAATCCATGTATGTATCATCTCTTGGACTCATTCATTGTGAAATCTTCTGCCTCCAAAAGACTTCGGTGGTCTCACTTCTTCAGGTGTGCCAGCTGCATCACATATAGCTTGTCTTGCAAGCTTAAGTCAGCTCTACTCCACACATGTTGCAGCTGTCCCAGAAAATCCAATACTCTGGGATCTCCACTGCAACTAAAGCCTCAGCAACGGCCTCTCAGGTTCTCCGCAAGTACTCCACCCCTCAAACAACATGCCAAGTCTTAGCTCTTCTTCAGAGTCCTCTCAATATTGCATTGCTCATACCCCCAAAACCAGTACCACGACGACAACTCTTGGATTGCCAAAGTCAGTTTACAGCTTGTGATGTAGCTTTGACCCCTGTAGACCACAGCACCTGTGTGTTTACCTTGAGGAAATACTTTCTTATTGTGTTGATGAAGCACAGAATATTTCATATCAATAGTTCTGATAGCTTGTTAATCATTGCTAATTCTTCAACCCCAGCCTTATCGGCACTGTACTGTACTGATAAGGCACTGAAGCGGTTTCTTATTAATCACAGTGGATGATTCAGTCCCAGTTAATTAGCACATAGAAATTCTTAATCAAACTAGCACACAAATGGCCCCTTTCCCAGTTATAGTCGTTGCTTCCCTCTGAAACCTCACAAGCCAGGCTTCTATTGTCTACATTTTTCTTCAACATTCTTATCATTCACACTCTTGCCCATAGATCTCTGCTTCAGCACTCAACACCTTCTCCAGTCCAAAGTATCAAATGTTTTCATGTTCTTCCTACAAAAACAGTTCAAGGCTTAAAAGACACATGGTCAGATCCATCTCAGCAACACCTTACTTCTCTGGTACCAATTTTTGTTTCAGTTTCCTTTCTGCCCCTGTGACAAAACACTCTGACAAAAAAAAAAAAAAAAAAAAAAAAAAAAAAAAAAAAAAAAAAAAAAAACCTTAGGGGAGGAAAAGTTTTGTCTAAGCTTGTAGGCTATAATACATTATTAATGGAAGTCAGGGCAGGAACTTGAGCAAGCTCTTGAGGATAAGCCTGCCTGCTATTCCAGGCAGCCTTATCCCTAACCAGGAAATTTAGTCAAGAATGTACAGAAAAAAACAAAAACAAAAACAAAAACCAGAAGAGCATTGCTTTTTTGTTTGCTCTCAGGCTTGTGCTTACCTTGCTTACTTATAGAGTCTTGGACCACTGGCAAAGAATGATGTCACACATGGTGGCCGAGGAACTCCTATATTGATTTAACAACCAAGACAATCTTGTGCAGACATGCACACAGGCCAAACTGATTTTGGCAGTTCCTTAATTGAGACTCCCTTTTTAGATGACTCTAAACCAGTGGTTTCAAGCTTTAGGTCACAAACCGTTTGGAGGCCACATATCAGATATCCTGCATAACAAATATTTACATTAGGATTCATAACAATAGCAAAATTGTAGTTACGACATAGCAACAAAAGAATTTGATGACTGGGATTCACCACAACATGAGGAAATGTATGAAAGGGTCAAAGGATTAGGAAAATTGAAAACCACTGTTCTAGGCTGTGTAAGTTGACAACTAAAGCTAATTGGGACACATGCAGCCTAAAAAATTCATAGAAGTAGAGAGGATAATGGTGATTATCAGAACCTAAGGAAGAGTTGGTAGTAGGCACAGATAGGAGAAGTGTTGATCAATGTAAAAAGTTACAGTCGGATGGGAGGCCAATGTTTGATTGAACAGCATAAAGATCCTTAATAATAATATGCTACATATTTCAACACAGCTGAGACAATTTAAAATGTCACCATAAATACACGACAAATATTTGAGGTGATGGGAAAAGCAAACGAGAAGAAAGTAGTCCATATCTATATCAGTGCTTGTGGTTTTAAATAAATGGTTGTCTTCAGACCTTTTGAAAATATCCAGGCAGCTAACTGAGTGAATAAAACTGGTGGTTAGCAAATAACTTTCGTTTGTTGTTGTTATTGTTTGTTTGTTTGTTTGTTTGTTTTTGTCTTGATTTGTTTTTGTTTCTATATTTGTTATAATTTTTTACATAATCCAACTTTTTCTTTTTCCTTCAAATAGTTTGTTTAACTGAGTTCAAGAAAATGTTTCTGATTCCACTCCCTACAATCAGACTTAAACACACATACACACACACACACACACACACACACACACACACACAATAAGTTTTTTAAAAATCTCTTCTTTCGAGGATGGAGATATGGCTCAGCAACTGAGAGCACTGGATGCTCTTCCAGGGAACTGGATTTGATTCTCAGCACTCACATGTGCCTTCAGCCGCAAGAAATTTTATATCCTTTTCTGGCCTCATGTGGACACAATGAATGAATGTGGTGCACAGATGTACATTCAAACAAAATACCTATGCACATAAAAATAAAATAAATTAAATCTCATGTTTTATGTATTTATGATTTTGTATTTGCTCATGCACACAGCTCTCCTAACATATTTATAAGGTTTCCTAAGAGGTGGAAGGCTTTGTATAAGCCAATGGCTATGCAAACAAAACAGAGATTTAAGAGTATTCCTTCTCACCTGCCACAGAGGACCTCTGAAAGGCTCTGCCCTGCAGACTATCAAAGCAGAAGCTGAAGCTTATGGCCAACTTCTGAGCAGAGTGCATGGAATCTTATGAAAGAAGTGGAAAATAGATCTGGAGAGGACAGGAACTCCACAATTAGAGCAACAGAACCAGAAAATTTGAACACGGGGTCTTCCCAGCGACTCATACTCCAACCAAGTACCATGCATGGATAAAACCTAGAACCTCTGCACAGATGTAGTCCATGGCTACAGTGTCCAAGTGGGTTCCCTAGTAATGGGACGAGGGACTGCCTCTGACATAAACTGATTGGTTTGTTCTTTGATCACCTCCCCCTGAAGGAAGAGCAGTCTTACCAGACCACAGAAGATGACAATGCAGCCACTCCTGATAAGATCTGATAGACTAGGATCAGAAGGAAGGAGAGGGGGACCTCCCCTATCAGTGGACTTGGGGAGGGGCATGCGTGAAGAAGGGGGAGGAAAGGTGGGATTAGAAGGGGAGGAAGGAGGGGTTTATGTGGGGATACCAAGTGAATAAAGTGTAATTAATAAAAGTTAAAAAATAAAAAAAAAGAGTGTTTTTTTTTCCTTTCCCAACTGTGAAACTAATGTTGGTCTAATGGTTAAAACTCAGTGATGGGAGGAATAATCTCAAGAGTTCTATGGTACAGCATAGTCATTATAATTAATAACAATATATTGCATTCCTGAAAATTATGCATGGGTTTTTAATCATTTCACCGTAATGTCCAGGTAAGATTTCCAATTAGATGCTGCCTATGTGATGCAGTGAAAGAGAAGAGTCAGAAGAGAAAAACAAAACAGGAGCTGAAAAAAAAAGGTGAGATTTCTCTCCACACAGAATTAGGCATCAGGAGCTGTTAACTGGCTCTCAGCCATAACACACTGCTTATGTTGAGTTGGAGCAAGTGTCAGCTTGCTAGAGAGGTGCTCCAGTCCTGAATGCCAGTGCCATAAAATCCACTATCTGGAAAGAAACTTACTCACTTATATATACCATGGATAGCAAGACCTCTAGAGGCACACAAGCTGTTAAGATGGCTGGAGAAGGGTGTTACAAGAGCCTGAAATCAAGTTTCCTCAGCAGCACCTTGGAGGGAATAATCACGAAAGAACAATTACCAACACTGTCTTGGTAGATGTGGTAGATGAGAACATGAGAATGTTAAAAAGTGAACCAATCTCTTCAGTAGACATGAATATCCCCAGGTGGTAAAATGCAAAAAACTCCAACTACAGTGGTTTAAGGTACCAATGATTCATCATCCAAAAAACAAATACAAAAAGGTACACAAGGTTAGGTCTTCCATAAACTCTCAGTGCCTCAGTCACAAAAAGCCCTGTTTGAAAAATATGATCACCATTGCCAAAACGATCCTGTTCAACAACAGAATGTCTGGAGGTATATCCATCCGTGATCTCAAGCTATACTACAGAGCAATAATAATAAAAACTGCATGGTACTGGCATAGAAAAAGAATGGTGTATCAACGGAATTGAATAGAACACCCAGAAATAAACCCACACACCTACGGATACTTGATTTTTGACAAAGAAGCCAAAACCACACAATGAAAAATAAAGACAGCATCTTCAACAAATGGTGCAGGTCTAACAGGATATCCACATTTAGAAAAATGCAAATAGATCCATATTTTTCACCATGCACAAAGCTAAAGTCCAAGTGGATCAAATATCTCAACATAAAATCAGACACACTAACCTGGTTAGAAGAAAAAGTGGGGAAGAGCCTTGACCTCATTGGCACAGGAGACAACTTCCTGAACAGAACAGAGACAGCACAGGCTCTAAAATCAACAATCAATAAATGGGACCTCATAAACTGAAAATCTTCTGTAAAGAAAAGGACACTATCATCAGAACAACACGACAGCTTACAGACTGGGAAAGGATCCTTACCAACCCTGTATGTGACAGAGGACTAATATCCAGAATATATAAAGAACTCAAGACGTTAAAAAGCAACAAATTAAGTAATCCAATTAAAAAATGGGGTACAGAACAAAACAGAGAATTTTCTGTAGAGGAATATAGAATGGCAGAGAAAAAGTTAAAGAAATGCACAACATTCTTAGTCATCAGTGATATGCAAATCAAAACAACCCTGAGAGTTCACCTTACACCCATCAGAATGGCTAAGATCAAAAACTCATGTGACAACACATGCTAGAGAGGATGTGGAGAAAGGGGAACCCTTTTCCACTGCTGGTGGGAATATAAACTTGCACAACCACTCTGGAAATCAATCTGGTGCTTTCTCAGCCAATTGGGAATAGTGCTTCCTCAAGATCCAGCTATACCACTCTTAAGCATATATCCAAAATATGCTCAAGTACACAACAAGGACATTTGCTCAACCATGTTTGTAGCAGGTTTATTTGTAATGTCCAGTACCTGGAAACAACCCAGATGTCCCTCAACAGCGGAATGGATACTGAAATTGTGGTACATTTACACAATGGAATACTACTCAGCTATTAAAAACAAGGAAATCATGAAATTTGCAGGCAAATGCTGGGAACTAGAAAACATCATCCTGGAGTGAGGTATCCAAGAAGCAGAAAGACACACAGTACATACTCACTTATAAGTGGATATTAGACATATAATATAGGATAAACATATAAAATTTGTACACCTAAAGAAGCTAAGCAGGAAATAGAACCCTTGGTAAGATGATCAATCTTCACTCAGGAAGGCAAACAGGACAGACATTGGAAGCAGAAGAAAACAGGAAACAGGACAGGAGTCTACCACAGAGGGCCTCTGAAAGACTCTACCCAGCAGTGTATCAAAGCAGATGCTGAGACTCATAACCAAACTTTGGGCAGAGTGCATGGAATCTTATGAAAAAACGGGGAGATAGAAAGACCTGGAAGGGACAGGAGCTCCACAAGGAGACCAACAGAACAAAAAAATCTAGGGTATTTTCTGAAACTGATACTCCAAACAAGGATCATGCATAGAAATAACCTAGAACCCCTGCACAGATGTAACCCGTGACAGCTCAGTGCACAAGTAACTTGTGTATGTAATGTGAACAAGTACTGTCTCTGACATGAACACAGTGGCTGGCTCTTTGATCACCTCCCCTTGAAGGGGGGGTAGCCTTACCAGGTCACAGAGGAAGACAATGCAGCCAGTTCTGATGAGACCTGATAGGATAGGGTCAGAAGGAAGGGGAGGACCTTCCATATCAGTGGTCTTTGAGAAGTGCATGGGAGGAGAGGAGGGCATGAGGGTGGGATTGGGAGGAAATTAGGGAAGAGGCTACATCTGGGATACAAAGTGAATAAACTTTAATTAATATAAAAAGTTAAATTTAAAAAAGGAAAAATATGATCCCTAAAACACTAGAAAAGCTGTTGTAACTGGCAGGTGTTGGAAGTTTGTCTCAAATTGGGAAATTCTGGAAGAATTTAGAGTCTCACAGAGAATCATTTCTCACTTGGCAAAACATAAGACATAAATTTCTGGGATTACATAGACCAGCAAAACATTCCCATCCCAGGCCCACTCATCTGTTACCTGTACAGACCTCTACAAAAGACAAGCAGTCAAGAAAGTGGAGATATCTTCTCTGACAAGAAAGGGAGAGGGCACAGAGCGAAGGGAGGGTAAAGGAGGGTAGATGGAGAAGCAGGGAGGAGAAGATGGAGGGGAACTTCCTACAGAAATGTGAAGTAAATAAATTAATGAAAAAAGTAAGGTAGGAGTATATGTACTTTATCTCAGTGGAAGTAATACTTTACTTGTTTAGTTTAAACCAATACCTCACCTAAATAGAAATTTCTGAGTATATTTTCACTGTTCCTAGCCTCTCAGATCATCTTTATTTTTTCTCACAACTCTAACAAATATGCTTTTCTTCTCATTCATATTTTACTCCTTTTTTTTCCACTTCCATTTCTTTCTGGTATTGCTTTTTTTCAAATGGCATTCCACTCTCACTGTTGCTCCTCTCAGAGACTTAAGTGACATACACAAGTTACTTCTACTACAGACTAATGCTGGGATGGCCATTACACCATGTATAGAATACTGCAGCCAGCTTCCACATACCTCAAAGAAAAAACTGAGAATCATAGTTTTATGTCAAGATGACTAACCAGAAAGATTCTCGCATAATAAAACAAGCAAAATATGTGGAAGAGTGAAACATAAAGCATGAGGGATACATTCATCCCAGCAGATGCACAAAGCACAACAACAACAAAATAATATGTTTGTAGTTTGTTAACACCACAAAAGAAAGAAATCAGATAGTCCAAATATCGGTAAACCACTTTGACATCAACATCTTAAATTTTACTTTTGAGATCATAATATAACTACATCATTTTCCACTTTCTTTTGCTCCTTGTCCTCTTTCAAATCCGTTATCTCTTTTTTCATGAACTGCTACTAAATGCATATATATATATATATATATATTACTAAATGTGACCTACTAAGTTTATGAGTTTGTATGGGAAAAATCATTTCTCCCACTTTTAGCATTTCCTACTTGCCTGTAGTTCTTTATATAAGGTTGAGGTCTAGGGCTTTCCTCTGTCTACTTCAGCATGTCCTTGTTCAGCTCATGTTTAGGCAGTCATGTTGGTGAGACTTTATGGGTGTAGCTTCTGACATTTCTACAAAGCTTTCAGTATTTAAAGGAGATCATAGAGTACATGAAGGATTCAAATAAACAGATAAATGGAGTAAGAAAATTAATTCAAGACCTAGACACAATAGTCAGGAAAGTGATGAAATTATCAAGAATTTGGATGATGGTGGCAGCAAGAATATTTAGATTGTAAAAAAGAACCAAATAAAACTGCTAGAAATGAAAGACTAAATCAGCCAAACAAACAAGAGTATACTAACAAGCATTATAAAAAGACAAGATCAGTCAGAAGAAGTGATAGAGGACAAAGTCAAGACAATAATACATTTAAACATAGATAAATAAAAAGAAAATCATTGCAGAAAAACTTTTAAAATTCTAATATATGTTCGATAATTCAAACCTACAGAATTATGCAGTAGACAATGAACAAGGATATAGTCTAAAGCCATATAGTCTAGTAGCATTTAGAATCCCAAATAGACACAATCAAAAAAATTATTTCTTTGGGATATATCATTTCTCTGGGATATATCACAGTCAAGATGGCAAAAATACAAAGCAAAGAAACAATATTAAATGCAAGAAGGCAAACATACATAAACTTGCTTATAAAGGCAAATACATCAGAACAATATCAAAATGTTTGTTTTGGTTTTATTTTGTTTTGCTTTTGCCTGGTCAGTGTTTTATTGGCAAAACAGAGAACAAATAGTGAGCATGTTTACACAAACTTGAGACAGGAGATACTTGGAATTAACTTAACAAAGCAATGTCTTAGATTCAAACCAGGTAGCAGAACAGAGAAATCAGCGCTTGAATAGAAAAAGTACAAAGGTAAACTATACAGACTACACAATAACATTATGCCAACATTTCCCCCTTTAAGTACAATTGAAGGCTTATAAAAATAATAAATTGTATGCAATAATAACAAATATGAAATGTTGGTATAATGTTCTTTTGGAATGTATACAATTTACCCTTGTTCATTCAAATGTTGATTTCTCTCCCCCACTCTCTGGTTTTAATTCTAAGTATCATCTATCTCAACTTTGTGTAAACATGCCAAAATAAAACAACCAGCCACAATGTTGAGCAATAGAGAGGAAGGAGTAGGAGGGAGAGGGGAGGAGCCAGAGGAGAGGAGGGAGTGGGAGGCAGAGGAGGAGGAGGAGCAATAGGAGCAGAAGCTGGGAGAGCAGAGTTGGGAGATATATTGGAACGTGGAGAAATGAACCAGACCTAAGATATCACTAAAGGCATATAATGTGGTAAATCTGAATGGTAGGAAACTATACGGGCTTGGAGTTTTAGGATGGAAAAACTATTGCCCAGCATTGTGTTCTAGGTTAACTAAATAAATCCTAGTCTTTGTGTGGTGATTTGGTTATACAGCTGTTTAGGATTAACCACAGCTTTACTAAAAGATATATCAATAGTAAATATTAACTGCCAAATCCAACAATGAAACAATTATGAAAACTATAATTTATGATATATATTCAGTGTCCAGTCCAATATATTTGGCAACTTTGAAGAAAATATTCTATTATCCATCCTAACTTGGTGAGTTTAGAATTCTGAACCTAAATCATTCTCTATTATAGCTTGCATTTAACAACCTAAAAACATTTTCTATATATAAAAATCCTAAACAATTTAAACTTTGCCCCGACCCGCGGGACTCAATTATTCGCGGGGTTCAAAGGGGGACCGTACCTGCAAGAAAAAAACAGGCGGGAAAGAAAGAGAGAGACCAGGCAAAATTTTGTCGAGGTCTGTTTATTGCTCACTGGAGCTGTACTTTTTTATTTTTTGAAATAAGGAAGCGACTACCCTCCCGAGTGGGGAAAGGGGGCAAATTATCTCTTGTGTAAGTGGCACATTCTGTGGCTCTTCCTGGGATAGATAAAATCAGTCAGGGCGGTGGGTGGTTTAGCAATCTTTCGGGAAGTTCCGTCCAGGTGGTTGAAGTTGATTACATACCCAGGCGTCAGTAATTTTCCAGTCACCAGAACTAGATGCCCGGGGCTCTTGCCCCTAGCAAAACTTAACTATAAGACTATAACTATCTAGTCTACAACCCCATCAGAGAATTGAGAGGAATTAATATCACTTCAGCATATAGGAAGTGCTAATAAGCAGCTTCCAAGACAGAAAACTGACAGATAACCAGCTGCCTGGATAGTGACCCAAAATTCCTCTATAACATTGGAGCAACAGAGTCAGCCTTCTGGCCCAGACTATGTGACAAGCATATTGGGGTAGCAGGAATTATGAAGGACTTGATTACTCTGTCATTGCTGACTTTGGCAGTAGACTGCCTGCATCCAAGTTTCGCCAATTTTGGGCAGCATATTCTCTGCAGTTGAAGCAGAGGCTCCCCCCACCACCCCCATCGCCCCGCCAGTGGCTGGCTTGCCACATTTAAGTCATCTCCTAATGGAGGTTCTTTGATGCTCAATATCTTCCAAGACTAAGGAGTACTGTCAGGAGCTAACATGTCTCCATGTCAAAAAGCCTTACATTAATAAAAACATATTTAAAATGCCACATTCTGAAGGTTTTGAAGATTAGATAGCTATCTGTAGTAAATCTAAACAGGCAAACATTGCCTATGTCTAGCTATCTATTATCTGTTCAACCTAGAATGTATATTTCTGTAATAAGCCAGACTCATATCTGAAATGACCATGAGTTTGATTGATTAACTATTAATTTGTGATGTTTAATTATCCTAAACAGTTTGTAATAGCAGCTTTAAAAATGACTGGAAGTAAATCTTGTATTTATAAATGAGTTTGATAAGTCCAACACAAGAGTTGAACATATACAAGAGTTCAAACATATGTGTATATATATATATATATATATATATATACATATGTATGTGTATATATTTACATGTTTATACATATATATACATACCTATACATATATGTGTGTATCAAAATAAATTTAAATTTGTATCAATGTACAATAATCTATACCAGTGTATCAAAAATAAGCTTAATTCTGTATCAATATACTAAAATCTACAAAATCTATACCAATGTAAGCAAAAACAACCTTTTATAAAATCAATATCAGTGTTATATTATTGGATTATAAAATGTTCTTTAGTTTATGAGTGGATTTAATAATCTACCCTTTTTATTATTCCTGTATGATATTCCTATATTCACCCATTTCCTTTTCAGTCCCTTACCCTTACCTAAGAAAGAAGGATAGAGAAAAGAAAAGTAAGAAATGTTTGAGTCTAAGTTTCTATACCTTGTTCTTTTTTCCCTGACCAAGACTATTAATAACTTGTAACCAACCAGCCAAAGAGCATGCATGGGCTGGACCTAGGATCCCTGCACATATGTAGCAGATGTGCAGCTTGGTCATAATGTGGGTGCCCTAACAATGGGGCTAGGGGATGTTTCTGACTGTTGGCTGCCTTGGGCCCCCTTCACCTAGCTGGGCTGCCCTCTCTTGCCTCAGTAGGAGAAGAAATGTTTAGCCTTGCTGCAATGTGGTGTGCCAGGACAGGAGAGACTTCATCCAGCAGCTGATGGAAACAGATACAGAGACCCACAACCAAACCAAAGGCCGAGCTTGGGGATTTGTGCAAGAGTGAGAAGGACTGAGGGAGATGGAAGGGTGAAGGCCACCACAAGAAGACTTACAGAGTCAGCTAACCTGGGTCCATGGGAGCTCATAGAGACTGAAACACCAATTAAAAAGCATGCATGGGCTGGACCTTATAAGCCCCCTACATATGTAGCAAGTGTGCAGCATGGTCATCATGTGGCTCCCGTAACAACTGGAGTATAGGCTGACTCTGTGGCCTGAGTTTGGATCCCTTTCACCTAACTGGGCTGCTTTGTCTGGCCTCAGTAGGACCGGATGCTCTTAGTCCTGTTGTTACTTGAGGGTTTTTTGTTTGTTTGTTTGTTTGTTTTGTTTTGTTTTGTTTTTAAATCAGTAACCTCCCCATCAAAAGAAGGAAAGAAAGAAGGAAGAAAGGAAGGATGGAAGGAAGGAAGGAAGGAAGGAAGGAAGGAAGGAAGGAAGGAAGGAAAGAAGGAAACCAGTGAATTTTATAGGTTTTTTTTTTGAATGTTGATTTATTTTTCTTAGTATTCAGTAAGTTACATAATTATGCTTTTCTTACAGCAGAGTAAAACTTTACAGCTGGGTAAAACTCCATTTTGCATATATATATATATACACTATATTTTATTTTTGTTTTTATTTGTTTTGAATAAATTATTTTTTATCAACTTTACATACTGGTTGTAGCCCCATCCATCCTCCCTTCCCAGTCCCACTCCTCCCTTTCTCTCCTTCTTCCACCTCACCCTTTCCTCAGAAAAGGAAAGCTCGCTTTCCCATCTACCTCAGCTCATTAAGTTGAATCAGGTTTGCGCATGTCCTTTTCCCCTGTGGCCTGTCAAAGCAGTCTTTCCAGGGCAAAGTGATCATAAAGCTGACAAGTGAGTCCATGTCCAATGCAGTCCCCACTTCCATTACTAGAAGACCCACCCACATGAGGCCTAAGATGTCCATCGGCTACTTCTTTGTAGAGGGTGTAGGTCCAGTTCAGGCATGGTCCTTGGTTGATGATTCAATTTCAGCAAGCCCCTCTGAGCCCTGGTTTGTTGAGTCTGTTGGTCTTCTTGTGGAGCTCCTGTCACCTCCAGGTCCTTTTATCCCCCCATTTTCACAAGACTTCCTACAGATTGCCCAATGTTTGCGTGTGAATCTTGGCATTTGTTTTGAGGTGCTGTTGGGTAGAGTGTATCAGAAGACAACTTTGTCAGGCTCCTGTCTGCAAGCTTAGAAGGGTATCATTTATAGTTTCAGGGGTTGTCACTCTCACATATGGTATGTCTTTGGTTGGGAAAGACATTGGGCAATCTCTCAGTCTCTTCTCTATCTGCTCTTTCTCCCTACACATCTTGTAGGCAGGGTAAATTTTGGGTTAATGTTTTTGTGAATGGGTTGGAGTGCTCCCTCTTTTAAGAGGTTAGTATAATTAGAAAGTGTCCTCTTCAGTCTCTATGGCCTCTGCTACTAGGAGTCACTTACTTGCGTTCCCCTCATATGCTTCCAGTGGTCTACCCTGAATTAGGTCTCCAGCCTGTTACAAAGATAGTCCCACCTCCATTTCTTTTTTCTCTACAGTCCTTCTGTCCTCTCATCCTTGCTCTCTCCAGGTCTGATCTCCAACATCTTAGCTTTCTGTGTGCCCCTCTTACCTTGTTCCCTCTCTTCAGCCACGACTTCTGTCTCTTCTGTCTCCCCTTCCAAGTGAGATTTATTCATGTTCCATTGGATGAAAGGACACTGTCAATAGAACGAAAGGATAGTGTACAGATTGGGAAAAGATCTTCACAAACAGAGATATTCTATGATCAAGAAGTGAAAGTAAATAATTACCAAACAATATTGCAATATGCAGCAAATTTAATTTTTAAATTAATAGAGAAATAATAACACTTCAAGATAAGCATAAAGTAAAGCAATTTGTAACAATCAGCGATCATTTCAGAAAATACTTAAAGGAAGACTATTAACAGAGAAAAATAATCACAGAAAGAATAAGTGACATGAGAACAGATGAAAAAATTAAAGCTGGGAATGTATGCATCATATCAACAACACTAGTACCAACAGGGAAGGAAGACAGTATGAATAATCCAACCACCCAGTATAATTAAGAAATCAGAGGAATTGAGAAACCCTTTTAAATCATAACCTTGTATGGAAATAGTCTAACCACTTAAAGGACTCAGTTTTATTGTTGGGATTTAGAAACTATAGCAACAATCAATTGTAATGGTACATGATTTTAAACTCAGCACTCAAAGACAGAGGCAGAGGGATTTAAGTGAGATCTAGGCTACTCATGGCTACATAATGCAACACTGTCACAGAGGCAAGAGCTAACGGATAGAAATCATACTAAAAAATGATAGCTGAAATTTAGCTTCATAGTTAGTCTGTTATCTGATAAAATATACCTCAGACCAAAATTAATCAGAAGAGATGTTTTCAATAGGTTGCCACACACTAATAAAGGCAAGGAAGTAATTCATCAAGAAAACATAACATTTTAAAATACATGTGCACCAAATGTTTGTTCTTCCAATTTCAAAAAGAAACCCTAGAAAACACAAAAGATCAGGTATAAACTCTAATATTCAGTTATCACATTGATAAGTAATTCAACAAGAAAACTTCAGAGCTAAACTGTACCACGGACCAATGAAATTTAATAGATATCTAGAGAAAAATCTACCTAACAAATATGTAATACACATTATTTTCAACATCTCATAGAACCCTCTCTAAAACTTATCATATTATAGACCACAAGAGAGCCTTAACAAACTCTAATTCATATAAACAGTTGGTTCTTTGAAAATAAAAACAAAACTAAAAATTCTCTAGTCAAGCTAACCAGAAAGAAATAGGAGGACACTAATGAAATTAGACCTGAAAGTGGAAATGTTACAAAATTCAAATGAAATCCAGAAAGAAATGTTCAGAGATATTTCAAAAAGTTATTCTTAAAAAATTGAGATAAACTAATAAACTTTTAGTTTTGCAGGATATTTAATCATATTGTGAACCCCAAAATTGTGAACTGTAAAACCCTATTTATAGTTGGGTTTGATTGATCCCTATCACACACCTTTTTAAATTTTTTTTTATTAATTACACTTTATCCACTTTGTATCCCCCCTATAGCTTCCTCCCTCCTTCCTCCCCTCCCAATTACTCCTTTTTTTCCCTTCTCCACACATGCTCTGCCCCAAGTCCACTGATAGAGGAAGTCTTCTTTTCCTTCCTTCTGATCCTAGTATATTAGGTCTCATCAGGAGTGGCTGCATTGTCTTCTTCTGTGGCCTTGTAATGCTGCTTCCCCCTAAGGGGGAGGTGATCAAAGAGCAGGCCAATCAGTTCATGTCAGAGACAGTCCCTGTTCCCATTATTATGGAACCCACTTGGACACTGAACTGCCATGGCTACATCTGTGCAGGGGTTCTAGGTTATCTCCATGAATGGTACTTGGTTGGAGTATCAGTCTCAGGGAAGATCCCTGTGCTCAGATTGTTTGGTTCTGTTGCTCTCCTTGTGGAACTCCTGTCCTCTCCAGATCTTACTATATCCCCCTTCTTTCATAAGATTCCCTGCACTCTGCCCAAAGGTTGGCCATGAGTCTCAGCATCTTCTTTGATAGTCTGCAGGGTAGAGCCTTTCAGAGGCACTCTGTGGCAGGTTCCTTACTTATTCCCTGTTTTCTCCTTGGACTAAACATTTTAGCCTGAGTTCTCCCTCTTGATTAGTTTCTTTAGGTGTACAGATTTTAGTCGGTTTATCCTATATTATATGTCTATATGAGTGAGTGCCTACCAAGTGTGTCTTTCTGCTTCTGGGACAGCTCAAGTAGGATGATCTTTTCCAGTTCTCACCATTTACCTGCAAATTTCATGATTTCCTTTTTTTTTTTAATAGCTGAGTAGTGTTCCATTGTGTAAATATACCACAATTTCTGTATCCATTCCTCGGTTGGGGGACACCTGGGTTGTTTCCAGATTCTGGCTATTACAAATGCAGCTGCTTCAAATGTGGTTGAGCGAATGTCCTTGTTGTGAGCTTGAGCATATTTTGGACATATGCCTAGGGTGATATAGCTGGATCTTGAGGAAGCGATATTCCTAATTGTCTGGGAAAGTGCCAGACTGATTTCCAGAGTGATTGTACAAGTTTACACTCCCACCAGTAGTGGAGGAGGGTTCATCTTTCTCCACAGCCTCTCCAGCATGTGTTGTCACTTGAGTTTTTTATCTTGGCCATTCTGATGGGTGTAAAGTGAAATCTCAGAGTCGTTTTGATTTGCATTTCCCTGATGACTAAGCATGTTGACCATTTCTTTAAGTGTTAACCTGCCATTCCATGTTCCTCTATTGAGAATTCTCTGTTTAGCTCTGTACCCCATTTTTTTAATTCGGTTGCTTATTTGTTGCTATTTAACTTCGTACATTCTTTATATTCTGGACATTAGTCCTCTGTCAGATATAAGGTTGATGAAGATCCTTTCCCAACCTGTAAGTAGTCGTTTTGTTCTGATGACAGTGTCCTTTTCTTTACAGATGCTTTTCAGTTTCATGAGGTCCCATTTATTGATTGTTGCTCTTAGAGCCTATGCTGTTGGTGTTCTGTTCAGGAAGTTGTCTCCTGTGCCAATGAGTTCCAGGCTCTTCCCCACTTTTTCTTCTAACAGGTTTAGTGTGTCTGGTTTTATGTTGAGGTCTTTGGTCCACTTGGACTTTAGTGTTTTGCAGGGTGAAAAATGTGGATCTATTTGCATTTTTCTACATGTAGACATCCAGTTAGACCAGCACCATTTGTTGAAGATGATATCTTTTTTCCATTGTATGGTTTTGGAATCTTTGTCAAAGGTTAGGTGTCCATAAGTGTGTGGGTTTATTTCAGGGTCCTCTATTCGATTACATTGATCCATCAGACTGTTCCTATTCCAGTACCATGCAGTTTTTAGTATTGTTGCTCTATAGTACAGCTTGAGATGGGGGGGGGGAGAGATACCTCCAGAAGATCTTTTATTGTAGAGGATTGTTTTAGCAATTCTGGGTTTCTTGTTATTGCATATGAAGTTGAGAATTTTTCTTTCCAGGTCTGTAAAGAACTCTGAGGGTAATTTGATGGAAATTGCATTGAATTTGTAGATTGGTTTTGGTAAGATGGCCATTTTTACTATGTTATCCTGCCAAGCCATGAGCATGGGAGATCTTTACATTTTCTGATATCTTCTGCTAATTCTCTCATAAGAGACTGAAAATTTTTTTTCATACAAGTCTTTGACTATCTTGGTTAGGGTCACACTAAGCTACTTTATGTTATTACTGGCTACTGTGAAGGGTGTGGTTTCCCTAATTTCTTTCTCATCCCTTTTGTCTTTTGTATATAGAAAGGCTACTAAGTTTTGTTTTTTTTTTTTTTTGTTTTTTTTTGGTTTTTTTTTTTTTTTTTTTTTTAGTTAATTTTGTATCTGGCCACTTTGCTGAAGGTGATTATCATCTGTAGGTGGTCTCTGGTATAATTTTTGGGGTCACTCAGGTATACTATCATATCATCTGCAAATAGTGATACTTTGACTTGTTCCTTTTCAATGTGTATTCCCTTGATCTCCTTTAATTGTCTTATTGCTCTAGCTAGGGCTTCAAGAACTATGTTGAAGAGGTATGGAGAGAGCAGTCAGCCTTACCTTGCCCTTAATTTCAGTGGAATTGATTTAAGTTTCTCTCCATTTAGTTTGATGTTGGCTATAGACTTGCTGTATATTGCCTTAACTATGTTCAAGTATGTGCCTTATATCCCTGATCTCTCCAAGACTTTAAGCATGAATGGATGTTGGATTTTGTCAAATGCTTTTTCAGCATCAAAGGAGATTATCATGTGTTTTATTTTTCTTTCAGTTTGTTTATATGGTGGATCACATTGATAAATTTCCATATATTGAACCACTTCTGCATACCTTCGATGAATCCTACTTGGTCACAGTGGATGATACCTTTGATGTGTTCTTGTATTCGGTTTGCAAATATTTTGTTGAGTGTTTTTGCATCAATGTTCATAAGAAAGATAGGCTTGAAATTCTCATTCTTGTTGGGTCATTGTGAGGTTCAGCTATCAAGGTGACTGTGGCTTCATAGAATGAGTTTGGTAATGTTTCTTCTGTTTTGATTTTGTGGAATAGTTTGGAAAGAATTGGTGTTAGCTCTTCTTTGAAGGCTTGGTAGAATTCTGCACTGAAACCATTTGGTCCTAGCCTTTTTTCGAAGGGAGACTTTTGATGACTGCTTCTATTTCCTTAGGAGATATAGGACTATTTAATTGATTTACCTGGTCTTGATTCAGCTTCAGTATGTGGAATTGATCAAGAAAATTGTCCATTTCATTTAGATTTTCTAATTTTGTGGCATATAGGCTTTTGAAGTAAGACATAATGATTGTTTGGATTTCCTCAATCTCTGTTGTTATGTCCCCCTTTTCATTTCTGATTTTGTTGAGTTGGATAGTGACTCTTTGCCTTTTAGTTAGTTTGGCTAAGGGTTTGTCTATCTTGTTGATTTCTCAAAGAACCAGCTCTTGGTTTCATTGATTCTTTGAATTGTTTTATTTGTTTCTAATTTATTGATTTCAGCCCTGAGTTTGATTATTTCCAGCCATCTACTCCTCTTTGTTGTGTCTGCTTCTTTTTTTTTTTTCCCTAGGGGTTTTAGGTGAGCCATTAAGTTGTTTGCATGAGATATTTCAAATTTCTTCTTGAAGGCACTTAGTGCTATGAACCTTCCTCTTAGCACTGCTTTCATTGTGTCCCATAAGTTTGGGTATGTTGTGCTTTCATTTTCATTGAATTCTAGGAGGACTTTTATTTCTTTTTTTTTTATTTCTTCCCTGACCCAGCTGTCATTGTGTAGCAAGTTTTTCAGTTTCCATGTGTGTGTAGGCTTTTTGTTATTTCTGTTATCGTTGAGATCCAGCTTTAGTCCATGGTGGGCAGATAGGATACATGGGATTATTTCCATCTTTTTTTTATCTGTTGAGACTTGTTTTGTGACCAACTATATGGTCTATTTTGGAGAAGGATACATAGGGTGCTGAGAAGAAGGTAAATTCTTTTGTGTTTGGATGAAAAGTTCTGTAGATGTCTGTTAGGTCCATTTGATTCATGACCTCTGTTAAAGTCATTGTTTCTTTGCTTAATTTCTGTTTTGTTGACCTCTCCTTTGTTGAGAGTGGGGTATTGAAGTCTTGCACTATTAATGTGTGGGGATCTATGTGTGTTTTCAGTTTTATTAATGTTTCTTTTACAAATGTGAATGCTCTTGTATTTGGGTCACACATGTTCAGAATTGTGGTGTCTTCTTGGTGTAGTTTTCCTTTGTTGAGTATGAAATTACTTTCCCCATATCTTTTGATTAATTTTGGTTAAAAATCTATTTTATTAGATATTAGAATGGCTACTCCTGCTTGTTTCTTGGGTCCATTTGCTTGGAAAGCCGTCTTCAAACCCTTTACCCTCAGGTAATGTCTGTCTTTGTGACTTAGGTGTGTTTCTTGTATATAACAGATTGTTGGGTCTTATTTTCATATCCATTCTGTTAGTCTGTGTCTTTTTATTGGAGAGTTGAGTCCATTGATGTTTAGGGAGATTAATGACCAGTGGCTGTTAGATCCTTTGATTTTGCTGTTGGATATGCTAGTGTGTTTGTGTGCTTGGCAACTTTTAGTTTTGCTCTAGTGAGGTTATTTGTTTCCTGTGTTTTGTGTACATTTTGTTTACATTCCTGTGAATGTAGTTAGTTTTCCTGGGTTCTATTTTTCCTTCTAGTACCTTCTGTAATGCTGGATTTGTGTGTAGGTATTGTTTGAATTTGTTTTTGTTATTGAATATCTTGCTTTCTCCATCTATGATGACAGAGTTTTGCTGGATATATTAGTCTGGGCTGAAATCTGTGTTCTCTTAGGGTCTTCATTATATCCATTCAGGCCCTTCTTGGCTTTCATAGTCTCTATTGAGAAGCCAGGTGTGATTCTAATGGGTTTTCAATTATATGTTACCTGGCCTATTTCCCTTGCAGCTTTTAGTATTTTTTCTTTGTTCTGTATACTTACTGTTTTGATTATTATGTGGCAGGAAGATTTTCTTTTCTGGTCTAATTTAGTAGGTGTTCTGTAGGCCTCTTGTATTCTTATAGGCCTCTCATTTAAGTTGCAGAAATTTTCTTCTATGATTTTGTTGAAGATATTTTCTGGGCCTTTGGGGTGGGAATCTTCTTTTTCCTCTATTCCTACTATTCTTAGGTTTTGTCTTTTCATATTTTCTTGGATTTCTTGGATGATTTGTGTCAGGAATTTTTTGGATTTAACATTTTCTTTGACAGATTCATCAGTTTCTTCCATTGTATATTCTACACTTGAGATTCTTTCTTCCATCTCTTGTAGTCTGTTGGTTATGCTTACCTCTGTAGTTCCTGTTTTCTTCCCTAAATTTTTCCTCTATATGATTTCCTCCTTCTGTGTTTTCTTTAATTTTTCCAATTCTATCTTCAGATCTTGAGTTGTTTTGTTTATTTCCTTCACCTGTCTGATTGTATTTTCCTGTTTTTCTTTTAGTTCCTTCAACTGTTTGTTTGAAGATTCCTGTTTCTTTTATTTCTTTCGGTGATTTAATTATTTCCTCTCTGAAATTCACAAACTGTTTGGTTGCATCTTCCCTTATTTCTTCAAGGATGGCCATAATCTGTTTGTCTTTATCTTCCTGTATTTCTTTACAGATGACCATAATCTGTTTCTCTTTAACTTCCTCCATTTCTTTATGGATGCCCATAATTTGTTTGATTTTATCTTTCTCTAATTCTTTATGTATTTTATTTGTTTCCTCTATTATCTTCTTCATCAGCATAGATATAAGGTCGTCTTCTTGAATTTAAATTATGCTGGGTTGTCCAGGGCTGTTCACCCCTGGATGACTGGGTTTTGGAGATGCCATATTGCTTTGTCTTTTGTTGGTTGAGTTTTTATGCTGACCTCTACCCATTCGGCTATTTTAGGTGTTGACTGTTAGTTTCTGGTTCTTCCTGGAATCTTGAGGTAGGGAGAATCCCCTTGGCAGGAAGATGATTTTTCCTGAAGGAGGCCTCCTCTGCTTTTTGGGTATGGTCATTGAAAGGCCAGTGTTTCTCAGGTATTACCGTTGCTCACTTCAGGCTTATAGACCTGAGTTATTACTGTGATCTTGGTTAGTCAGGGGGTCTGTCCTCTTACCCATAGAAGTCCTGAAGACAGCTGACCTGCTGCTAGGTTTCTCTTTCTGAATTTAGTGAGCTGCTGCTGTTGTTACACTGTTTTTCAGGCCTAACCCTCTTGAAGAATTTGCTGATTCCCCAGCTGTGGTGTTTTCTCACAACAAGGAAGCTCAGTTTCTGGTGCTCTGAGGCCCACAGTTCTGTCTGGGAAGGTGAGTCCAGCGCACAACAAGTCTCTGGGCAAGAGGCTGAGTGCTCCACTCTGGGCCAGCAGCTGAAGGCCCGCTCTGTGCTGGGGACTGTGCACCCTGGTCTGAGATTTCAGCTGGGGGCGCCGCTCTGGTACAGAGGCTCTGTGCTCCAATCTGGGCTGGTGGGTGTGAGCCCCACTCTGGGCTGGCAGCTGTGCATCCCCTTCTGGGCCTGAGTCTGTGCACCCCTCTCTGGACCAGCAACCAAGGGCTCTGCTCTGGTCCAGAAGCTGGGTGCCTCACTCTGGGCCAGAGTCTGTGTGCCTTGGTCTGGGATGGTGGCTGGGGGCACCGCCCTATATCACACCTTTAATCTAAGAATTTTCTGTTTATTTTAAACACGTGATTATGGTGTGGTTCACCCAGCCATAGAACACATCTTTAATCCAAGAGCTCTCTGTATACCAGATCTGATAAAGTTAACCCTATGTAGGCAGACCAAGAAGTCAGCTGACAGGGATTAAAGAGCAGGAGGAACTTTGATTTGAGAGGTATTTAAGACAGGGAGGACTTCCCCTATCAGTGGACTTAGGGAGGGTCATGGGAGGAGAAGAGGGAAGGAGGGTGCGATTGAGAGGGGAGAAAGGAGGGGGCTACAGCTGGGATACAAAGTGAATAAACTCTAATTTATAATAAATAAATAAATTTATAAAAAAGTATGTTGGACACGTTTTTAAAGAATTTCTTGGTTATTCGGTTTTCTTTTTAGAACTGGCCATTCAGTTCATTAGCCCATCTATTAATTGGAAAAATTTTGCATATAACTCCTGGATATATACCTGTGATCATTAATGTTGATTGCCTACTTGACAGAGTTTAGAAACAAGCCTCTTCACATCCCCAAGAAAATATTTAAATGAGGATACCATGAATGACTAGTCTCCTGCTGTATCCAATCAACTCACTTTCCACTGTGTCCATCGGCTATATTTTGTTAATTTCAATCAGTTATTGCAGGAAGAGCAAGGCCTGCTACTAAGCAACACACACATTCGTGGTTAAGACTTTCTGCTAGGGCCAACCTGATGCCTGCCAAAGAGCCCAGAGATTGATCACAGCATGTTGGATGATGCAACACAAACCAATGAAGAAGAGCCACAGCCATAATAAGCAGCCAGGGAGCCAATGGAACATGAGGGGAGTATAAAGTTCTGCCTCACTTCCATAATAAAGGAGTCTGCTTTGTCTCTTATCTGACTCCAGGTTCCTGTGTCCTTGACTTTCTTACCCTTGCTCCCAAGGGTCCCGAATTGAGTTCACTGCACCAAGTTTTCATTTGTGTTGATAAATTCTATGGCAGTTATTTTGATTGGGAACTAATTAACAAGTAGTGTTTGTCCTCTTTACCTAAAGATTTTCCCTAAGTCAGTGAATAATGACAGAGAAAGTACTAATCCTAGGTTTATGTAAACTTTTAAGTACTGCTTATAGAACAATTTCATAATTTTTGATATATCTGACAGTGCTGTCTTCTGAATAATTGAAGTAAGATACAGGAATCAAATACATTTGTTTAGAGAACACACATGGTTTTCATATTTTTATGTAACTTATTATGAGTCTTTACAAAGAATGAAAGGCAACTTCACCAATGGGATGGATGTTTTCCTGACATGAAAAGAAATCACATTCTGGTATTCCTTAATATCCCTGATCAAGATCTTAAAAGAATGAAAAGGAGCATTTCTTTATTTCTGTTTCCCTTTTTGAAACTATGTATATTAAATACAAAAGCATATTTACAAACACACAACATACATGTATATATTATATACTGTATCTCTCTCAAAAGTCTGTGTTTGAAGCTATTTTTGAGTTTCAGACCTTTGCCCAAAGGCTGTTGTAGTCCTATATAGGACTAGCCTCTTAGCTATTAGGCACATATCCTTGCCCAGCGCCTATATAATAATTACCTTCTCTTCCCATGGTATAGATGAGACAACATGGAAACCAGAATAAAATTTTTGTTGAGGAAGTCCAAATCTGAAAAGGAAATAAAACCAAGTGCATCAGGTGTAGCCCATGGCAGTTCAGTGTCCAAGTGGGTTACATAGTAATGGGAAGAGGGACTGCCTCTGACATAATCTGATTGGCCTGCTCTTTGATCACTTCCCCCTGGGGGGGGAGCAGCCTTACCAGGCCACAGTAGAGGACAATGCAGCCACTTTTGATGAGAACTGATAGACTAAGATCAGAAAGAAGGAGAGGAGGACCTCCCCTATCAGTGGACTTGGGGAGTGGCATGCATGCAGAAAGGGGAGGGAGGGTGGGATTGGCAGGGGAGGAGGGAGGGGCTTATGGGGGGATACAAAATGAATAAAGTGTAATTAATAAAAAAATAAATAAAAGATTTAAAAAAAAAAAAAACCAAGTGCATAATTGTGTTTCAGTTTCAGAGTGATGTCAATTTCAAAGAAACAAAGTTTAGCAACTAAAAACACATCTGTAGACATTAAGATGTCATAGACTCATGACCTAATTTAGCTTCTTCTTTCCCTGTGTCAAACTCATTGTGTTTCCTATACTAGGAGTGTGAGATAAAAATGTCTGCCATTTCAAACATACAATTGTTTGGGAGCAGTACATACATATCATGTCTAATACTACAGACAAATGAATACTGAAATATTATTTGCCATTTACCTGAAATTCTAATCTTAATTGAGCATCTGTGTTTTTTTTTGTGTGTGTGTTTTTTTTTTTTTTTTTTTTTTTTCTAAACTGGCAAGTATAATATCTGTACTTCAGAATAACTCCCAGCACTGTGTTTCCGACTTGTGGTTTATCTCTACAAACAGATGTACAAACAGAGGAGCCTAAAGGCTGCATGTTACCTGGTTCGCATTTGTTCAGTAGAAGTAAACATGTAAATCCTCTCTGTGCTGGTCTCTCTCTTTTCCCCCTTTAAAGTCTATTTTTAGAGCAACTCATATTTGCAAGCAAAGTTCTTTGGAAGATACAGAAGTTTTCCATCTATCTCTTGCTCCTTCTTCAGAGCTTCTTTGCTGTTTACATCTAGAGCAAAGTGGTACATTTGTTGAAGTGAATGAACCTAAATTGATACATCGTTATCACTTACAATTCACAGTCTTTATGGCCTTTCCTTCTTCATATTGTGTATTATATCCTGTGGACTTGGACCTCCTGACATAGATCCACCAGCATGTTGTTCTATACAGTCATCCCACTGCCTAAAACCTTCTCTTTTCCACTTGCACTGTTGACAATGGAGGGGATAATTTTTTTGGTTAGCTTATTTGTGTAGCATAGAATCCATACATAAAATTTCTGATTAATGAAATTCTATACCCGAATAGAAATCATTGGAGCTGAAAACCTCTAAGACAGAGAAAATCTCCAAAGCTATCTGCAAGAGAACTAAAGTTAGAAAACTCCACAACAAATAAACTTCTCTGCAACAGACTAAGACTCTAAGAGAAAACCATAACTGATCAAAATGCAGAGAACAAGTGACCCTGTGTTGCCCAGCCCCAAATGACACATTTACAACACAATTCTTTCACCACAGCCTCAGAGAACAAATCAGAAGAGGAGGTAGAAAGAGTGTAAGATCCAGAAGTACAGGAGGCCTGCTGTGAGAGTGTATCTGCCGAAAATGTCAGAAAAGATACTCTCATGAAGTCTTAATAACATGGCTGGCTAAACAACACCAGAACAAAGACAGAACCAACAGCGTGCTAACATGGAAGGAGGAAATCTCATGAAACCTCAGCATTAAAGAACTACAAGAAACTAAGGAATGCTGAGATATGGAGAAATAGTCTTCTCCAGAAAACAGTCTTCAGATTAGTTATCCAATGACAACTGGTCAGCTCTGAAATTGTATACATAAAATAAAATTATATAGACTGGCCACATTGTATTTATATATTTATACATCACAATGACTAAAGCAAAGAAGGCCAGAAGCCATGAATTTTTTCTAGAGCAAGGATAGAGAGGGTATAGATAGGAGGGATTGGGGGAGGAAAAAAATAGGTGAAATGATGTAATGTAATTTTATCTTAATTTTAAAAATAATAAATGTCTGAATCAAATTCAGATTTAGTTACACAAAAATCACCATTACTCTTTTAAGTATGTTGAAGAAATTTTGATTATACTTCCTGAAAGGCATTCTTATATTTAAGACTATACAGACGTACTCATAGATAAATAGTTTGGTGGTCGGGATTTTGCTTAAAATATGTTCCTTAGAAGAGGATGCTTTGAAGAGACATATTTCAGTTTAGTACACCAGAGAGATGGAGCCAGCTTACGAAAAACTGGAAAATAAGGATGCCTCTGTATCTGATCAGAGCCTCCATCAGCATCTCTAAGCCATTCCAGTTGAAGAGGCATCTCTAATTTATTTGACATATAAATCTTCAGGTTGATTTTGCAACAGCCAACTTAAGGCTTGTAGAAAGAAGCCTCTTTGCAGTGATTGCCTGTAGAAATAAAATTAGTGCTTAGTAGGTAGAACTTGCTAGAGCCAGAACCCTGGGCACCACTCTATTTTTCCCAAAGTGTCTGGATAGTGCTGGGTAGAAACAGCTTCTCATAAAAATTGTGTTTGTGCTGGAATTCTAAATCACATTGCTGCCACCTTGGGCCTCTATTTTTAGGAAGGAAAATCTTTTCTCCGTTTTAAACATGCAGAGGAAAAGCCAAGTCCTGACAGCCTTAGAGACAGCTGTTGTCCTGAATTAAATGTACCTTCTGTGAGCTGCATGCAGAAAACTTTCCTGAACTGTGGAGGCTAACTTTGTTTTATTTGTCTGTAGCCTTCTTTCATCAATTTGTTTAGCTAGCCCTTCTCTCCTACCGCACACATTATTTCTTCCCCAGAATAAAATAGATGTTGATTAAAATCAAATTGCAGTCCAAAAACCTGGGTTTCTTTTTGTTCGTGACTATTATTATTATTGATGTTTTTAAAAATTGCAAGTTTATAATGATGCTTTTGTGTGTATTGATTAATTTACATTCAATTATGTTTACTGAATAGTACCTATATGCCAGTCACTGAATTCTAGAGTACGATTGAAATAGATCTCATATTCACAATTAGAAGGTATAGTTATTGGACTTTACTTATATAAAAACCATATTGAAAGTTTTGTTTATGAACTCAATGGCGAGCTCTTCAACACCTACAAGGCTGCAAGGGAAGAGCAGCCTTGCTAGGCTACAGAAGAGGACATTGCAGCCAGTCCTCAAGAGACCTGATAAGCTAGGGTCAGATGGAAGGGGAGGAGGTCCTCCTCTATCAGTGGACTTGAAAAGGGGCAGGGATGAGATGGGCGAGGCAGGGTGGGATAGGGAGGGAATGAGGAAGGGGGCAATGGCTGGGATACAAAGTAAATAACCTGTGATTAATATAAGAAATAAAATAAAAAAAGAAAGTTTTGTTTAACAGCCTTAAATGGTATGTTGTGGTAAAATTGTATTTGTTTATGGCTGTACACTGTCAAAATTGATAGATGAAAAAAAAATGTTGATGTATTTGATTATTAAGTCCATCATACATACTCCATCTTTAAGGAATGAACCATGGTAATAGGAAAACAGTCATTGTAGTTCAACATATCTGCCTTCCTTTTGTGCCAGTTCACTATATGTTTGTCCTCAACACAGTTACTTAACCAATGGACACAAGTCCCCACAAGAAAAACTATCTTGCCAGTGTTGTGAGATTTTTGAGGTGATCAAATGCATCCACACATGCCTTCATAATTTCTGCTTCTGCTTAGAATCTTTTCTACCTCCTAGCAAAAAACTATAAATGATTTTTTAAATCACTTTAGGACCAAATATTTTTACTTCAAAAGTCAAAATTTCTCTGCAATCTCATTCTGTCAAAGTGAGAATTCTCACCTCTCTCCTTCAGGGTCGTTCCATTTCTGGTGGCTTCCAACTGTCTTCTTAATTTGAAACTATGTGTGTCTTCTTGACATTAGAGAATATTACCACTGTTACCAGAAAGTTTTTTGTTTTAGGAAGGCCTGTTAGAATGCATCACAATGTTACCGCAAATCAAGGCTTAAGAGTTGTAAGAAGTGTTATCACCAAAATACTAACATTTCTGTAACCAAAGGGCTTTGCATCTAAAATATATCAAATCAATGGGGCTCATTGAAATGGCTCAGTGGATAAGAATGCTTGCTGTCAAGCTTATTGAGTCCCAAGAATCCACACAATGAAAAGAGTTGTCCTCTAGCTTCCATATATGCACTGATGTCTTCCCCTTTAGATGACTGTAAAATGAGGCATCATAAATATCAGCATTTATACTTTTTATCAATGCAATGGCATCCTTATATCATTTGCTAAAGGGAAGTATAAAATGAAAATCCCCTCTCAACATCTGCATCCATGCCCTCAACTCTGATTTCTACTTATACTCTATCAAATACCCAATAACCCATTAACAACATACATATAATTCATTAGAAGTGTGTTAATTACTCTTCTACTGTGGTGAGAAGACACAAGGACCAAGGCAACTTACAAAAGAAAACATTTATTGGGGCTCACAGTTCCAAAGAGTTAGAGTCCAATATGGTAGAAAGTATGACAGTAGGCAGGAATGCATAGCACTGGAACAGTGTCTGGACGCTTATGTCTTTTTAACTTTTTTTCATTATTATTATTATTATTATTATTATTATTATATTATTATTACTATTATTTATTTATTTACAATTTATTCACTTTGTATCCTGGCTGTGGCCCTCTCCCTCACCTCCTCCCAATCCTACCCTCTCTCTTTCTTCTCCTCCCATGCCCCTCTACTGATAGCGGAAGTCCTCTTCCCCCCTACTATTTGGCCCTTGTCTATCAGGTCTCATCAGGACGGTCTGGATCCTCATTCTCTGTGACCTAGTAAGGCCACCTCTCCAGGGGCAGGTGATCAGAAAGCAGATGTCCCTCAACCGAAGAATCGATATAGAAATTGTGGTATATTTACACAATGGAATACTACTCAGCAATTAAAAACAAGGAAATCATAAATTTTGCAAGCAAATGGCTGGAACTAGAGAAGATCATCCTCAGTGAGGTATCCCAGGAGCAGAAAGACACACATGGTATATACTCACTCCTAAGTGGATATTAGACGTATAATATAGGATAAACATACTAAAATCTATAGTCCTAATGAAGGTAAACAACAAGGACAACCCTAGGGAAGAGGCTTAATCTTCATTCAGAAGGGTAAACAGAATAGACATAGGAAATAGGTGAGCTTATGTCTTATCTACAAATATTTTATGAGGCTGAGAAAGCTAGCCAACCAGAATAGCATAGGCTTCTGCAACCTCAAACTATATTCCTAATGACATACCTACAATTCTTCCCAAGCAATTCCACCAACTAAAGACCAGTTATTTAAATGGGAGGAATTCTCATTCAAAGCACCACAGGAAGTAATAGCAGGAAGAGATTCCAATTGCCTAATGTATTCTAGAGTTAGCAGTTTCTATTAAATGAGAGTCAGATTCAAATGCCCAAACTGTATCACATCTATATTCTACATTTTTATAATGTTATCTTTTCCATAAAATAATACTTAATTTTTTTATGTGCCCACTGAGAGATTATCTTATCTCAGCTATCTAAGATATCTCAAAAGGGGGAAGTCCAGCATGGATGAGGAAGTGGCTCACAATGTCCCACCCTTACATAAGGAGCTATTGACAACTGATGGCTGTGCAGAGAGGGACAGTTAGTTGTTTCCATTAGAGATGTGGGCCCCTAATAAACTTCCCATGCTCCAGTGGATGAATTTCTACCCATGTACATACTGCTAACACTAACTGGACTCAGGTTTTAAAAAGATAGAAAGAGTATATGAAGTTTGGAGGGCAAAGTATTCATGAGGTATGGGAGACCTTGGAAGAAGTAAGGATAGATTTTATAAAAAAAAAAAAAATTACATGCACTCATAAAATTTACAAACATTAAATTTAAAAGGAAAAGCCACTGGACTCCACCTGTTGTTTTTCTCATGGTGGTAAATTACATATAACAGAAAAAATAGCTATTGTAACTAATTTTAACAATACAGTAGTCATATTGTCATGTAGTCATCACCATGGCGCATCTCCAGAACAATTCTTCTACATCCAGCTGACTGTTTATACACGTTAAAGGACAGCTCACTTTATCTTCTCACTTTTGTGTCAGTAATTTTGTTAATCTAAGTACCTCACGTAAATAAAATTATATATCTGTCCTTTTATGTCTGTGTTTCTTTTAGCCTAAGTGTCATGTCTCTAAGCTTCATCCTGATGATTGCATGTGTTAGAATTTTATTAATTTTAAGAATGAATGATATTCTGTTTCATTTATATGTTTTACCTATCTGTCCTTTAAGGAGTATCTGGGCTATCTCATCTTTTACTTTTCTATTTTATTCCTTGTTTTCATTAGGCATATTTAATTCATATTTTTCCAAAGTACTCTGAGAAATCTCTATCTTGTTACATAGCAAGTTATATTGAGGATTTTATTCCTACTCTCTACTCCATTACTAGCTCTGCCAAGATGAAGTTTTTGTCTGACTGGTATTATATTCCTTCTTAGCTTGGAATATATCATTTAACATCTGGTGAGTCCTTAGGAAGTGATAGGCTGCTTTACAGAGCCTTAAACATTCATTTAATTTGATGGATCTAGTTGCTTTGGCCAAATATTGCCTGGAAATACTCCCTTTAAGATATTTTTAAGATATAAATATCTGAAGAGTCCAAGACGGCAGTGACCAGCGCACACCATATCTTAGGGACACAGGATCTAAAACTCCGAAATTGGTGAGTGGAGGGACAGCTGAACCCAAAACATGAATATTGAGGCTTCCTGGGTAAGAAGGAACAACCCATGAGCTGAGACATTTGGATCCAGGTCACCCGCGGATGTCTCCAGGAACTGAGAGTGGTGAATATTCAACTACCATGCACTTCCCCTTGTCCCAAGCACAGGGAACCTCCTCTGTGGAGGTGGCCTGCAGTGCCTGCTGCTCCAAGCACTGGTCTACCTGCTCAGCAGAGGCTGTGTGATTGCCTCAACATGAGCCTTCGTGCTTGGTTAAGTGAGACAGCAGAAGTGGGCCTCTTAGTTCTGCAGCAGTTATGGGCCTTTGTATGGGCCTCTCAGGTCTGCGGTGACTTTAAGGGCTTCAGAAGGCCTCTCAGCGGGTGGTTGTATGAGTCTCCCAGGACTGTAGCAGCTGTTGGGTGGCAGCTAGCCCTAAAAGTAACTGAGTCAGCAGAACTGGCTACCACAAGTGTGGGTCTCCTTAACCGGAGGACAAGCAGTGGATGCCAATGAGCTGTCAGATCTCTTACACTCCCATTTACCCCTGCAGGTCCAAATCTGAGAGTAGAGAACAAGGGGAACCCCTGTGCTTTCTGATTAGGCCTGATAGCAAGTGAGTGTGCCTTCGAGTGAGTGCATGCAGAGCCCCAGATCCAAGGTCCTTCTACACTAGCACCAGACATCAGATCCCTCCCACCCACACCCCCACTGTGGGCAACATAGGATTCCTTGGAACAGCAATCTCAACATTGAAGCCACTGTTCTGTGGCTCTACCAGTGGAGTCCAGGGAAAAAATTCCTCGAGCTCAGACTGATCTGCATACCAGGAGGACAGTACAACAGGCCTGTAGGGCACTGAGGTATTTAGGGCACCTGAACATGCCCATTGCACCCGAGAACAGGGCTGAGAACTGCATCACCCACCTGTACTTAAGCTCCACATTCCAGGCATCTACACCTTCTACCACCCTTTCCTTCAAGGAACTCTTCCATGCACATGCCTGTACTTGCTCACCTGCACTTGTGCACTTTGCGTGCAACCTTCCTCCGTTAGCTACAGCTCAAACAACAACATCTACTCTCAAACCAGTGGACCTCTCTCATCTTCCTGAAGAATACTTCAGACACCAGAGAAAGATGGACCCAGTTTGAAGTACAGGGTCCATAATCAGCGAAAGTTACAGATAAGCTGATGGTGAGAGGTCAGCTTAAGAACACAGACAACAGAAATCAGGACATCATGGCTTCACCAGGAACCCCCAAAATCAATGGACATTCTAATTCATTAGAAACACAGGAAAATGATATCAATTTTAGGCTTATCTAGATATCACAGGCACATAAAGAAGAAACGAACAAAGCTCTCAAAGAAATACAGGCAACTACAGCCACACAAATAGAGACACAAGTAGAGGCACAAATAGTGGCATATAGAGAGGAAACAAACAAAAACATAGAGACCGTCATGGAAACACTGGAATCCACATTCAAACAGATGAAGGAAATGGTACAAGACATGAAAAGAAAATTAGAATCAACAAAGAAAACACAAATAGAGAAAACCATGGAGCTGGAGAACTTATAGAAAAGATCAGGAACCACAAGGTAATCATCACCAACAGAATACAATAGATGGAATATAGAATCTCAGACACTGAAGATACAATTGCAGAAATTGATACATCACTCAAAGAAAAAGTAAAATTGGAAAAGTTCCAAACACAAAACATCCAAGAAATCAAAGATGCCATGAAAAGACAAAATCTAAGAAAAATAGGAACAGGTGAAAAAGAGTATTCCAGACTCCAAAGGTCCAGAAAATATTTTCAAGAAAGTCATAGAAGAAAAATTTTCCAACTTAAAGAAAGAGATGGCCATATACATACAAGAGGCCTACAGAACACCAAATAGACTAGACCAGAAAAGAAACTCCTTATGTCACAATCATAGTCAAAACACTAAATCTACAGAACAAAGAAAAATATTAAAAGCAGCAAGGGAAAAAGGTCAAGTAACATATAAATGTAGACCTATCAAAATCACACAAGACTTCTCAACAGAAACTATGAAATCCAGAAGGGCCTGGGCAGATGTCATGCAGACTCTAAGGGACCACAGACACTAACCAAGACTACTATACCAGCAAAGATTTCAATCAACATAGATGGGAAAAAAAAGTGTTCCATGACAAAACTAAACTTAAGCAATATCTACACAGCAACGCAGCCCTATAGAAGATAGTAGAAGGAAAACTCTAATCCAGTGAAAACAACTACACGCAAGAAAACACAGGATATAGATAGATTCACAACAAAAAATTAAAAGAAAACAAGCATTGAAACACAGTAACATCACAGACTCCACAATAGAAGCAAATAACTTTCATTGGTCACTATTATCTATCAATATTAATGGACTCATCTCTCCATTAAAAAGGAACAGAGTAATAAAATGGTTGCGGAAACAGGAGCTAACATTCTGCTGCATTTAAGAAACACACCTCTACAACAAAGGAAAACACTACCTCAGGGCTAGAACAATATTTTTCAAGCAAATGAACACAGAAAAAAAGCTGCGGTAGCTATCCTAATATCTATGGATTTTTAACCAAAATTAATCACAAAAGATGAGGAGGGGCACTTAATTCTCATCAAAGGAAAGATCCACCAGCAGGACATCACAATCCTGAAAGTCTATACCCCAAATACAAGAGCACCCACATTTGTAAATAAAAAATTATTAAAGCTGAAATCACACATCGAGCCAACACCTTAATAGTGGGAGACTTCAACACTCCACTCTCACCAAGGGACAGATCATCTAGACAGAAGCTATCTAGGGAAATAATGAAACTGCCAGAGGTCCTAAATCAAATAGACCTAATAGATGTCTACAGAACTTTTCACACCAACTCAAACTAGTATACCTTCCTTTCAGTACCTCGTGGAACCTTCTCAAAAATTGATCATATAGTCGGGCAGAAAGCAAGCCTCAACAGACACAACAATATTGAAATACTCCCTTGTATCCCATCAGACCAAAATGACCTAAAACTAGACCTAAAAAAAAACAGAAATAACAAAACACCTACATACACATGGAAACTAAACAACTCTCTACTCAATGAGAGCTTGGTCAGGGAAGAAACAAAAGAAGAAATTAGAGACTTCCTAAAATTAAGGCACAACTTACCTAATATTATAGGACACAATGAAATCAGTGCTAAGAGGTAAGTTCACAGCACTATGTTCCTCCAGAAAGAAGTTTGAGACATCTCATACAAGCAACTTAACAGGACACCTAAAAGCCCAAGAAGAAGAACACACACAGACACACAAGATGAGTAGATGATTGGAAATAATCAACCTTCAAGCTGAAATCAATGAATTAGAAAGAAAGAAAACAATACAATGAATCAATGAGACCAAAAGCCGGTTCTTTGAGAAAATCAACAAGATAGACAAACTCTTAACCAAACTAACTAAAAAGCAGAGATAAACTATCCAAATCAGCAAACTGAGAAACTAAAAAGGTGACATAATGACAGACACTGAGGAAATCCAAACAATCATTAGGTCTTACTACAAAAGCCTTTATGCCACAAAAATTTTAAAATCTAAATGAAATGGACAATTTTCTTGATAGATTCCATTTACCAAAATTTAATCAAGATCAGGTAAATAGATTGAATAACTGTATATCCCCTCAAGGAAATAGAAGTAGTCATCAAAAATGTTCCTTCCAAAAAAAGCCCAGGGGCAGATGGTTTCAGTGCAGAATTCTACCAGACCTTCAAAGAAGAGCTAACTCCAATTCTCTTCAAACGATTTCACATTATAGAAACAAAAGGAACATTAAGAAACTCATACTATGAGGCCACAATCACCTTGATACGCAAATCACACAAAGATCCAACAAAAAAGGAGAACTTCAGATCTATCTCTCTTGTGAACATTGACACACACACACATACACACACACACACAAAAGAAACTCAATAATATACTTACAAATTGAATAAAATAACACATATAAGATATCATCCACCGTGACAAAGTAGGCTTCATCCCAGGCATGCAGGTGTGGTTCAATATATAGAAATCCATCAATGTAATCCACCATATAAACAAGCTAAAGAAAAAAAAAAAAAAACATGATCATCTCCTTAGATGGTGAAAAGCATTTGACCAAATCCAATACCCATTCATGTTTAAAGTCTTGGAGAGATCAGGGATACAAGGCACATACCTAAACACAGTAAAGACGATATCCAACAAGAATGTAGCCAACATCAAATAAATGGAGAGAAACCAAAATTGATCACACTGAAATCAGGAACAAGGCAAGGCTGCTCACTCTCTCCGTATTTCTTCAACATAGTACTGAAAGTCCCAGCTAGAGCAAACTAAAACAGAAAACTAAAAGAGATCAAGGGGATACAAATATTAAAGGATGAAGTCAAAGTATCACTATTTGCAGATGATATGATAGTATACATGAGTGACACCAAAAATTCTACCAGAGAACTCCTTTAGCTGATAATCACCTTAAGTAAAGTGTCTGGATACAAAATTAACTAAAAAAAGAATAAGTAGCCCTCCTGTATAAGAAAAACAAAAGGGCTGAGAAAGTAATTAGGGAAACTACAGCCTTCACAAAAGCCAAAAATAACATAAAGTACCTTGGTGTGACTCCAACCAAGCATGTGAAAGACATATTTGAAAAAAAAAAAATTAAAGTCTCTGAAGAAAGAAATTAAAGAAAATTTCAGAAGATGGAAAGATCTCCCATTTTCATAAATCAGTTAGATTAACATAGTGAAAATGGCCATCCTGCCAAAAGCAATCTACAGATTCAATGCAATTCCCATCAAATCACCAAAACAATTCTTTACAGACCTTGAAAGAACAATTCTCAACTTCATATGGAAAAAAAAAAAAAAAAAAACAGAATTGCTAAAACAATCCTGAACAACAACAGATGGTTTGGAGGTGTCTTCCTCAGTGATCTTAATCTGTACTACACAGCAATAGTAATAAAAACTGCATGGTACTATCATAGAAACATATTGGAGGATCAATGAAATCTAATAGAAGACCCAGAAATAAACCTACATACCTATGGATACTTGATTTTTGACAAGGAAACCAAAATCATGCAATGGAAAAAAAGACAGCATCTTCAACAAATGGTGCTGGTCTAACTGGATGTCTACATGCAGAAAAATGCAAATAGATACATATTTATCACCCTTCACAAAACTAAAATCCAAGTGTATCAAAGACCTAAACATAAAACCAGACACACTAAATCAGTTAGAAGAAAGGTGGGAAAGAACCTAGAACTCATTGGCACAGGAGACAACTTCCTGAACAGAACACCAATAGCACAAGCTCTAAGAACAATCAATAAATGGGACCTCATGAAACTGAAAAGCTTCTGTAAAGCAAAGGACACTGTCATCAGAACAAAATGACCCCCTACAGACTGAGAAAGGATCTTTACTAAACATATCTCTGACAGATTGCTAATATCCAGAATATATAAAGGACTCAAGAAGTTAAACACCAATAAACAAGTAATCCAATCTAAAAATGGGGTACAAAGCTAAACAGAGAATTCTCTATAGAGGAAAGGCAAATGGCACAGAAACACTTAAAGAAATGTTCATTGTCTTAGTCATCAGGGAAATGCAAATCAGAACAACCCTGAGACTTCACCTTACACCTATCAGAATGGCCAAGATCAAAAACTCAAGTAACAATATATGCTGGAGAGGATGTGGAGAAAGGGGAATCCTCCTACGTTGCTGATGGAAATGTAAACTTTTAAAACCACTTTGGAAATCAATCTGGTGCCTCCTCAGAAAAGTAGAAATAGTGCTTCTTCAAGATCCAGCTATACCACTCCTAGGCATGTTTCCAAAATATGCTCAAGTATACAAGGACATATGCTCAACTGTGTTTTTTTTTTTTGTTTTGTTTTTTTTTTTTTTTTTTTTACAGTTTTATTCATGATAGCCAGAAGCTGGAAACTACCCAAACATCCCTCAGCTGCGGAATGGATACAGAAATTGTGGTACATTTACACAATGGAATACTACTCAGCAATTAAAAACAAGGAAATCATGAAATTTGCAGGCAAATGGGAGAACTAGGAAAGATCATTCTGAGTGAGGTATCCTACATGTAGAAAGACATACATGGTATATGCTCACTTATAAATGTATGTTTGACATATAAACATACTAAGATCTATACACCTAAATAAGCTAAGCAAGAAGGAGGACCATGGGTAAGATGATCAATCCTCACTCAGAAAGGCAAACAGGATGGACATCGGAAGAAGGAGTAAAAAGGAAACTGGACAGGAGCCTACCACAGAGGGCCTCTGAAAGACTCTTTCCAGCAAGGTATCAAAGCAGATGCTGAGGCTCATAGCCAAACTTTGCACAGATTGCAGGGAATCTTATGAAACAAGGGGGAGATAGAAAGACTTGGAAGGGACAGGAGTTCCACGAGGAGAGCAACAGAACCAAGAAATGGGGGCTCAGGGTCCTTATCTGAGACTGATAGTCCAAACAAGAACCTTGCATGGAGATAACCTAAAACCCTTGTACAGATGTAGCCCATAGCAGCTCAGTCTCCAAGTGGGTTTCCTAGTAAGGGGAACAGGCACTTTCTCTGACATGAACTCAGTGACTGGCACCCCTGAGTTGGGTGCAGCCTTACCAGGACACACAGGAGGACAATGCAGCCAAATTTTGATGATACATGATAGGCTAGGGTCAGATGGAAAGGGAGAAGGATCTCCCCTGTCAGTGAACTTGGGAAGGGACACTAAAGGAGATGAAGGAGGGAGGGCGTTTTGGGGAGGGAAAGAAGAAGCAGGCTACAGCTGGGATAAAATGTGAATAAACTCTAATTAATATAAAAAATTAAAAAAAAAAAACCAAAAAATATATCAATATCTTTTTGCCTTCACATCCTTTCCAGAATGTCAAGAAACATCTTGGGTACATTCTGTCCCAATTAGTGAAGGCTATGCCAACACATTTCCAAAAACGGATCAATTTGTGACTTAGTCAAATAATAAACTTAAGCACATGAATACAACATATTTTGAGCTCCTAATTAAAAGGGCCATAATATACTTAATTTTAATGTGACCGCAATTTCCTCTTATCTGCTTCACAAACTGTTAGACTTATAGGCATAAGGATAGGCACGTTTTATTATTTCATAAAAATTAAATTTGACAGCTCTATCCATATTAATATTAATGATAAAATTTGGAAGAATCAGTAACAAGGTACCTCATTCCTGATATCATGTTGGTATAATGGGTACAAAAGGGTCTTGCCTATTCACTTGTGCTCCCCTAGCAGTGTTTAATTAAAAAGCCAGCAATAGAAGAATGGGATGGTTCAGTATAATTCCTAAGTTGCAGTGTAAAATTCTAAGAGAGCTGTTTTTCAATTAGACAAGATTTTTTGGGAAAGAAGCATTTTTTCCCTTTACTTAGGTCACTTCAACAGAGAGTTCCTCCTTACAACACTCCAAAGAGAAATACAGTCTCATTTGAACCAATCAGTCCCCTACAGAAAGGCCAGTCACACAGAAGCCTTAATACCAGATAGAAATTATATACAACAGGGAAGATCATATAACACAAAAGTCAGCATAGAACACCAAATTGCCTAACCACTATCCCCAGGGAGCTTTGTAAGCTTTCATATGTCACTTCAGATCCCATATTAGGACCTGTAAGTGCAGGTACATTCCAGTCAATATTATTCGTATTTACTTTAAATTTTTTAGAAATCTTTTCTTTCTAAAACCTCAATGAAAACTAGTGCTGCTGCTGAATAATGTAATTTGAGATGAATAATTATTTTTTAGTGTTTTCTATATTGCATTCGCCATCTTTGGCATTTTGAATGGATTAACCCATACTTACTTGCTATGTAGTCCCTAAACTAATATATAGACAGGTTTAGCAATATACCTGAGGTCATAAAGTTAGAAGCCTATGGTGATGGGGAGAGACATAGTATTTGTTCAGTGGTTATAAGTATCTTTGGGGAATGTAATCCATATTGAGATAACTGTGTGGTGGAAATAAAAATGTATTAAGTCACCAGGCTGAGACAATTTTAAGAGCATTAATTTCTGCTTCTGAAAATGAAGACAGGAAAATAGATATTATAAAGGCTCTTCTAAAACTAATCCTTTTCCATCATTTCAAAGCTTTGAAATTATTTATTGATAATGGAAACTCTATGATTTCAGCATTGTATCTTTCAATTTTCAATGAAGAAAGCTCATGGCTTTTATTGCTCTTAAAATAATAATTAAGGTCTCTTCTCAAATATGACTATAGACCAGAGGACATCAAACATTATCTATAAAAGGATAGATGGTATTTTATATTTTGTAAGTCTGCCACAACTTTACTCTGCCAGTTCAGCACAAAAACAGCCATATGCAATATGTAAAGGGAAGAACATGTCTATGTGCCAGTAAAAATGTTCTATTTAGCCAATATGTTCTGATCTGTATGAACCACTGCTAAAAAGGTTTATGCAGAAGTGAGCTTGGTGAGTTAGGGAAATCAAGGCATTGTGCTACTTCTTATTATGTCTACGATAGTATTAAACAGAATGTTTGTGATGATGGTTTATTTTAAATTATTTTAGTATAAAGAGACCGATACATTTAAGTATGTAAGGTAGCTTTGAATCTGTACACATAGATACCGAACTACTATAAAAAGTCTTCTGATCAGAAATCTAGTCTATGTCTTTTTAGTGCACATGTAGCATTTCAGAGACTTTCCATTTGCAAGTCTACAATTCAAAGAGACCTGGAGCAAACATATCATTATTATTATTATTATTATTATTATTATTATTATTATTATTATTTTAGAAAACATTTTTATGATTTTATTCCTTTTTTAAAATTTTTGTCTTTTATCAAAACCTGTTTTTTTTTTTTTTCTCACATGATATATTCTGGTTACAGTTTCCTCTCCCTTTTCACCTAATTCCTCCCCACTTCCCTCCTATCTGGATCCACCCCCTTTCTGTCTTTCATTAGAAAACAAAACAAATGCTTGTATGGGATAATCACATTACTATAAAGCAAAATCTAATACATTGAAATAGGACAAAAGATTGAAGCAGTAGGCACAGGGCCTGCACAGGTCTGCATCAATTGGAACCATAGAGCTGAGAGAAGTGGACACATGCCCCCATTCATAACCCAGAAGAAATTTCCATTATATGTCCTCTTGCAAATGAAAATTTAGTTTTCTCCATGGGTGTCTCACTGGGGAAACAATTACTGTTAAGGGCAGGCTATATGTCCAGCAATAGATAGTCAACAGAAAACAAACTCAATGGCAGGTCTCTCAACTCACAATGTCATGTCAGGGCTTTTTATTCTTATTTTTATTTTTTTAACTCTTTATTGATACTTTGTGAGTTTCATATCTTGCCCTCCAGTACCACTCATCTCCTTATCCCCTCATATCTACCCTTCACCCTTGTAATCTCTCCCCAAAATAAAAAACACACAAACAAATAACAACAAAAACCCAAAGCATAGAAATCACCTCGTTATGCAAGCTGCAGTATGTCATGGCATGTTCCACAGTATATCCCTCTCTCCACACATCTTCACTTGCAAATGTTCATTGCAATGGGTCAGCAGTCTGGTTCAAAATCTCTGGCTTCTGTGACATCATCAATATCGATCCTCACGGGGACTCCTCTCAGTTATCCTGTTGTTGCCCTGTGTCATGGAGATCCCTCCGCTTTGGATCAGGGCCCTTTTATGTGTCCCAACCATTCGCAGACGATACAGATTCTGGAGTGGGCCTATTCGGAGGCCTGGATCTGGGCCTGGGTGGTAGCTAAGATGGTCAGTGTGCCAGCTCTCCCTTGTCCACACCACCGGGGCATGCTCTCCACCATTGCTCCGGTTAGGCCACCCAACACCACCATCACTGGCAGGAGGCAGGGTCATCTCTCTTGCTCTCATGCTTTCTGGTTTCTGGGGTGACTCACCTGCACCCATGCCTCAGAGCCAGTTCTACCGTGCTGCCCAGTCAAGGTGTGGGGACCACTCACCCAAGTGCTGCAGCCTTCGAGGGTCTGGGCCAGCTCTCTAGCTCTCCCCCTTACAGCCAGTTCACCTGTCCACCCTCCACCAGCTCCAGCTCTACTGCGCTGCCCAGGAGAGGTACAGGACCTTTTCTCCAGAGTGCTGCAGCTAGAGAGGGTCAGAGCCAGTTCACCCATTCTCATGACTCCAGGGCCAGCTCTCTTGACTGCTACATGTGGTGAGGGACTAGAGAGGTAGGAGGCCATCACCCCTGACACCCAACTTTTTGTGTGGGCTCTGGGGTTACAGTTCAGGTCCTCTTGCTTGTAGGGTAAGCACTTTACTCAGTGAGCTTCTCTCAGGCCCAATTTGTTTGCTCTCAGCTTGTGCTCTTACCACTCACTCTTCCATCAGGCTGAGCGGCCATCTCACAAAAGTTATGCGGCAAGGGCCTACATTTACAGGAGCCACTGGGGCAAGCAGGTGTTCTTAGAATCTAAAAAGTTTCTCTGCAGCACAGCTCTCTCTCCAAAGCAGAGAAGGGGTTCTCTATATCTTTTTTATTTTTTATTTAACTTTTATTAATTACACTTTATTCATTTTGTATCCCTCCATAAGCCCCTCCCTCCTCTCCTCCCGGTCCCACCCTCCCCCCCCTTTCTGCATGCATGCCTCTCCCCAAGTCCACTGATAGGGGAGGTCCTCCTCTCCTTCTTTCTGATCTTAGTCTATCAGTTCTCATCAGAAGTGGCTGCATTGTCAGGGTTCTAGGTTATCTCCACGGATAGTCCTTGGTTGGAGTATGAGTCCCTGGGAAGTTCCCTTTGTTCAAATTTTCTTGTTCTGTTGCTCTCCTTGTGGAGTTCCTGTCCTCTCCAGCTCTTACTATTTCCCACTTCTTACATAAAATTCCATTCACTCTGCCTGTCAGTTGGCCATCAGGCTCATCATCTGCTTTGACAGTCTGCCCGGCAGAGGCTTTCAGAGGCCCTCTGTGGCAGGTTCTGAGGTTGTTTCCTGTTTTCTTCTTCTGGCTTTCAGAGGCCCTCTGTAGCAAGTTCCTAGGTTGTTTCTTGTTTTGTTTTGTTTTGTTTTTCTTCTGATGTCCATCCTCTTTGCCTTTCAGGATGGGGATTGAACGTTTTAGTTAGGGTCCTCTCTTTTGCTTAGTTTGTTTAGATGTGCAGATTTTAGTGGGTTTATTCTATGTTGTATGTTTATATGAGTGAGTATATACCGTGTGTGTCTTTTTGCTTCTGTTATTTTTATTTTTTTAATTCATATTTTTTCTCTTTTACTACACAGATCCTTTTGCATATATCTTTTGCATACATATTATGGCTTCAAATTTAGTCTTTTTGAGTGTATGAATGAGTGGGTCTTTGTGGCTATATCTTTTTCTTGTTTCATTCTTGAACAAATAAATACATATAAATGTGATTTTTAGTTGTTAATTTACAGAAATGGTATTGGAAAGATATTGTTGATAGGTGATTATTATGCAAAATATGATAAAATAGAAATCTTTAAAAGTTTTGATATTAATTAAATGAATGTGATATCAAAATAAATTACTTTATTAAAGATGCCATTAGAAGTTGAGAGTCAGCCTCATTTAGTCCACAGGCTCTTTTCAAAAATCAGAGTCTGAATATAACTTGTCTAGAAGTTGGCTGTTTTGTTTTCAGAATGTCATTGTGTTGGCCTTGGGAAAATTCTGATATGAGGAAATTAATAGTTTCTGGAGTTTTACTCCAAGGACAGAGTTTGCCTCAGTAATTTGAACACAGAATTTTTAATGTATATAATTATTACTTTGGTTTTACCTAAGGACACCACATATTCTCCACCATTAATTCATCAATGAGCACTTGTAGGGCTTTTGCATTATAAGTATTGCTATAACAAACATGGAGGTGGAGACATCTTTAACATTGTAGTCCTAAATTAGAAAGTACTCAGTGAATGTTATCATTAAGAAGAAATGATAATGCAACTGTGATATACTTCCAAACTCAACCAGCTTCTTTCTGCAAGTTACCTAGTTACCTCCTGAGCTTCCTGTTTTAAAATCATATAATAACAGTGAGGGAGGCCATATGACACAGGTCAAACATGAGAGAGAAAAGAGAACAAATAATACTTCCTTAGCTTACATATCCTATCCACAATGTTCTGTTTCTTTCCCCAAAATTGTAGTTAACATTACATCTAAGGATCTAAGTACGTGGCTCTTAATGTTAACTTTCGTCTTGCTTGAACAATCTTTACAACACTGGATTCCAGTATCCCTTCTCTGTTCACCTTTGGATAGAAATCCCTCCACTATCCAAAGTATTTTTGGGACCTTTCTTTCTAAAACAGACACACTACTAGCTACTAGCTATTTCTTCCAACTGTCACTTTCTGAAATGCAATTATAGTTACAATCTTAGAAACCTCCCAACAGCACTATGGAAATTATGGAAATTGAAAAAGAACTCTAAGGTAGAATCTATGATATAGTAATCTGGCACTTGTACCTGCTATCTGAATCCTACTAAATACTGTATCTGTAGCCAGTAAGGACCACAGAATAGTGAGTCAGAGCCCAGTTAGCTGGTTCTTCTGATTTACTTAGAAAAGCCAATTGCTGATAAATGTAAGTGGAAGCTCTACTCTCCACGGAATATGATGAAGATATTGGGTACTAAGTGATGGGTATATTTGCCACTAGGTCTCATAGGTAGCAAAAAAATGTGTAGGGTGAAATAAGTAAAGAAGATAAATTCAAGTTTTCAAACATGAATTATTCTTCTCATAGCCAGAATAGCTATTTATTTCTACTATATTCTTTAAATTAAAAAAAAAGAAAGTACAGTATTAGACTGGAAACAATTGAAGCAGGAAATAAAATGGGGATATTTTGAAAGCCTGCTTAATTTTATCCATGTTTTCAATGTTATTTAACATGTATATTATAAAAGTCATGCTAGGTGATCAAAAAATATAAGTCTGTGTTTAGGAGCAATTCAATGTGGTGCTTATATAATGCTTTCAATTAAATTTCAAATTCATTTCAAATGCCTTCTCCTGGACTTCTCTCATATATTCACATAACCTCCTGGAGTCTTGATTATGCAAAATGTAAAGGACAAATATCAGTTAATTGTGTATCTCCTTTTTATGTGGTTTTCTGGGCCGTGGTCTTATTATGTAGCCCAGACTGGCCTGGAACTCACTGTGTAGCCTAGGCTGGCCTCACTCAAACTGATAGCATTCCCTCTACTTCAGCCTCCTAGGTGCGAGGACTAGAAGTCTAAGACACTGCTCTCAGCTAATTTTTCATCTTTTAAAAATATATTAACTACACTTTATTCACTTTGTGTCCCAGCTGTAGCCTCCTCCCTCATTCCCTCCCAATCCCATCCTCCCACCCTCATCTCCTCCCATGACCATCTCCAAGTCCACTGATAGGGGAGGACCTCCTCCCCTTTCATCTGACCCAGGCTTATAAATTCTCATCAGGACTGGCTTCATTGTCATCCTCTGTTGCCTGGTAAGGCTGCTCTCCCATTAGGGGGAGGTGGTCAAAGAGCTAGCCACTGAGTTCATTTCAGAGACAGTTCCTGTTCCCCTTACTAGGGAACCCACTTGGATACTTGGATAATTGTGCATCTTTATGGCTCTCTTTCAAAATATATTTAAACCAGCATTGATTATTTCATTACTTTATTTCTTTGATAACAAGTTACATGATTATTATTTGATTGTTTTGTTTGTTAATGAAATTTATAATTCTAAATACCTCTTCATGTAAAACAAATCAACCACTTCCTCCTTAAGCTAAAGGTTCAGTTGAATAGATAGAAGTGGGCAGTGCAGCCACAACTCTCTCGAAGTATAGACCAGCAGTTTGTGACATGAGTCAACAAGAGAGCCATAGGAATCTGTAATTTCTCATCATCTTAACCGCTCTATCACTCCAAATTCAAATCTTATCCTCTTTCTGTGTTTTTTTATTGTCAATTCTGCCCTTCAATAATTATTTTCCATCCCCAAGCACAATTTCAAAGTTTAAATGGACCATAGCATTGCTTCCTTACATTCTTGCACATTTCACTCTCCTGTTTATACCCTAACATGATACTTCAGTGCTTTCAAAATGATGTCCAGTCTCTCCAAATAGCACTCGGATCATTCAATATGCAATATGACTTTTATTCTCCCAGTGTTCCACTTGTTTCTTAAGCATGTTATACTGTTCCATTTCAGAGTTTTCTTTTCATTAGAGTATTTTTCTCCTTTTCATTACCTGCTTAGCTTTACTAAGTTTCAACAGTTGTTTCAAGAATTAGTTCCTCCATTGTGCCTTTGAGAAATATTCCCAATCTACAGTCTCACAGTATCTGTACATAATTCCATCATATTCATTAGCTTAATCATTTTTGAAAGTATTGCTCCTATGAGTTATAGGAGATAATATTGTCAGCGCACAGTATACTAAACTTAGCACATAACATAATTGCCTCCCCTGCCTTGGGGCTGAAAATCTTGAGGTCAGAACTTGGTTAATGTAACTCCATAGAACTTAGTGCCTATTAAGTACCCTAATTATTGCAGGATTCAAGTGTATGCTACATGATGACTTGGTACATGGCTCAAAGCTAAGCTCATCTGCAGGAGAATTTTATGTGGAACACAAAAGGCAGAGGTGAAGTAGCCACTAGTCTAATCTTATGTACTTTTGCAGTTCAGGTATATTTTCACTGAGCTGGCTAACTATGTTGGTATAGGGAAGTAGGAAGAACTGTGGCACTAACAAGCTTTTATCTCCTTCTCCATTAGACTGTGAGCCAAGTACACGTTTATGTACTCATGCACTTCTGATAAAAGCCATCAGCTTATAACTAGAGGGATAACTCAGCAGTCATGGGTCTTTGAATAAGAATGGCTCCCATAGTCTCATGTATTAGAATACTTGGTCTCCAGTTGGTGAAATAAACTGTATAAGAAGGATTACAAAACTGTTTGACCTTCTTGAAGGTTGTGTGTCACTGGGAGGGCTTTGAATTTTCAAAAACCTATACCATCCCCAGTGTCTCTTTGCTTGAAGTTTGTGTCTCAAGATGTGACCTCTCAGATATTGCTCCAGCACCATGCTTTCCTGCCTGCCCCCTTGTTCCCTGCCATGATGGTTTTGAACTTGTCACCCACACTATAATCCCTCAATAAATCCTTTCTTCTATAAATTGTCTTGGTTATGGTATATTAGCCCATCAATAAAAATGTAACTGAGAGGACTGTCTCTGACATGAACTCACTGGCTAGCTCTTTAATCACCTCTGCCTATTGGGGAACAGCCTTGCCAGGCCACAGAGAAGGACAATGCAGCCAGTCCTGATGATACCTGATAGGCTAGGGTCAGATGGAAGGGGAGTCCTCTATCAGTGGACTTGGGGATGGGCATGGGAGGAGATGAGGGAGAGAGGGTAGGATTGGGAGGGAATGGGGGAGGGGGCTACAGCTTGGACAAAATGAATAAACTGTAAAAAACAAACAAAATAAAAACCAAAAATAAATTTTTAAAAAGAAAAAAAATAATTAATTAAGTTAAAAATTTTTTAAAAGTAACTAAGAGAGAGGTCAGGAGCACTTGCTGTCTGGATATTTTGCACCATATTTCAATCTTATCAATTGAGGCAAAAATAGAATATTTGAAAATTTGGTAATTTGGACCATCTGGAATGATTTGGTAAAACACTGAATTAATTCATCAATGGTGTAGGATGTAATAGCTTATATTTTATGTAGTAACACATCCAAAATTTATAATCAGACTTATTATAACCTTGAAATACTAACCTTAATAAGTCCAATTCAGTACATTGGCTGCGTATCTGAAGATAACATTTGACTTACTAATTAAGGATTACTGCTACTGTGTCAAATTCTGCTAGTAATATCAATATGGAATACTGATATTAATATTAATAAGAATATTTGGAAAGTCCAATGATGACAAGTGTTTTAAGACATCAATTTTGTTTGCACATGGTACTGTTTTATGTTTTTCAAATATGTGTAGTGTATTAGATAAAAATGTATTTTGTACATCAAAATAAGGAAAATTAATGTTATCTTAAAAAAAAGAGCACTTGCTGTTCTTACAGAGAACCTGAGTTCAGTTTCCAACATCATGTGCCTTACAAACACTTGTAACTCAAGTTTTAGGGAGATCTGACACCCTATTCTGGCCACCACAGATAACTGCACACATAATTGTATACATACAGACAAAGCATATAAACATACGCACAAATTTAATTTTAAAAAACTTTAAAAAAGCATCACCTCATCCTGAAGTTCTTCATCACTAGAATATGCTTATGTGAAATATAGATTTGAATTTGTTTCAATAGTCTGTAATGTAATTGTGGTTTTTGCTATTCCATATTCAATTTCTCTTTCTTTTTTAAATTTTGAATTTTTTATTAATTAATTTAATTTACATCTCACTCATAGATCCCTCCCTCTTTTCCTCCCAGTGTCTTCCTCCCCTTCCCTCCCCTCCCTTCTCCCTTACTCAGAATAGGGGGAGGACCCTTGCCCACACACCCCTGCTCATCTATACACAGGAGGACTGAGTTCATCTTCCTCCCCTGTGGCCTTGTAGGGAAGTGTTGTAAAAGCAGGCAACACAGTCCATGTCAGAGATATCCCTTATTCCTCTAACTAGTGGGCCCACAGGAAACCTAAGATGTCCATTGGACTTATCTTCTTGGGGTTTGTACATTGTAGTATGTCTATCCTATATATGTGACTAAAATCCACTTATAAGTGAATATATACCCTGTGTGTCTTTCTGTTTCTGGGATACCTCACTCAGGATGATCTTTTCTAGATCCATCTATTTGCCTGCAAATTTCATGATTTCCTTCTTTTCAATGGGTGAGTAGTATTCCATTGTGTAAATGTACCACAGTTTCTCTATCCCTTCTTCAGTTAAGGGACTTCTGAGAACATGCCCTGCTTAGATGTAGCCCATAGTCAGCTCAGTCTCCATGTAGGTTCCCTAGTAAAAAGAGAAAAGACAGTCTCTGACATGAACTTGGTTCTTGCTCCTTGATCACTTTTCCCTGGTGGGGTGACTTAGCCAGCCAAAAGCGGTAGAGTATCCAGGCAGTCTTGATGAGACCTGAAAGGCTAGGATCAGACAGTATGTGAGGAGGACTTCCCCTATCAGTGGACTAGGAAAGAAGGCTACAGGAGGAAGAGGGTGGGAAGGTATGGCCTGGAAGAGATAAGGAAGGGGGTTACAAATTGGATACAAAGTGAATAAATTGTGAATAAAAATAAAATTAAAAAATGGGGTATAGGTCATTGGCACAGGAGACAACTTCCTGAACAGAATACCAACAGCACAAGCTCTAAGAGCAACAATCAATAAATGGGACCTCATGAAACTGAAAAGCTTCTGTAAAGCAAAAGACACTGTTGGTAGAACAAAACAACAGCCTACAGATTGGGAAAGGATCTTCACCAACCCAACATCTGACAGAGGGCTGATATCTGGAATATATAAAGAACTAAAGAAGTTAAAAGGCAATAATCCAAGTAACCCAATTAAAAAATGGGGTATGGAGCTAAACAGAGAATTCTCTGTAGAAGAATATAGAATGGCAGAGAAACACATAAGGAGATGTTCAACATCCTTAGCCATCAGAGAGATGCAAATCAAAACGACCCTGAGATTTCACCTTACACCCATCAGAATGGCTAAGATCAAAAACTCAAGAAATAATGCATGCTGGAGAGGCTATGGAGAAAAGGGAACCCTCCTCCATTGCTGGTGGGAATGTCAACTGGTACAACCATTATGAAAATCAATCTGGCGCTTTCTCAGACAATTAGGAATAGTGCTACCTCAAGATCCAGCTATTCCACTCCTAGGCATATATCCAAAAGATGTTCAAGTACACAACAAGGACATTTGCTCAACCATGTTTGTAGCAGCCTTATTTGTAATATCCAGAACCTGGAAACAACCCAGATGTCCATCAATGGAGGAATGGATACAGAAATTGTGGTACTTTTACACAATGGAATACTACTCAGCAATTAAAAACAAGGAAATCATGAAATTTGCAGGCAAATGGTGGGATCTAGAAAAAATCATCCTGAGTGAGGTATCCCAGAAACAGAAAGACACACATGGTATATACTCACTTATATAGACCTATAAGATAGGATAAACATACTAAAATATATACACCTAAAGAAGATTAACAAGAAAGAGGTCCAGGGATAAAATGATAAATCCCCATCTAGAAAGACAAAGGGGATGGACATTGGAAATAGGAGAAAACAAGTAACAGGACAGTAGCCTTCCACAGAAGGCACCTGAAAGACTCTGCCTAGCAGTGTATCAAAGCAGATGCTGCGACCCATAACCAAGCCTTCAGCAGAGTGTATGGAATCATATGAAGGAAGGAGGAATTAGTATATCCTAGAGGGGACAGGGAGCTCCACAAGGTCCAAACATATCTGAGCACAGGGGTCTTCTATGAGACTGTTTATCCAACCAAGGACCATGCATGGATATAACCTACAACCCTTGCTCAGACATAGCCCATGGTAGCTCAGTATCCAAGTGGGTTCCCTAGTAAGGGGGACAGGAATTGTTTCTGACACGAACTCATGAGCTTCCCCTCCCCTTTCGAGGGAGGAGCAGCCTTGCTAGGCCACAGATAAGGACATTGCAACCATCCTGAATATACCTGATAAGCTAGGGCCAGATGGAAGGAGGACACCCCCTCTCAGTGGACTCGGAAGGGGCCAGGGAGGAGATGAGGGAAGGAGGGGAGGAATGGGAGGGAAGGAAGGAGTGGGCTACAGCTGGGATACAAGTGAATGTATAAAATTATAAAAATAAAAAAAATTAAAATAAGAAAAAATGGGGTATAGGTATAAACAGATAATTCTCAACAGAGGTGTCCCAAATGACTAAGAAGCAGGGTTTTATTAAACAATTTGTCTTTCTTATTGTTGGCTCTGCTGACTTCAAACCCTCACTGGATTCATAAGCAGTTTTCTTACATAAATTTTATTGAAGAAAAGAGAATAATAAGACTTTGGGGTCTGGACAATATATTTGGCAATAATTAGAAAACCAAAAGGCTACTGTGCTCCATCAGCTTGGGATTATGTAGTTTAGATAACAAATAAAAGTTCAATTTAGGTCTAGATGTCCATTAGTTTCCTTATATATAAACAATTGACTAATCACACTAACAACAAAAGGGATGGAACCCATTAAAACTGCTTCTACCTACTATACTACTTCTAGAACAACCATTTAGCAGAGCTAGAATGAGAACTGAATAATAGATTATCATAAACTTAATTATGTCGTGACTGTATTGCATCTTCCAAATGTGTCCTTACTAATGATGCGAAGTAATATAGTCGTCGATGGTGCTAACACAACACATTGAGTGTCTGTATTCTGAAAGCATTTGATTTTCTTTTTGGGTCTAAAACATCTACTGAGTGAACCAAACAGTTGACCAATTTGATGCCTTAGATTAAGCCACGGCTATACATTAGCTCTTGAGTCCTACGCAAGTCGCCCAGCCACTTAGGCTGTATTATTCATCGCATCTGACAGATAAAGATGATCTATTAAAGACATTTCAGGCTACTGTTGGTGAATCACATCATGATGAATTTTAACTGCTCTATAGAAATCACATAGTTAGCTTGTTTCTCCAGTTACCTCTGCCTTTGCCCAATATATTAAATAATGTAGCTATCCTGGCAGAATTGGATGCCATACATGAGTTACACAACATGGACCTCAGCCCAGGAAGACTTATCTAATGATTGCCACTACTGGGTGTGCACTATATCAAAGGCAGAAGTGAGCAGTGAATTCCTACTATTGGCATCATTTCCTAAAGACATCTTTTAGCTTCTAGGTGATCTATTTATCTCATTGAACTACCAATAGTAATCCAAAAGGCAGCATATGTTAACCCTGGAATAAACATTCCATTTGGGTATGGGATTTTTTTTTTCTATCTGTAAAAATTCTACCATACTCACTATCTGTGTCCTCTTACCTCTCATGATGTTTCCCAAGGCATTCCTCTGATAACTGATCTTATTTGACAGATAATGAGGCATTATAGGCTAATGTAGCTAAATTCTTGCTGTTGCCCGTATCATTTAGGTCAGTGATGGTGATTGCAGTTTCTCACAAAATTTCATTTGCTCTTGTGGTTTCCAGTTGTGCAGTGCCATCTCATTTTCCTACATTCTAGCTGATTATCATTAGTTCTAGTGTGTCCCTCTTTCTCTACTTCATATCCATTTTTCCTCCCTGATTGCCAGCCCTGGAGATTTCATGTCAAATAATAGGTGCAGAAACAACATCTATAAAATAAAAGTGGAACATACCAAGAACATAGCATCAAATTCCCAAATCATTTCTTTTGTGTCACACACAGTGATTCTGCTTCTTTAGCCAAACCCTGACTAACATATACAAGCTATATAACTTGTCTATGCATTTCTAAGTGTTGCTGATAAACTGGATAAGCTGACAAAAGTTTTTCTTTTCTCTTTGGTTTATCTTTAGAAAGAAAATAAGTCAGTTCTGCTTGTGACAACATTCTTTTATCTTTGTTCCTGTAATGTGTCACTTCTGAGTATAATTTAGCATTTCGGGTTCTAATTAAAATGGCAATGAAACTGAAATTGAAAGTAAAACTTTACAAGTAGGGTGTCCTTCTGGCCTAAGCCTTTATATGTGTCAGATAATTTTATGATTCTGTCTTCACATAATTTGCTGCCTCTCTATGTCTATCTGAGTTTGGCATTTTTTTTTTTTATTATTACAAGGACTAGTAAGGCGACTACCAAAATGAGCACACTGGACTCTGTTTAAATTCAATTATATGTAACTACGGAGTTGCAAAGTATGCAATTTATTGAACATAAAATTTATCTGGAGAAATTCTTTCTGTGTGGGTTCTTTCTCCTGGGTTCAGTCCAGCTAGCACTTGAAGGTTGTTAGCAGACAGAGAAGCCACAGAAATTGCACAGATCATTTGGTCAGATGCTTTTCTCATTTTTTAATGAGGAGAAAAATAAAAGCTGATATTCTCAAGGGATACTCAAGACATTATCCTCTCTTTTCTGCCAGAATGTAAAACAATAACAAGAGATCCTTGAGATCTCTACTCTGAAAGTATAGAACTATGAGACTACCATCATGTATCTCTCAACATTTATAGTCCATGCACTTACAGGGATTCCTAGGATCACTATTCTGTAAATCAATTTTGCTAGCAGATAAGAGATGTCTTAGGGTCAGAAGCAAAGAATATTCAATAACTCTGTAAAGCGTGAACAGTCTTCAGAAAAACAAAATACACTCTCCAAGATTGTGGTTCATCTTCATATCCACATGTTACTTTGGGGAAGCTAGGTGTATTATATCAAATAACAGACTTTCTTCCCAAAGATGGATCTGTATCTTAAATCTCTAAACTTGCAAATATTGAGGGTTACATGGCAAATGGTAATGAAGCATGTAGAATGAATTCAGCTTGCTGCTGAATAGATGAGATTATTTCAGATCATCCAAATCAACCCAATATCCTTAAAGGTAGAGGGAGGCAGAGAGAATAGTGAGCCTAGGGACATGACAGCTCAAAATACTTGACTATTGCTGGATTTGAAAGTGACAGCAAGGGCCACAAGCCAAGAAATGACAAGAAAATAGATTCATCCCTACAACTTGAAAGGACAACATAACCCAGCCAGGAGAAACACATTTGGACATCTGGCATCCCAAGCTGTAGAAATAATAAATGTCTGATATTTAAGGGGATGTTTTGTAGTATTTTGTTAGGACAGCAATGGAAAACAAATACACAAGACAACAACACTTTTTCAACATTCAACTATTTATATCCTGACTATCTAAATGGCGATCGGGTAGGTGGATATGTTTTCTGACTTTTTCTTGTTATTTTCTTTATTTTGTTCAAATTCTGATTTTCAGGCCTTTCGTTTTATTTGAGCCATTTTATATACATGTTTGTTCGTCTGCTTACAAATTGTTTTCTTGCAATTTCAGCTCCCTATCATCTCCCTTCATGAAATCTATTACGTTCCTTTATAAGCCCTCGCCCCAACTAATGTCCACTGAGATTTGTCCATGTCTAGTTTCTTTGCTAACATTCAATTCAAAACTCTGCTTAGGCACTGCTATTTCCACAGTGCAGCTTGCTGAATAAAATAAGAAATCAAACTAATAAATCTGTTTTCCTGAGTCCCTTTCTATCAACCTTCAGAGGGTGCTTCTCACAGAGGAAGAAGGGAGTGAGATATGTGTTTATAATGCTGAAGTATGGCATTAGAATATAAACATTACTTCATTTAAATTTCCTACTGTGCACCAATTATCAGTAACAGACCCTTTGTCTGATTTCAAGATTATCACTTCATCTTGGTTCTCTTTTTAACCCCTATAAAGTCATAAGTTTCCTCTTATTTCAGAAACTTCAAAGCTCCAGTTTTATTACCCCTTAAAGTTATTTCTTCTCTCATCTTTATATGATACACAAACAAAACCATAACCTTCATAGATTTGCTCATTAAATCACTAAAAAACATATATTCTGTAAGTACTTATGCTATGCCAGGAATTTTTGTGGTTTTGGGAATGAAAATAGTCTACCAGCTTTGAATCTCATCAATGAGTATTTCGTCTCTTCCCTGAAAGGCAATAGGAGATAAGCAGTGAGGAAAAGTGTGCTAAATAGAAGTAATCACACTGTGAAAACCAGTATCTTGAAATATACTTGTAAGACTAAAGACTAAGCATAATTTTAATGTGGATGACAAACAAACATCTGTGGGGAAAGTATGGCAATAAAGATAAAGATGGTGGGATCTAGAAAAGATCATTCTGAGTGAAATATCCCAGAAGGAGAAAGACAAACATGGTATATACTCGCTTATATAGACCTATAAGATATGATAAACATAATAAAATCTATACACCTAAAAAAGATAATCAAGAGAGCGGACACAGGGTAAGATGATCAATCCTCATTTAGAAAAACAGATGGGATGTGCATTGAACGTATGACAGGAGTCTACCGCAGAAGGCATCTGAAAGACTCTACCTAGCAGTGTTCCAAAGCAGACACTAAGACTCATAACCAAACCTTCGGCAGAGTACAGGGAATCATATGAAAGAAGGGGAGTTAGTATCATGGGGAAAGGATAGGAGCTCCACAAGGACCAAATATATCTGAGCACAGGGTCTTTTCAGAGACTGACATTCAACCAAGGACCATGTATGTATATAACCTAGAACCTCTGCTCAGATGTAGCCCATGGTAGCTCAGTAACCAATTGGTTTCCCATAGTAAGGGGAACAAGGACTATTTCTAACAGGAACTCAATGGCTGGCTCTTTGACCTCCCTACCCCATCAAGGGAAGAGCAGTCCTGTTACAGGAAACAGAGGAGGACTTTGCAGCCAGTCCTGAAGATTCCTGATAAATCAGGGTCAGATGAATGGAGAGGAGGTTACCCCCTATCAGTGGACTTGGAGAGGGGCAGGGTAGAGATGAGGAAAGGAGGGGGGGATTGGGAGGGAATGAGGGAGCAGGATACAGCTGGGATATAGAGTTAATAAAATGTAACTAGTAAGAAAAAAATAAATTATAAAAAAAAAGAAATAGTAGGGAAGAGGCATCACTGAAAACCAGACTGAGATGGCTATTCTTCAATGTATGTGAAAGAAGAAGCTAGCAAATAGCATTAAGGAAAAGAGAAATACAGTTAAGCTTGTAAAGTTGTTAATCTAGCTATGATGTGGAATATAAATCAGGATAGTTCCATTGGCAAATTATTATCATTATACAGGCAAAAATTATGAAGTTCAGAAATGTGAGGCTTACAGTAAAAACAGTGATAGGGAGAAAGAAACATGGTATTAGCCATAAAATACAGACTAATCATACTACAATCCACAGAACCAAAAAAGTTAAGTAACAAGGAGGGCTCGAGGGAAGATGTTTTAATGTCACTCAGAGGGGAAACACAATAGACATCAGGAGTAGATGGAAGAAGAGAATTGGGTGGGAGATGAGGTGGGGATGGTAATAGGGGTGGGCATCAGGTGTGGGGAGAGCAAGGGTGCAGTCACAAATGGGTGTGGGGAGGTGAACCAGAAAGAGAATGGAAATCAGTAAGGGGAGGAACATCTCTGGGACAGGAGAGGCTCCCAGGAGTCTATGGGGGTGACCCTAGCTGAGACTCCTGGCAGCAGTGGATATGGAGCCTGAAGTTACCACCTCCTGTAGCCAGGTGGGATTTTCTGTGGAGAGAGGGGTACACCAATCCACCCATAAAACCGTCAACCCAAAATTTGTCTTGCCTAAAAGAAGTGTAGGGGCAAAGATAGAACAGAAGATTGAGAGAATGTCCAACGAATGCCTGGCCTAACTTGAGACCCATACCATGTGAAAGAACCAACTCCGTACACTATTAATGTTACTTTGCTATGCTTGTAAAGAGGAGCCTAGTATAGTGTCTTCTGAGAAGCTTCATCCAGCAGCTGGTGAAAACAGATGCAGAGACCCATAGCCAAACAATAAGTGGAGCCTGGGTGTTTTGTTGGAAAGTGGAAGGAGTGAGGGAGCTGGAAAAGTCAGGGACACTGTAAGAAGACCTACAAAGTAAACTAACCTGGGCCCATGAGGCACACGGAGACTGAACCACCAACCAAAGAACTTGCATGGGCTGGACCTAGACCCCGTAAACATACTTAGTAGATGTGCAGCTTGGTCATCATGTGGGTCCCCTAAACAATGGGCTTAAGGGCTGTCTCTGACTCTGTTATGTGCCTCTGAGTACCTTTCCCCTAGCTGAGTTGCCACATCACTCCAGGTTGAGAGAGGATATGCTTAGTCCTGTAGTGACTTGAGACGCCAGGGTGGATTGGAACCCCTTGGGGCCTTTCCTTCTCTTTGAGGTGGGGAGGAAATGGGAGAAGGAGTTGGGGTGGAGAAGACTGGGAGAAGAAGAAGAGACTGGGATTGAGCTGTAAAGTGATTAGATAGATAGATAGATAGATAGATAGATAGATAGATAGATAGATAGATAGATAGATAGATAGATTAGATAGATAGATAGATAGATAGATAGATAGATAGATAGATAGATAGATAGATAGATAGATAGATAGATGAGGAAAAAACAGATCTTTCCATCTTTTGATATCTTCTTCAATTTCTTTCTTCAAAGACTTGATGTTCTTGTAATAAAGGACTTTCACTTGCTTGGTTAGAGTTACACCAAGATATTTTATGTTATTTTTGGCTATTGTAAAGGGTGTTGTTCCCCTGATTTTTTTTTTCTCAACTTGCTTATCATTTGTATATTGGTGGCCTACTGACTATTCTTTGAGTTAGTCTATCCAGCCACTTCAATGAAAGTGTTTATCAGTTGGAGGACTTTCCTGGTAATATTTTGGAGGATGCATATGTATACTGTGATATCATCTGCAAATAGTGATGTTTGACTTCTTCTTTTCCAATTTATATCCCCTTGATATCCTTTAGTTGTGATTTTGCTCTAGCTAGAACTTCAAGTACTATATTGAATAGGTGTAGACAGAATGGACAGCCTTGTCTTATTCCTGATTTTAGCAGAATTGCTTTGAATTTCTCTTCATTTAATTTGATGTTGGATATTGGATTGCTGTATATTGCTTTTATTCTGCTCCTTGTATCCCTGATTTCTCCAAGATTTTGATCATGTAGGGATGTTGGATTTTGTCATTATTTTTCAGCATCTAATGACATGATCATGTTTTTTTTTCTTTCACTTTGTTTATATAGTGGAATACACTGACAGATTTTCCTATGTTGAAGCATCCCTACATCTCTGGAATGAAGCCTACTTGACCATGGTGGCTGATGTTATTGATGTGTTGTTGGATTTCGTTTGTGACTACTTTATTGAATATTTTTGTGTCAATGTTTATAAGGTAAATTGGTCTGAAATTATCTTTTTTGTTGAATATTTGCGTAGTTTTGGCATATCAGAGTGACTGTGGCCTCATAAAATGAATTTGGCAATATGGTTATGTTCCTTCTGTTTCTATTTTGTGGAATAATTTGAAGAATTATTATTTCTTCCTTAAAATTCCAGTAGAATTCTGTGCTAAAAACCCTCTGATCCTGGCCTTTTTTTGTTTGTTTGTTCATTTGTTTGTTTGTAGGGATACTTTTAATAAATGTATCTGTTTCCTTAGGGGTTGTAGGTTATATGCATAAAACAACAATTAAGAATAGACCAGAAACTATACATTTGAGAGGGAGCAAGAGGAAAGAGATATCCAACAGGGGTTGGAGGGAGAAAGAAATTGAAAATGATACAATTATATTTTCATTTCAAGAATGTTATTAAAGAAATGGGTAAAAAGCTAAAGAATTTGCAACAGAGGAATCTCTAATGGCTGAAGAGCACTTAACGAAATGCTCAGCACCATTAGTCATCAGAGAAATGCAAATCAAAATTACTCTAAGTTTCCATCTTACACCCATCAGAGTGTCTAGAATAAAAAATAAAATAAAAACTCAAGTGACACTAAATGCTGGTGAGGATGTGTAGAAAGGAGATATTTTATGGCATTGCTGGTAGGAGTGCAAACACTTGAAAATAAATTGGACGCTTTCTCAGAAAATTGGGAATAGCTCTACCTCAAGACCCAGCTATACAACTCCTGGGCATATACCTGAAAGATGCCCTACCATATCTCAAGGACATTTGCTCAACTATGTCCATAGGAGCTTTATTTGTAATAACCAGAATCTGGAAACAACCTAGATGTCTCTCAACTGAAAAATGGATAAAGAAACTATGGTACATTTACACACTGGAATACTATTTAGTTATTAAAAACAAGAAAATCATGAAATTAGCATGCAAATGAATGGAGCTAGAAAAGATCACACTGAGTGAGCTAACCCAGACCCACATGGGTACGTACTCACTTATAAGCAGTTTTAGCCATATAGTACAGGATAGGCATACTACAATTCATAGACCCAAAGAAGATAAGTAACATGGAGGACCCTAGGAAGGATGCCTAAATCTCACTCAGAAGGGAAAATAGAATAGACAATAGAAGTGGTTGCAAAGAGGGAACCAGATAGGTGAAGGAGCAGAAAGAGAATTGAGGATGGATAACAGACCTGGGGTGAGCAGGGATTAGGGAAGAGAGGGCCTACATAAAGAAGGGAAACCCTGGGTAAGGGCATCTCTATGACAAGCTGGAAACCTAATACAGGGTAGGGTTCTGGAAAGATATGGGGTTGACTCTAGCTGAGACTCCTAATAGCAGGGGTCATGGAGACTGAAGAGGATACCCTCTAAACTAGACAGGACTTCTAATGGTAAGATGGGAAATCCAACCCACCCACAAAAACTTCAACCCTAAATTTACCCTGCCTACAAGATGTGCAGGGATAAAGATAGATAGAGCACAGATAAAGATAGAGCAAAGATTGAGGGAATATCCCACCAATGCCTGGCGCAACCTGAAGGTCACCCTATGAGAGAAAGCCAACCCTTGACACAATCAATGATATTCTCCTGTGATTACAGACAGTAGCCTAGTATAGCTGTCCCCTGAGCAGGTCCACCCAGCAGCAGATTGAAACATGCTGAGACTCACAGCCAAATATTTGGCGAAGCATACGGAGTCTTATGGAAAATGCAAGAAGGATAGAAGGACGTGGAGGTAATAGAATTCCACAAGAAGACCAACAGAGCCAACTAATCAGGGCCCAGAGTTGTGGAGACTGAAGCACTAACCAAGATCCCTGCATAGATTGAACCTAGCCCCCCTACACAGATGTAGTAGATGGGCATCTCAGGGTTCATGTAGGTTCCCTAGTAAGAGGAGCCAGGGCTGACTCTGACATGGACTCTGTTGCCTGGTTTTTGATCACTCCTTCCTCAACCCCTGGTGAGGCTGCCTTGCCAGGCCTCGAGGGAAGGGGAAGAGCTCAGGAATGATGTAATTTGATGAACGAGGGTGGGTGTAGGGGGTTCCCTTTTTCTGAAGAATAGGTGAGAAGGGATGGTGGAAGAGGGAGGGAAGGTAGTTCTGGAAGGAGAGGAGGGAGATGACTATGAGGGAAAGGTAAAGTGAATTAATTAAGAAAATTTAAAAAATAAAAAATAATTTTAAAGATTTTTAAATAGAAGGCTTAAAAATATTAAAGGAAAATTACTTAAATATTACAAAGAGATACTCATTCAAGGAGTCAGGTTTTTTTTCAAGAAAAATATTTTAATATTCACACACATATATACTTGCATATTTATGCAAAGAGAAATATGAGGGTAGAGAGGATGACAGACAGATATGAGATAGTACGGGAGTAGAATGAAGAAACTGAAGATAAATTATTTGATTCTAGAAAAGTAACTGATTCTTGAAGGGACAAAGAATCAGGAAAAAGATACATTGTTTTTAAAGATTCATTTTACTTTTTGATTATATGGATGTGTGTCTATCTGTATGGAGCTAGAGTTGTATGTTATTGTGAGCCGATGAATATAGGTGCTGTGAACCAAACTTCAGTCTTCTGCAAGCACTGTATATTCTGCTAAACACTAAGCCATCACTCCTACACCAGAAGTATTCATGATTAGAAGGATACATTTCCCACAGCAAATGGAAAGGAAAAGATATGCTGAGGAAAAAGGAAATATGGTACAGGTGGAGGGACAAGAGGCTATGGAAACGCCTATCTGATGACTCAATCCATTGAAGAAACAGTGCTTCAACATCTGTTTAGAACTCGAACAGTAGGGTACATAAAAAATGAGAGAGAGTATTTTTTGATGGAAATAATGAAAGAAATGACAAACTAATTTCCAATGAATATTAAAAGTTCACAGAGATTACCATATCTTCTCCTAAGGAAACACTACAATATTTAAGGACCTAATTTCAGAAGGTATTTGGTCTGAAGAGTCAGTGAAGCATAGTGAGTGCTGGTGCACTGAGGTAAGTCATTTTTCCAACATTTTCAATGCCATTGAGAAAGAGAAAACAGTAGACTAATATCAGATAACATTTCTAGTACTGAGACCTTGGATTAGTACTTTCCCTACTGTGGGTCTTAGATTCTCCCTTCAACCATGAGAAGTTTAGATAATTCAAAAAATCCTCCCTATCTCTGGCACATTATGACCTTGAATACAGGATGATGCTCAGCAACAAGATCAAGAAAGTATGAAAAGCATGCACGTGTGTGTGAAAGTTTCCAAAAGTACATCACTTTATTCAGCGGCAAAGGCTGCTTCTTTCTCCATCTGAATGCAGAGAGTCTGTGCTGCTCCTAGGCCTCCTAATCAAATGGCTTCATAGGCACTAAATTCATCCCAAAAGTTCATAAGGATAATACTGTCAACATTTAGGTTATGAAAACAGAATGTTTTTCAGCCTTTCTGGCTTCCATGGAATTTATCAAGGCATTTCAAATTTAACTTGACTTGAAATTCTAAGCCAAGTGGATAAGGATTAGCTCTGAGGTCATATATCTCTTAAATCACATAAGCCCTCAGACAGATTTGAAATATTAAATGCATCTCCCCCGAATGGTTGAAAGACTAGACATTTTCTTTCAATTTTGAATTGCTAAGTGAAACTTCTGGAAGCATGTGTATTATTAAAGCAAGTATCATGACCTTGACTGGATTTTATTCTTATGTATATGGGTTGCTGTTTGGATTTGTTCCTTATATTTCCATATAGGCAAGGCCTCTGTAATCTACCTCAGTCAATACTCACATCTGCACCAGTAAACAACCTGGTCTACACATTCATTCACTTATTTAATGAAACAACATACAGAATATGTGAGATATTGGGATAGATTCTGAATCTACTTCAGTGAATAGGATATTGTCTTCAGTCTATATACTGGATAGTAGTAACTACAAGCATAGTCATATACCTGTATATTAGAAGGATATTGCTCAATACCAGCAATGGCATATGCTTAAGAATCAGACTAATGAGTCATAGATTTAACTAGCAAACATGAGGGCCTTGATTTAGTCCTCAGATCTAGGGGGGGAAATAAGAACCAGAGTAATCTAGGTTTGATCCCCAGATTGGCTCTTTTTTTAATTCTTTATTAATTACACTTTATTCACTTTGTATCCCCCCCGTGGTTCCCTCCCTACTCCCATCCCAATCCCTCCCTTCCTCCACCCTCTGCATGCATGCCCCTCCCCAAGTCCACTGATAGGAGAGGTCTTCCTTCTGGTCCTAGTGAATTAGGTCTCATCAGGAGTGTCTGCATTGTCTTCCTCTGTGGCCTAGTAATGCTACTTCCCCCTCAGGAGGAGGTAATTAAAGAGCAGGCCATTCAGTTCATATCAGAGACAGTCCCTGTTCCTATTACAATGAAACCCACTTGGATACTGAACTGCCATGGGCTACATCTGTGCAGAGGTCTTAGGATATCTCCATGCATAGTCTTTGGTTGGAGTATCAGTCTCAGGGAAGACCCCTGTGCTCAGATTTTTTGGTTCTGTTGCTCAGCTTGTGGAGTTCCTGTCCTCTCCAGATCTTACTGTTTCCCACTTCTTTCATAAGATTCCCTGCACTCTGCCCAAATGTTGCCCATAAGTCTCAGCATCTGCATTGATAGTCTGCAGGGCAGAGCCTTTCAGAGGTCCTCTGTGTCAGGCTCCTGACTTGTTCCCTCCTTTCTACTTCTTCTGATGTCTTTCCTCTTTGCCTTTCTGGATAGGAATCGAGCATTTTAGGAAGAGCCCTCCCTCTTGAATAGTTTCTTTAGGTGTACAGATTTTAGTAGGTTTATCCTATATTATATGTCTATATGAGTGAGTATATACCGTGTGCATCTTTCTGCTTCTGAGATAGCTCACTCAGGATGATCTTTTCCAGTTCCCACCATTTATCTGCAAATTTCATGATTTCCTTGTTTTTTATTGCTGAGTAATATTCCGTTGTGTAGATATACCACAGTTTGTGCATCCATCCCTCCACTGACTAAATGGTCAAGGGGGTTATGATGACCCCTTGACGTGGCCCGCCACCTGTTATTTTGTTTTTCTCTATCTTAACTAAAACAGTCTCACAGATATCTATGAAGATAATTAACACAAACTGTTTTTAATATGACTGAGACAGCCTGACCACAGATATCCCAAGTGGGGGGCGCAAAAGTCTCCCAAATGACTTTTCGCCCCAGATACCCATATATCAAAATAAAAGCCTCTTGCTGTTTACATCCAAATAGACTCTTGAGAGAGGGTCTCTCTCAGACAAAAGATACCCTCCAGAGATCTTTCAATATGAAGTTGAGAATTTTTCTTTCAAGGTCTATAAAGAATTGTGTCGGTAATTTGATGGGAATTGCATTGAATCTGTAGATTGCTTTTGGTCAGATGGCCATTTTTACTATGTTAATCCTGCCCATTCATGATCATGGGAGATCTTTCCATCTTCTGATATCTTCTTCAAGGACACCATCATCAAAACAAAGAGAATGCCTACAGATTGGGAGAGAATCTTCACCAACCCTCTATCTGACAGAGGGCTAATATCCAGTATATATAAAGAACTAAAGAACTTGAAAAGCAGCAAATCAAGTAATCCAATTAAAAATGGGCAACAGATCTAAACAGAGAATTCTCAATAGAGGAATATTGAATGGCAGAGAAACACTTAAAGAAATGCTCAACGTCATTAGCCATTAAGGAAATGCAAATCAAAACAACCCTGAGATTTCACCTTACACCCATCAGAATGGCCAAGATAAAAAAACTCAAGTGACAACACATGCTGGAGAGGCTGTGGAGAAAGGGGAACCCTCCTCCACTGCTGATGGGAATGTAAACTTGGAAATCCATCTGGTGCTTTCTCAGACATCTAGGAATAGCGCTTCCTCAAGATCCAGCTATACCACTTCTAGGCATATATTCAAAAGAGGCTCAAGTACACAATAAGGACATTTGCTCAACCATGTTTGTAGCAGCTTCATTTGTGATAGCCAGAAGCTGGAAACAACCCAGATGCCCCTCAACTGAAGAATGGATACAGAAATTGTAGTACATCTACACAATGGAATATTACTCAGCCATGAAAAAACAAAGAAATCATGAAATTTGCAGGTAAATGGTGGGAACTGGAAAATATCATCCTGAGTGAAGTATCCCAGAAATAGAAAGACACGCACAGTATGTATTCACTCATATAGACATATAATATGGGATAAACCTAATACAATCTGTACACCTAAAGAAACTAATCAAGAGGGAGGACTCTGGCTAAAATGTTCAATCCCAATTGTGAAAGGCAAAGAGGATGGACATCAGAAGAAGAAGAAAACAGAAAACATGTTAGGAGCCTCCCACAGAGGGCCTCTGAAAGGCTCTGCCCTGCAGACTATCAAAGCAGATGTTGAGACTTATGGCCAAACTTTGGGCAGAATGCATGGAATCTTATGAAAGAAGTGGGAAATAGTAAGATCTGGAGAGGACAGGAGCTCCACAAGAAGGGCAACAGAATCAATACATTCGAACATATGGGTCCTTCCTGAGACTCATACTCCCACCAAGGACCATGCATGGAGATAACCTAGAACTCCTGCACAGATGTAGCCCATGGCAGTTCAGTGTCCAAGTGTGTTCCATATTAATGGGAAGAGGGACTGCTTCTGACATGAACTGATTGGCCTGCTCTTTGATCACCTCCCCCTGAGGGTGAGCAGTCTTTCCAGGCCACAGAGGAAGACAATGCAGCCACTCCTGATGAGACCTAACAGACTGGGATCAGAAGGAAGAAAAAGAAACCCTCCCTTACCAGTGGACTTGGGGAGGGGCATGCGTGGAGAAGGAGGAGGAAGGAAGGGATTGAGAGGGGAGGAGGGAGGGAACTAGAGGGTGGATACAAAGTAAATAAAGTATAATTAAAAATAAAATTAAATTAAAATTAAAAAAAGAAAAAAAAAGAAAGGCCATGGTTATATAATATGGTGGGAATATAAATTAATGTAGGCATAATGAAAAACGGTAGAGATTCCTTAAATAACTAAAAATACAACTGCTATAGGATTCACTTCTACACCAAACATGTATGTTTACCCAAAGAAAATGAAGATAATATATCAAACAGCCACCTGTGTCTGTGCTTAATGCAGCACTATTTATGTTAGCTAATATATGGAACCAGCCTAACAGCCCAATGAAAGAAGAGTAAAAAATGAAAATGTGGTATGTATATACAGTAGTGTTTTTCAATCATAAAAATAATACACTCATACCATTTGAAGAGGAACAGCAGGAGTTAAAGAGTGTTGTGTTATGTGAAATAATCCAGATAGACACACACAGACATACACACACACAAATGATACAGCACATACTTTCCCTTAAGCACAAATTTAAATTGGCAGCTGGAAATTAGAATAGTAATGATTAGTGATTTGGAAAAACACAAAAAGGGAGGAAAAGGGTGGTTGTAAGTAAATAATGTGAAGGATGTATGGACAGAAATAGCATGCGAATCTCATTAATGCGCAATGAATTCATTTCAACAAAAACAGTAAATGAGGCTACTAGCACATATTTAGCTCTATCCCACATATTAAAAAATTAAACATAAACATGGAACAATTTTATAAGAGACTCATATATAATCTCTAGGGATAAAAAATGGCAATATCTAAGACAGAAGTATAGGCTGAGATTAACAAAAGAAGAAACAGTAAAGTCAAACACATGGCAGTAGAACTCTACAAAATGAAGCATGTAGGATTTCAAAATAAAAAGGTATATCAGTGAGTATGTGTAAGTATTTTAAGAAGGTTGATATATAGATAATATGACTCCCAGAAGATGAGGAGAGAAGAAAATGACTATAGCTAATGAAAAATAATGCAAAAGAAAGAGGTTGAGCTTCATGGTTACAACAAATACAAAAATCAATTCCCGATGGATTAAATAATGAATTTATTAATAAGAATACATGAAAGTTCTAAAAAAAAATCTAGAGGGGAAAACTGTTGGCATTGGTTTTCACACACACACAAAAATCACAAACTACAAAAGGAAAAGAAATATGAGGAAGTAGGATTAAATCCAGCCACAAATATTCTGCACTAAGAGGACTTAATCAACAAAATGACAAAATAAACTACTGATGGAAGAAACAAATTCCAAACAATATATCTATTGATGGGTTAATGCACCAAATTTAAAAGGAACTCAATATCAAACAAAAATCAAATAATTCTATAAAGAAGTGAGAAAATTACCTGAGATATTCCTTTAAGAAGATATACAAATGGCCAACAGGTACATGATAAAAATGCTGAATATCATTAATGTGATGGCTAGTTTTTATGTCAATTTGACACAAGCTAAGGTAATCTGGAAGGAGGAATCTTACTTAATAAAATGCCTCCATAAGATTGGCCTATAGGCAAGTCTGTGGGACATTTTCTTAATTGATGACTGATGTAACAGAGCCCAGCCCATTGCAGGTTGGGAGCTATCCCTGGGCTGGTGGTCTTTCTTGCTCTAAGATGTCAAGGAGAGCAATCAATGAAGATCAGGCCAGTAATGAACACTTCTCCATGGCCTCTACACCGGTTCTTGCCTCCAGCTCCTTCTTTGACTTCCTACTTTGACTTCCCTAGATGATGGACAATAATAAAACCTTCCCTTTCTAATTATTAAGCCAAAATATTCTGGGAACTTTATTCCTCGGGGCCAACATACTGAAGCTGTAGTCAATAGACTATCAAGGCTGTTATGTCCTAACAGCTAAACTCGATAATATGTGAGTGTCAATCAGTACAGCGACTGTGAAGAATGATATGGAGGACCCTCAAAAACTTAAAATATAACTAACATTTAATCCAGCAATCATACTTCTAGGCATTGTTCCAAAACAATTGAGTTCAGGATCTCATAGTGATACTATAATCCCCTACTCCCTGTAGTATTTTTCACAGTAACTACGCAAAGGAAACAACCAAATATCCATCAATGGACAGGAAGAGACTCTAAATGATGATAATGATTTGCCTTGATACTTGCCATGGTTTCATGAGTATATAATTGTTGCCAAATGTATTGAGTTATATAGATAAATATAACTTTTCACATGTGAATCATACATCAATAAAAAATTTAATTATTCCTATGGGAAGTCTATATGGAGAAACCAAAAAACATGTGTGACAAAATGTAAAGCAAATACAATAATAGGAAATGGCTGTATACATACTTAGGCTTAAAAAATCTGTAAAAAATGTTTGCTCATATTTATCAGAAGACAATGTACACAATGAAAGGGGATCTATTGAAAGAGAAGGATAAGTAGCATTTCCCCATTGCTCAAGACTCTTAGTGTTGATGCTATCACTTGATTTTATAAGGAAGATTAAACATTTACTAAAACAGATTAAATAACAAAAGCATTAAAAAGTAATTTGAATTAATAAAAAAGAAATTTGGGTGGCTTGAGGGAATTCTACTCAATCTTTCTGCTTAAGCTCTTTTGATGAAAAATAATATGTTTCTAAAGCATCTGGATCTGCTGGATAATAAAAGAAATAAAGAAGAACCATACCTGTGCTCCTGTGTGTCTGTGCACATGCACACGTGTTATGTGAATATATGTTTGTGCATACATGTGTGCATGCATGTGGACATGTTGGTGAGACAGATACAGAGAAAGAGCAAGAGGGAGAGAGAGCATATGGAATGACTCAAGCTGGACATCTGGTATTGTAATTAGTTACATCTCCACTATGATTTTTGGGATAAGATCTCTCACTGAACCCAGAACTCACCAGTTCAGCAAGACTGCATGGCCAGAACGTTTCAACAGCACTGTGACTCTTTGTGTGCTTCCAAGTCCAACTTTCATATGGATGCTGGGGATTCAGTCTCAGGGCTTTATATTTGCACAAGTATTCTATCAGTTGAGCAACTTTTCAGCACCATAACCTCTTTTTATATCTATTGTATCTCTTTAGGGCTGAAAATGCCATCAGCAATTGAAGTTTTCAAAAAGGAGTTCTTTCTCATAAAGTAATTTTGTACGTAGTTTTGTTTAAAAAATATCAGCAGTTCTCAATGGGTTTTGCAACCAGCTGAGGAGCTGTTTATGTCTAGAGGAAATGGCAGCTTGGTTATTAGACAAATATAGACCAAACACACTCCAAGTCCATATTTTAATTTTGTAGTCAAATTTGAATAAATAGTAAATGCCCTATTCAGCAGCAAAATACGAAGGACATTTCCAAAGTGTGATGGCTATTTTAGGTTGTCAACCTGACTACATCTGGAATTAATTAAAACTCAAATGTCTAGGTACATCTATGAGGGATTTGTCCTAATTAAATTATTTGAAATGGGAAGACCCTCTTCTAATCCAGATCTCTTAAAGTGGGAAGATATATCTTTAGTCTGGGTGAAACCTTCTGCTGGCAGTCTATATAAAGGACTTGGAAGAAGTAATCCCTTGCTCTTTGACTGCTTGCCTTCACTCTCTCTGGAAAGTTTATTTTTTTCACTGGCATGAAGGCCTACTTCTTTGGTATTCTGGCATATTCTGAAAAATATCTGAGACTGCCAGCCTCATGGACTAAAGAACTACTGGATTCTTGGACTGACAGCCACTGTTAGACTAGCTGGACCACAGCCTGTAATCCACTATAATAAAGCACATACATTTATTTTCATTCTAGTCTATATTCTATAATTTCTGTTTCCCTAGACCAGTGGTTCTCAACCTTCCTGATGCTGTGACCCTTTCAAATAGTTCCTCATGCTGTAGTGACCCTGAACCATATAATTATTTTGTTGAGACTTCATAAAGGTAATTTTGCTATTATTATTAATCATATTATAAATAGTTAATATGCAGGCAGGATATCTGATATGTGACTCCCAAAAGGATCACAACCCACAGGTCGAGAACTACTGCTCTTGAAAACCCTTACTAATACAAAAGGTTACCTGAGATTCATAAAGTGATGAATGTTCAATGTCCCGTTGTTGGTAGTCACCTGGTGAAGTCACACCTCACAGTCCATACTCTCACCCAGAGGTCAACTATGTGGAAAAACGCTTACTCTTCCCCTCAAATTTTAGCAATGGTTGAATTTATTTTGTATCTCTAATTAAGATGGTTGTAATTTGATCCAAAACATTTGTTTGTTTTTTTTTTTTTTTTTTTTTTCAGTTGAAAAAGGGCTAGTTTCTTTTCTCTCGTTCAGGGGAAAAAATAACCAAACACTATTATTATTTGAGAAAGTACTTTAATAAAATACACAGTGGCAAGGCAATTGTACTCATACTGTATCTTCAGAAGGCAAGTGACTACAAATGGAATGAAAGAACTACCCTAGAATCTTTGCTCTCTCTCTCTTTCTTTCTCTCTCTCTCTCTCTCTCTCTCTCTTTCAAACTATGTTTCGGCAATTAAATTTCCAAAACTCATTGAGTCACAGGACTTAGACTTAGGACAGAATTTATATCTGATTTAATTAAAACTTCCGTAACAAAAGTAATCACTATTCATCTGAAATGTGTTCTAGTTAAACTATTTATTCCACCTACTGCTTCTGACAAACAATAACAATCACAGGCTTTCACTGGAGTTGGAGTCAGAGGTTCAGACCATTGCTATCTTCACAAGCTTTTATCAAATAAAACTCAACCATCTCTTCTGTTTCCTCATCACAGGGCTAAACAAAGCATAGTGTATGTTCCTGGAGGAAAACTGAGTCTGAGAGCGAAGAGGAACCATTGTGATTGTCAGCTAATCTGAGGGTGACAAATCTGCAACTTGAAACCAGGTATTTTTTTTCCTCAGAGCATTTCTGCTGTTCCATATTGTTGGAACTTATGAAGTTTTTCAGGTAGTAATGTTTGATTTATAGCCCTTTACATTCATTACATTCATTTTATTCAGGGATGGGTTCTGGGTTAGTGTTTTCATTCCTAGTGGGTTTTAATTTTACTTACCTTATTCATCTCTACTTAAGCTTCTTAACTTGGCTGGGTAGGATCCAGGTTTTGGAACATCCAAATAATTTTAGGGAATCATACATCCTTGCTTCCCTTAGCAGTGAAGATTTATCATTGTTAGGCTGGTACTTAATTTGATACAAAAGGCCTACCAGGATAGTCTCTGGCATATAGTGGATGTTAAATAAATGTTAGTGCCCTTTCTTTCTCTTATTCCCTTGGCAAATGATCAATGGGCAGCCATTTTCCCGGATGTCACCATAAGCAAAGCAAAGCAATCAGGTTCTGATTGTGCAGAAGAACACCTTCACTGTATCCTTCAAGGACCCATAAGGTCTGGAACAGTCTGCTTAAAGAAATACAAGCAAAATGTCTCACATTGTTTCACTTTCCATCTGGCATCTAAGCTGCAACTCTTGCTGCAAACATTCCATCTGCCAGGGGTACTTCAGATCTCAAAATGAAAGAAACAGAGAGGTACTCTTTCTTAAATGCATCACTGTGCTAATGAAATTAATCATTTGCAATGACAGTCGCAAAGCGGTAAGGAAGCTCACAAAATGCTAGCAGTTAAGCAGGTGCTGGAGAGAGAAGTAGAATGCAATCAAGGAAGAAATAAACAAAACAAGCTTGAGTTTAAAAAATAAAAACAGGAATTGTCACAGGGGCCTTGAAATAAAGTACTATTTAAAGTCTAGTGAAGAAAAAGATTTCAGAGATTGTGGTTCTTATCTTGATTTAGATTTGCCTTGCAGAATAGCTTTAATTTCTATAAATCTAACAAACAGAAAAGGTCCTCATTTAATTGCAAGATTGTATAGCCACATAGACAGGGTTTACTTTAGTAAGTCCATGTGTAGAGGAAAGGACATCAGAATACAAGGCCCAGGGTTTGGTTCTGCCCTTTGTACCTTTCCCATTGAGTAAGTTCTTTTCCTTTCATTGGTATGAGTTTCCCCATCTAAAAAGTGACAAGGAGTAGACTTGACATTCTTTTTCTTTTTAATTCCTTGGGATTCCATACAGTATATTTTTAGCTTATTATTTTCCATCTCACAACTCCTCCAGATCCTATCCAACTACCTGATGAACTTCATGTTTTTACTCTGTCTTAAAAAGAAAACCATTCAAAACTCTGTAGTCAGATTTGTGTTAGCCAATGACTCCTAAGCATGTGTCCTACTCTGGAGTGTAGTTGATACACCCACATCATTTCATTGAAGAAAAATAATTTTCAAACTTCAAGCAGATAGAATTTTCAGATAGCTTCTTGACTAGCACTAACCATTCTCCATGGTAGGATTTTCTATGGCTTGAGCTTGTATAGGTTTTATATATGTTGATGTATATTGTCACAGTCTTTGTGAGTTTATAAGTACCTCTGCCCTGTTATTTCAGAAAGATACTGTTTTTTGTTTTTTTTTTTTGAAGTGACCTACCACCTCTGGTTCTTATAATCTGTCCTCTCTGTGTGCTGTGGCCCCTGGGCGGGGCCCAGTGGATGGTGAGGGAGGCTTCCATACTGCTCAATAGTACGAGTACAATTGCCCACGTCTACAATTGTACTATTGTAGACTTTTGTATCATATCATGTGACACAAACGGAGGATCTCAGCAAACTGGTAGAGCTTCATATTGAGCCTAGAGCAGCGCAGTGGCTGCTTCCCCCTTCTTCACAGAAGTCCCCTCAGGTGCTGGCAAGTCTGATACATCCACATAGTGACAGTGGGATGGTTAGCTACTCCAGAGCTCCTGTTGACTCCTCATTGGTCAGAAGACTGTATAAAAATGCTGTTGTACAATAAAATTGATCTGATTGATCTGCACTCTATTCTGGTCTCCCGAGTCTATGTCCCAGATTGATGACTCCATCTTCCTTACCGTCTCATCAACTCTGGTTCCCACACCTCTCTTCTGCATAGATGCCTGAGTGTTGAGTAGAGGGGTGTGATTAAGCCCAATCGAGGCTGAATACCCCAAAGTATCACACTCTCTGCACCAATATTGTCCAGTTTTGGATATCTGTGATAATTACCATCTAGTGCAAGAAGTTTCTCCACTGAAGATTTAGCAATGCACTGATCTATGGGATATCACAATAAGTCATTAGGAGTTTTCATTGCTATTTTAATTTAGCAGAATAATAGTACAGATTTTCCTCTGGGCCTGTGATCTATCTAGTCTCAGATTCTTGGTCTCATGATTAGTATCAGGTCTGGGTTCCATCTTGCAGAATAGGCCTTAATTTCAGTTAAACGTAGCTGGCTCCTCACTTAGCTTTATACCACTATTGCCACTGATGGGCATACCTTGCAGGCAGGTTGTTACTATAATGTTCAGGACATTGATTACTTTTCCCCTTCAGTGTGTAACACCTTCAAGCATGATAAATGCTAGCCAGTAGTGGTAAAGTTTCCACTTGAGTGCCAGCTTGATTTCTCCATGTTCTATACCGTAAGTATATAGTGAAATTTGATGTTCTTAGACAGTTCTTTTTGTTGTAGTATTTCCAAATCCTGGGGAATCTTCAGATAAGGTTTATTATACAATTGACTTTGAGTGGTTCATGTGTACTCTAGATCAGTTGGGCCAACTGAGTTCTAAGCACTATGCTCAATTTTGTTGATGATGTTATGGAATATTCATACATTTGACATCAAAATGCTTCATGCAGCAAATGGGTTAATAGCTATCTAAATGGATTTGTTTTCAGCCTTACTGACATCTTGTTTTTCTTCCTCAGACCTCATCCACTATCTCGAGGGAAAGTGTTTCCAACATTTTCCAATTCCACAGCAAATAGACCTCACTGCCAGGAAGTTTTGTGTTATACTTATCGTAAATTTTCTCTCCTGCACTTTCATCCATTTTCGCCTTCCCACAGCATCAGCTCCTCCTATCCTAACACCAACAGAAGAATGGTTTGTTTTTCTTTTTGAAAACTGCCATTTAGTACAGCAGGAAGGCATAGGAAGAAATTTTGGCAATGAATGAAATATGATATTTTGCAAGATTAGACAGGTAGCAAAGGGTCAGGGCAAGTCAAAAAGCATTCTCTGAGTTCCCCTTACACTGCAAAGGTACTGCTCAGGTTATAGCCACCATAAATGTGAATAAAGGAGTGTGGTTTCAAGGGCAGTCAGAAGAAAATGCTTGTAGATGTTTTTATCTGTGTGGAGGTATGCTTAAACAATTGCCTCTAGGGTATCATATGGAAATGATATCCCTAAAACCTCTTGCTTCCCATGGTGTTTACACAGGATATGTGGAGGTTCAGTTTGAAGAAAAGTGAGTAAACAAACTCTGGAATAGTGTTTCATCTGGAGAAACTCCAAATTGGACACTTTCTTGTTTGTTTGCCAGAAAATCAGAGAAATAAAATAATGTGTTCTGGATGAAGGATTTCCTGAGCTCCTTTTGGAAAGGGGCTTACAATAGACCATTTTCACCACTCAGAAGAATGGCCAGTTCTGACATGATCAGGCTAGAATGAGTGTGGAGGAAGTGCATGATATATGTATTAAGAATGATTATCTCACCAGTCACTGCTTTCATCAGCATATTTATTCATTCATTAACTCAATAGCTATGTCATTCATTCACTTAAAACACAAGAACATGAAATGGAATCCTGGCCCTGCCATAAAATTTTGGTATGCGATAGACAAAATAAGAACTCTTGTGACAGGTATATTCTAATAAAGCAGATCTATTTTAATTTGAAAGTCAAATCGGTAATTATTAAATTATAATTGTAATATATGCTGTAAGTTCTAGATGTTAATAAATACAATAGGGAGATTTGACACAGGTCACCCAAGGCATGGACATGTTTCTACAAGGAGTGACATTTGGAGTTGGACCTGAAAGGAAAATTGAAATTAGCTAACTTAAGAGTAAAAAAGCTTTCATGAAAATCTCGAAATTTTAGATTGCCTAGGGCTAGAAGGTAGGTGAACAATGAAGACTGTGAAAGGATATGAGGGTTCTTTAGTGGGTGATGAAAAACTCTAAAGTTAGATTGTGGTGATGGTATACAACTCTGAAAATATAGTCATAGAATTTATTACGCCTCAATAGAGCTTTTCAAAAGGCCAATATTTCCTAAGTACAGAACTGAAAGGAGAGGGCCTGCAGTGATTTCTTGGAGACATCACTCAGGAATGAATATTTAATATTAGGGACCTGCATCTTTAAGCTTATTCTGGATATTTGCTATAAAATAGATTTCAGAGCTCTTTCTATGAAGATGAAAAGATTTTTTATATGTGTACATATATATATATACATATATATATATATGTATATATACATGTATGTATATTCAGTTGCTTGTTCTTAGTAACCATTTTAGTATTATAAACTTATTAAAGCTTCATGTTGTATCCTTCAAATATACACAACTTAAAATAATTAAAAATAAAAAATAGCATTCGTGTAAGAAAATGGTTATAAAAGAATCTGTTGGATGAGTTTTGCAACTTTTATAGGTTGATTTTCTTTTTATAGACATAATTTTAGTATTTATTAAAGATGAAAACAAATTGCATCCTAATGAAATTGTTGTGTTCTTCTATTTCACTTAAAAATTAAATATAGAAGAGAGGAAACTGGATGGAAGTCTATTTCAGAGGGTTCACTGAAATGATTCACCCAAAAGGGGACCAAATCAGATGCTGAGACTCACAGCCAACCTTTGGGCAGGGCGCAGGGCATCTTATAGAGTACTACAGGGTGGAAATAGTGGGACATGGAGGGGACTGGAACCCCACAGGGAGACCAACAAAGCTAAAAATATCTGAGCCCAGGGGGTCCTGCAGAGATTAATGCATCAGTGGAGGACCATGATTGGAGAGGACCTAGACCCCCTGCTCAGATGTGGCTGATTGGCAGCTCAGTCTTCATGTGGATCTCTGAGTGAGGGGAACACAGACTGCCTCTATCATGAACTCAGTTGACTGCTCTTTGATCAATGGCTCCTGATGATGCATCTTTGCCAGGCCACAGAGAAAGAGGATCCAGGCAGTCTTGATGAGACTTAACAAGCTATGGGAAGATGACAGTAGTGGAGAACTCCCCCTTAGAGTGGATTAGGGGAAGGGGATAGTGGGAAGAGTGAGAGAAGGAAGTTTTCACTGTGTGATTTGGAGAATGTTTGTATACAGGTAAACACTGACACTGTATGAATGCATTTATGTCAGGCATGCATGTGGAACAAAGGAGAGACCAAGATGAAAGATGAAACATTGACATAGTGATATTATGTATTGACTTAATTAGTCAATAAGGGCACTGAAATGTAGAAGTCAAAGAAGTAGTTTGAGATTTATGCCAGTAAGACCAAGAGAAAATGATAGTTTACAACTAAGGAAGCAGAGTTAAAAAAGAATGATTAATAAATTTGAGCACTGAAGACAGATCAAGTAAAATACAGTCTCAATGCAGCTATTGGATTTTGCAATATAAAGTACAGTGGGATTTTGTGTAGAGTGTCTTCTGTGGGGTTATGAGCGCCAAAATTTTAATGAACTTGTGTATTTGGTAACTATGGAAGTAGAAAGCATATATAAAACTAATTGGATGGTGATACATCATTTCTACATTCACAAAGCCATGGCTTATTGTCTTTACCTTCTTGCTTATATTATTTGTGGTTTTAATTATTGTCATGTGGCAATGTAATTAAAATATAAATGTATAAATATATGTATTGTAAATATGTTGCTTAAAATAATGTGAACACAGATATCTGAAAATACAGAGATTAAACAATTAGTTGATTTTACTAGAAAATGGAACATTAACTTCTGTAAGGGAATAACAAATTTCAACCTGGGCTTTCGAGCATTCAAGGCAAAACTTTAATTTCAATTGGTTGCATCTGTTTAACCTGCTTAGTGAATTTATCTTATATTTAGAGGCCATTAGACTCTTGAAAGAATCTAAAACATAAATTTACGTGACAACTTTATATTGTATCTCTTCTCCTTTCATTTTCTATAAAATGTTTTATCTGGCTAGATACTTTTTTTTCAAGAAAGAGTTTTAAGTGAATTAAACTGAGAAAGCCCTTGACCACCCTAGAACATTTTTTTCTTTGTATTTCTATGATGTTGTTCTATTTTTCTGATGATGAACTTATTGATGATTTTCAATTAGAGTAAATAAATGTGTTTTTTTTTTTACTAATTACTCAGAAGGAAAACATTGCTTTTAAAAATTAATCCTAATTTAAATCTGAGAATGGTAATCATAAACTATATCTTGATCATATGTAATTATAAAAATAAACACCATTTCACTATTCACTGTTGTCAAGTTATAGAATAAGCCTATGTGTTTCTCAAGGGATGAATGTAAAAGTAAATGTGATAGATATACACAATGAGTTTTATTCAGTCATGAAGAAGAATAAACACATGACACTTAAAGGAAAAATTAATGGAATTGCAGATGGTCGTATTGAATGAAATAAGCCAAACTCAGAAAAAAAATCACATAATTTCTCTTTTATGTTGTGTACCAACAATTTTTAAAATAAAATAGCATTTAATAAAAATAACTTTAAAGTGAAAACATGCACTTCTATAACAAAATAATTACTATGATGCTTGTCCTCTTATTCCTACTAGTTGCAACAAACTGATGAAAGAAATATCTAGACAACAATAGAAAACTTAGAACCTGAAAAAAACACCCCATACACTATATCAGGTTTCCATAAAAAGATATTTTTCTGGCCTGTGATACAAAAATAAAGATCCAGTATAGAGTGTGTTCATTTCACTTCACTGAGGTAAAAGGTAACAAAGTTTAAGAATGTCCAAATGAGAATGTAAACTTGTTTAACCACTTTGGGAATCAATCTGGTGCTTTCTCAGACAATTAGGAATAGTGCTTCCTCAAGATCCAGCTATACCACTCCTAGGCATATATCCAAAATATGTTCAACAAGGACATTTGTTCAACCATATTCGTTGTAGCTGAATTCGTAATAACCAGAACCTGGAAAAAACCCCAAATATCCCTCAATGGAATAATGGATACAGAAATGGTGGTACATTTACACAATAGAATACTACTCAGCTATTAAAAACAAGGAAATCATGAAATTTGCAGGCAAATGATGGGGTCTACAAAAGATCATCTTAAGTGAGGTATCCCAGAAGCAGAAAGACACACATGGTATATACTCACTTATAAGTGGATACTAGAGCTATAATGTAGAATAAAAATACTAAAATCAGTACACTTAAAGAAGCTAAGCAAGAAGGAGGACCCTGGGTAACATGATCAGTTTTCACTCAGAAAGACAAACGGGGTGGACTTTGGAAGAAGGAGAAAACAGGAAACAGGACAGGAGCCTACCACAGCGGGCCTTTGAAAGACTCTACCCAGAACGGTATCAAAGCAGATGCTGAGAATTTAACTAAACTTTGGGCAGAGTGAAGAAGGTGTCATAAAAAGACCTGGAGGGGACAGGACAGTAGCCCCACAAGGAGATCAACAGAACCAAAAAATCTGGGCACAAGGGTCTTTCCTGAAACTGATACTCTAAAGAAGGACCATTCATAGAGACAACCTAGAACCCCTGCACAGATGGAGCCCATGGAAGTTCAGTGTCCAAAAGGGTTTCCTAGTAATGGGAACAGGAGCTGTCTCTGATATGAACTCAGGGGCTGGCTCTTTGATCACCATCCCCTGAGAGGGAATCAGCCTTACCAGGCCACAAAAGAAGACAATGTAGCCAATCCTGATGAGACCTGATAGATAAGGGTCAGATAGAATGGGAGGAAGACCTCCTCTATCAGTGGAATGAGAGAGGGGGCTACAGCTGGGATAGAAAGTGAATAAACTGTAATTAATAAAAAATAAATATATTTTTTAAAAACATACAGTAACACACACACACACATACACACACAAAAACCCTTAGTTTTCTTCTGTAATCTCTCTTTTTTTTGTACATTTCAAACTAAGACACAAATACACACATTTAGGTAGACCTACACAGGGCCAGGAGGAAGTATATCAGCATGTTCCTCCTCCCCACATCTCCTTACACTAAAAAGTCATTAGAGAGAAACACACATGAAGCAGTCACATCCTGTGATGACAAGGCCTCCTTCTGGATCCTTCCTGTTGTGGGGGTGGCATTCTCTCTTAATGGAGTGTAGAAGCTTCTTTAAACACTCAAGGTTTTGTGTAATTATCACAGAAACTTCAATCTACAGCAGTAGGCTAAAACATTGAAGGAGTAAAGAACTTTCCAGATCCATCTAATAAAGTTCAAAACAAACATTAAGAGTTTTACTTCCTCTGGGCTGGAGAGATAGCTCAGAGGTTAAGAGCACTGACTGTTCATCCAAAGGTCCTGAGTTCAACTCTCAGCAACCACATGGTAAGATCTAGTGTTCTCTTCTGGCATGCAGGTATACATGCAGGCAGAACTCTATACACAATAAAAAAAATATTTTAAAAAAGTTTCACTTCTGAATATGATGGTCTTCAGAAAGGACGATTACCATTCCATTATAAAAATTAACAAGGTGGCAACATTCATGAAATATTCTTCTTTTAAATACTAAACATGGCAACATTCATGAAATATTATTTTTTAGATACTAAGCAAGAAACACCTCAGGACTGTGGTGTGTAAAGAAGGAAAACTAGTGAGTTGAGTTCTACAGCTTCTCTCAATCTCGTGGTGGTGAGATATTCTGAACCACAGAATAATACAGTGATCAACCATAAGACCCAGCAGGCTTGCTGAGTAGAGAAAATAAAACCAGAATTCAGAATGGCCAAAATAATTGTATCGGGCTGAGTTCAGAGGCTAGGTACACAAAAATAAAGAGTTTCAAAAAATTTCACCACAGGTTTCCTTTATTATTTTAATAAAAATATTTATAAGATGCACTGTAACTTTGTGAGATTAAATTAAGTGCAATAAAAATACAAGTTGATCTATTAGTAGAAGTCACATATTAGATTCCTAAATTGCAGTAAGGTAAAGTGAACATTCTGTTGAGCACTTTGGCATTCAGCAGAAAACGTTTCAGAAGTCATGTATTTACCGTGAAACTATCTCTAGAATTAAAGCTACCCTAGATTTTTCTTTTTTTTTTTTTAACTTTTATTAATTACACTTTATTCATTTTGTATCCCCCCATAAGACCCTCCCTCCTCCCCTCCCGGTCCCACCCTCCCCCCTTTCTGCATGCATGCCCCTCCCCAAGTCCACTGATAGGGGAGGTCCTCCTCTCCTCCTTTCTGAACTTAGTCTATCAGTTCTCATCAGAAGTGTTTGCATTGTCAGGGTTCTAGGTTATCTCCACAAATAGTCCTTGGTTGGAGTATGAGTCTCTGGGAAGTTCCCTGTGTTCAAATTTTGTTGTTCTGTTGCTCTCCTTGTGGAGTTCCTGTCCTCTCCAGCTCTTACTATTTCCGACTTCTTACATAAAATTCCATTCACTCTGCCGGACAGTTGGCCATCAGGCTCAGCATCTGCTTTGACAGTCTATACTGCAGAGGCTTTCAGAGGCCCTCTGTGGCAGGTTCCAAGGTTGTTTCCTGTTTTCTTCTGGCTTTCAGAGGCCCTCTGTAGCAGTTTCCTAGCTTGTTTCCTGTTTTCTTTCTCTTCTGATGTCCATCCTCTTTGCCTTTCAGGATGGGAATTGAGCATTTTTAGTTAAGGTCTTCTCTTTTGCTTAGTTTGTTGAGATGTACAGATTTTAGTGGGTTTATTCTATGTTGTATGTTTATATGAGTGAATATATACTGTGTGGGTCTTTTTGCTTCTAGGACAACTCACTCAGGATGATCCTTTCCAGGTCCCACCATTTACCTGCAAATTTCATGATTTCCTTATTTTTCATTGCTGAGTAATACTCCATTGTATAGATGTACCACAGTTTCTGCATCCATTCTTCAGTTGAGGGGCATCTGGGTTGTTTCCAGCTTCTGGCTATTAGAAATAAAGCTGCTACAAACATGGTTGAACAAATGTCCTTTTTGTGTACTTGAGCCTCTTTTGGGTATATGCCTAGGAGTGGTATGACTGGATCTTGAGGAAGCGCTATTCCTAGTTGTCTGAGAAAGCGCCAGATTGATTTCCAGAGTGGCTGTACAAGTTTACATTCCCACCAGCAGTGCAGAAGGGTTCCCCTTTCTCCACAACCTCTACAGCATGTGTTGTCACTTGAGTTTTTCATCTTGGCCATTCTGATGGGTGTAAGGTGAAATCTCAGGGTTGTTTTGATTTGCATTTCCCTAATGGCTAATGAGGTTGAGCATTTCTTTAAGTGCTTCTCTGCCATTCGATATTCCTCTACAGAGAATTCTCTCTTTAGCTCTGTTCCCCATTTTTTAAGTGGATTACTTGGTTTGCTGCTTTTCAGCTTCTTTAGTTCTTTATATATACTGGATATGAGTCCTCTGTCAGATAAAGGGTTGGTGAAGATTCTTTCCCAATCTGTAGGCAGTCGCTTTGTTTTGATGATGGTGTCCTTTGCTTTACAGAAGCTTTTCAGTTTCATGAGGTCCCATTTATTGATTGTTGCTCTTAGAGCCTGTGCTGTTGGTGTTCTGTTCAGGAAGTTTTCTCCTGTACCAATGAGTTCTAGGGTATTCCCCACTTTCTTTTCTAGCCGATTTAATGTATCTGGTTTTATGTTGAGGTCTTTGATCCACTTGGACTTCAGTTTTCTGCAGGGTGATAAGTATGGATTTATTTTCATTTTTCTACATGTAGACATCCAGTTGGACCAGCACCATTTGTTGAAGATGCTATCTTTTTTCCATTGTATGGTTTTGGCATCTTTGTCAAAAATCAGGTGTCCATAAGTGTGGGTTTATTTCTGGGTCTTCTGTTCAGTTCCATTGATCCACCATTTTGTTTCTATGCCAGTACCATGAAGTTTTTATAACTGTTGCTCTATAGTACAGCTTGAGATCAGGGATGGAGATACCTCCAGAAGATCTTTTATTGTAGAGGATTGTTTTAGAAATTCTTGGTTGCTTGTTATTCCATACGAAGTTGAGAATTTTTCTTTCCAGGTCTGTAAAGAATTGTGTTGGCAATTTGATGGGAATTGCATTAAATCTGTAGATTGCTTTTGGTAAGATGGCCATTTTTACTATGTTAATCCTGCCAAGCCATGAGGATGGGAGATCTTTCCATCTTCTCATATCTTCTTCTAATTCTTTCTTCAGAGACTTGAAATTTTTTTCATACAAGTCTTTGACTTGCTTGTTTAGGGTTACACCAAGGTACTTTATGTCATTTGTGGCTATTGTGAAGGGTGTTGTTTCTCTAATTTCTTTCTCAGCCCTTTTGTCTTTTGTATATAGGAGTGCTACTGATTTTTTTGAGTTAATTTTGTATCCGGCCACTTTGCTGAAGGTGTTTATCAGCTGTAGGAGTTCCCTGTTAGAGTTTTTGGGGTGACTCATATATACTATCATATCATCTGCAAATAGTGATAATTTGACTTCTTCATTTTCCATCTGTATCCCCTTGACCTCCTTCAACTGTCTTATTGTTATAGCAAGGACTTCCAGCACTATGTTGAAGAGATATGGAGAGAGTAGGCAGCCTTGTCTTGTCCCTGATTTCAGTGGGATTGCTTTAAGTTTCTCTCCGTTCAGTTTGATTTTGGCTATAGGTTTGCTGTATATCGCCTTTACTATGTTTAGATATGTGCCTTGTATCCCTGATCTCTCCAATACTTTAAACAAAAATGGATATTGGATTTTGTCAAATGCTTTTTCAGCATCTAGGGAGATTATCATGTGTCTTATTTTTCTTTCAGTTTGTTTATATGGTGGATCACATTGATAAATTTCCATATATTGAACCACTTCTGCATACCTTCGATGAATCCTACTTGGTCACAGTGGATGATACCTTTGATGTGTTCTTGTATTCGGTTTGCAAATATTTTGTTGAGTGTTTTTGCATCAATGTTCATAAGAAAGATAGGCTTGAAATTCTCATTCTTGTTGGGTCATTGTGAGGTTCAGCTATCAAGGTGACTGTGGCTTCATAGAATGAGTTTGGTAATGTTTCTTCTGTTTTGATTTTGTGGAATAGTTTGGAAAGAATTGGTGTTAGCTCTTCTTTGAAGGCTTGGTAGAATTCTGCACTGAAACCATCTGGTCCTAGCCTTTTTTCGAAGGGAGACTTTTGATGACTGCTTCTATTTCCTTAGGAGATATAGGACTATTTAATTGATTTACCTAGTCCTGATTCAGCTTTGGTAAGTCAAATCGATCAAGAAAATTGTCCATTTCATTTAGATTTTCAACTTTTGTGGCATATAGACTTTTGAAGTAAGTCCTAATGATTGTTTTGATTTCCTCAGTGTCTGTAGTTATGTCCCCCTTTTCATTTGTGATTTTCTTGATTTGGGTGGTGTCTCTCTGCCTTTTAGTTAGCTTGGCTAAGGGTTTGTCGATCTTGTTGATTTTCTCAAAGAACCAGCTCTTGCTTTCCTTGATTCTTTGAATGGTTTTATTTGTTTCCAATTGATTGATTTCAGCCCTGAGTTTGATTATTTCCAGCCATCTACTCCTTTTTGGTGTGTCTGCTTCTTCTTTTTCTAGGGTTTTTAAGTGGGCCATTAATTTGCTTGAATGAGCTGTCTTGAATTTCTTCTTGAAGGCACTTAGTGCTATGAACTTTCTTCTTAGCACTGCTTTCATTGTGTCCCATAAGTTTGGGTATGTTTTGTATTCATTTTCATTCATTTCTAGGAAGACTTTAATTTCTTTATTTCTTCCCTGACCCAGCTGTCATTTAGTAACAAGTTGTTCAGTTTCCATGTGGGTGTAGGCTTTTTGCTATTTCTGTTGTTGTTGAGGTCCAGCTTTATTCCATGGTGATCAGACAAGATACAAGGGATTATTTCAATCTTCTTGTATCTGTTGAGGCTTGCTTTGTGACTAACTATATGGTCTAGGTTTTCTTTTTTAAAAACGACAGAATAAAACCCTTTAAAGAAAGACAAAAACATTCAGACTTTGAAAAGCATGAGCCTGGAATATCCATGTGAGTTCTTCTACCAAATAAATAAACCTAGAGGTGAGTATGTGTTGTGTGACAAGACTTTTCTTGGAGAGATGCAATACATGCTCACAAGGGAGCTTATGCTAGATCAAAGTACAGATACCACCAAAGTCGTACTTGGTGAACCAATGAGGCTTTTTAGGGGTTACCTACAGGAGCAGAAATGACTCAAAGACAGCTGCCATCACCAAAGCCCACCACAGCTAAGATGACATCTCACAAAGCTGGGAACCTGGAGCACACTGCACAGCCTGCAGGCAGCTCAACAGGTTGGAGGGTGTCCGTCCTTTCCTGGGGCCTCAGGTAGTCTATGCTGATTCGAGGCAGGCACTGCTTTTTGCTTCTTGCAGGCAGTTTGGCTTCTCTGAAAGTCTCCACAGTTTTTATTGTTTACTCTGGGAGTGGGCAGACCTAGTGAATCTTGTCAATTTCTGGGACTTGTTAAAATGATTTTGAGTTGTTTACCTTGTAGCTTAAGGAACTTCTCTGCAAGAAAGTAATGTTTCAGTCTTGGAGAAAACTACAACACTGTGAAGAGAAAATGGCTATTATAACTATTAACATGTGTTTTATGTAAAACAGGGTAAAATAAGGAGAAAAGTTAATATGTAAATGAAAAAAATAGGAGATTCATATCCTGAACAGCATGATGAAGAGGAACTATGGGTCAAGTGACACTGTTTCTGTGGGAATTCAACTTTAAGTGAGTTACAAATCCATTCTCCTCCCACCACTGCCAACACCCTGTTCCTTTTCACCGTGATTGGTCATGGTTAATTTTCAAAATCCCAGAGTTAGAGAAGGAGAAATGGAAAATGGCACTTATAGTTAGTGGCCCATCATATGCTGCTTTCTGTTGTTAGTGAATGCAGTTTACATGATTCATCTGACTGGACATAGGCTGAATGTCTACTGGGATACTTATTACTACTGATGCCATGCTGATTCCTTAGAAAATATACATATTCAAAATCTTGGAAAAAGCATAGCATGAAGTCCTATAATGGTTTTCAGTTTGAGCTTTTAACCTTTAAATTACTGGTATTGCCTGAAAATATATACCAAATGTAGAAAACCCCATACAGTGCTGAAGTCCCTGCATCTTTTTGTGCCTAGTACATACGCCTTAGAATTATTAACTTTCCTAAAAGTCAGGACATTTCAAAACTTGGTAGATTCTTTGCAATATAATTGAAGAATTAAAATTTTTGCCAAGCGGAGCCAGGCACAGTGGTGCACAGCTGTAATCTCAGCACTCAGGGAGGCCTTGGCAGGTGGGTCTCTGTGAGTTCAAGGCCAGCCTGATCTACAAAGCAAGTCTGGCACAGCCTAGTCTATATAGAGAAACCCTGTCTCAAAAATCAAGAGTTGGGGGGGGGTGGATTTTGCCAAGCGGTTTCTCAGAAAATTTGGAATAGTTCTACCTTAACACCCAGCTATGCTGCTCCTGGGCATATACCTAAAAGATGTTCCACCATTCTACAGGGACACTTGCTCAACTATGTTCATAGCAGCTTTATTTGAATACCCAGACATTGGAATTGAGCTAGATGTCCCTCAACTGAAGAATGGATAAAGAAAATGTGGTACACTTATAGGATGGGAATACTACTCAGCTATTAAAAAGAAAGATATCATGAAATTTGAAGGCAATGGATGGAACTAGAAAATATTATGGTATCTACTCACTTACAAGTGGATATAAGCCATAAAGTATAGGATAAAAATATTACAATCCACAGATCCAAAGAAGCTAAGTAATAAGAGGGAACCAAGTAAAGATGCTTGAATCTCACTCAGAAGTGGAAATAAAATAGACATCTAAAGTAGATGGAGGGAGGCAATTGGACAGGAGAGAGAAAAGGGTCACAGGAATGGGAATCATATTCTGGGAGCAGGGCTGGGAGAGAGAATGAAAATCAGTGGGTGCAGGCACCACTAGGAGGAGCCAGAACACTAGGACAGGGGAAACTCCAGGGAGTCCTTGGGAGTGACTCTAGCTGAGACTCCTATCTACAGGGGATATGAAACCTGAAGTCACCACCTCCTGTAGCCAGGTAGGACTTCCAGTGGGAGGTGGGGGACCCCAACCCACTCATAAAACCTTCAATCCAAAATTTGTCTGTCTACGAGATGTGCAGGGATAAAGATGGAGCAGAGATTGAGAGATTGGCCAAGCAATGACTGGCCCAACTTGAAACCCATCTCATGGAAGAGAGCAAACACTTGACACAACTAATGATACTCTGCTATTCATACAGACAGGGCCTAATGTATCAGTCTTATAACAGGCTTCACTGAGCAGCTGATGGAAACAGATGCAGAGACCCACAGCCAAGCATTAGGTAGAGCTCAGGGAGTTTTGTGGAAGGACTGAGGGAGCTGGAGATCCAAGGACAACACAAGAAGACCTGCAGAGTCAACTAACTGGGACTCACAGAAACTGAACCAACTAAAGAACATGCATAGGCTGGACCTAGGCCCCATATATATATAT
>NW_026585894.1:14223546-14234068 GCF_907164565.1 Psammomys obesus
ATATGTATCAGATGTTTAGCTTGGTCTTCATGTAGGTCCCCCAACAATGGGAAGAGGGACTTTGGATCCCTTTCCCCTAATTGGAATGCCTTGTCTGGTCTCAGTGGAAGAGGATTCCTGCTGTGACTTGATATTCAGGAAGGTTGGTGCCCATGGAGGCCTCCTCTTCTCTGAGGAGAAAGAAGGGGGGAGGAATAAAGGAAGGAGGGTATGTGGGTGAGACTGAGAAGAGAGGAGAGAGGCAGTGACTGTGATCAGGATGTAAAGTGAATAAATTAATTAATTAATGAAAATATTTGTCAAGGTTTTTTGTTTTTAATATTTTTATTGTTTTGTTTTGTATTTATTTTTATTTTTCCAAGAATTTTAATTTTTTTATTTATTACAATTTATTTAGTTTGTATTCCAGTTGCAGCCCCCTCCCTCATCCCCTTCCAATCCTGCCCTCCCTCTCTCTTCTCCTCTGCCCCTCCCCCAGTCCACTGATAGGGAAGGTCCTCTTCCAGTTTCATCTGACCCTAGGCTATCAGTTTTCATCAGGACTGGCTGCATTGCCTTCCTCTGTGACCTGTTAAGGCTGCCCCCACACACACACTCAGGGGGAGGTGATCAAAGAGCCTGCCACTGAGTTCATGTCAGATACAGCCCCTGTTCCTATTCCTAGGAACCCACTTGGAGACTGAGCTGCCTTGGGCTACATCTGTGCAGGGGTTCTATGTTATCGCTATGCATGGTCCTTGGTTGGAGTATCAGTCTCAGATACTCCTGGGCCCCTGGGCCCAGATTTTTTGGTTCTGTTGCTCTACTTGTGAAGCTCCTGACCTCTCCAAGTCTTTCTATCTCCCCCTTCTTTCAAAAGATTCTCTCCACTCTGCCCAAAGTGTGGCTATGAGTCTCAGCATCTGCTTCAATATTCTGTTGGGTAAAATCTTTCAGAGGCCCTTTGTGGTAGGCTCCTGTCCTGTTTCCTGTTTTCTCCCTCTTCTGATGGCAGTCCTGTTTGCCTTTCTGAGTGAAGACTGATCATCTTACCCAGGATCCTCCTTCTTGCTTAGCTTCTTTCGGTGTACAGATTTTAATATGTTTATCTTATATTTTAATATTTTTAAATATTTTTTGTTGGACAATATTTAACAGTGTCCTTTGTGCAGTGTTTTTATCCAGGGGAGGATTTTAGATGGTCTGTACTCTGAGAGATCAGAAATGGTCAGTAGATAGCAAAAATGGAAACTCTATATCTTGCTATATCTTTATATCTTTGATGCCTTTATAATGTCCAATGAGGTTGTTTTATCTGATTAAGTCAATCAGCTTTTTAACATCCTAGAGACAGATTTAAGAAATAAAGTCAAGGATATGATTTAAAAATCTTAGTAACTGTATTCTAACTATAGACAGAAATGGTGTAGTTTCAGATCAGATGGGAGGACAGTTGAGAGGATCTCAGAAGAGTTGGAAATATATTGTATGAAAAAAAAACTTTTTACAATAAGACATTTATGATAACATATAATGAAATTAAAATAGGACTGAGAATGAAAACCCTGGAAAATAATAAAGTTAAGATGAAGGAAGAAGAGACAGTCTAGAGAAAGATGAAGAATGAAAGGTTTCAGAAAAGAAAATATAAATGCTCTAGCCCTGTCACTCAGAGGTCTTGGTCATATCCAAATGGAACATGTGTGACATTTCAACTGTCTCTCATGTCATTAACTGTTTTTTTTTCTCTTTGAAAATGTCTTACTTTTATGCTTTCTGGATATGTACAGCCTTTTGACATTGTGACACCACACTGACATTTTAATTTTTTTTCCTCCAATGTGATGCTTGAGAACTATGCTATTGAGTTATACAAAAAGGCAAACAAACAAACAAACAAAAAAAGTCTTCATAGTAGTTTCAACACATTTATAACTTTGGGTTGACCCACACTTATAGCTATCCTGGGACACAGGTGGCCTGTGAGCCATTGGTTGGCACATGAGCATCTTGCTCAAAGTGGTTGTGTGTCTCTCCCACCTTTCTTTTTTCAGTTTTATCTAGAATGTATCTTCCTTCTTAACTTTGTTATTTTCCAGGGCTCGCTCCATTCTCAGCCCCACTCTATTTTTACAGTATACGCTAGCTATCATACTTAATGCCATTCACTTCCATAGTTCAGTTACTCTATAAAGGTTAATAAACCCAGGATATTTGTTTTGAGCTTCTGGTCCCGCCCACCCCAATTGCAGCTCAGGAGACTCCATTTGTCATTGGCTATTTCTTCCTAACCATTCTGCAGATCCCCCAAAGGCAACATCTCCAGAAATAAACTGATATTTCCTTGATACCAAGCTCTAGACACACCTTATTAATGTTCTCATATGATCTAAACAATACAATGCAAAAACAACACTGAGAAGCAAAATGCTACCGGAACTCTAATGCAGATCATGTAGCACATCCTAAATCTATAGTAGTCTGTAGTATTGCTGTTTTGTTTAAAAAAAAAGACAAATAAGTGACTTAGAGAAAGTTTAGCTACACAATTAAGAAAGCTCTTTTTTATTTTGGTTTTTGTTTTATTTAATTTTTGATAGCCCAGGCTGAACTCAAAATCACTATGTAGGTGAGTATGAGCTTAAATATCTGAACATTGCCTTTACCTTGGAGTGCTAGTATTACCGGCTTGTACCACTATGTGTTGCGCTCATTTTTAAAACCCTAACTTTATTTGGTATGTTTAGGCCTCAACCTTGCTTCCCACATCCCAACCCTACATAGAAGAGAGAAGACCCTTAATGGGGAGAAAGAGACCCTTTACTTCTTCTGGCTTTTGAAGGTCATGGGGTTCTTTTAGAGCTCTATACCAATCTCCCTCAATAGCAAATGCAGCCAGCAATCTCCTTCACACCACTGTACCCGGAAGCATTTATTTCCCTCAGTCTGCTCTAAACCACCACACTACCTGCCTCTCTGGTCTCTCCAAACAGGCCACACGCCAACACCACACACCAAGCCACACCTTCTCTTTCTCAGCTCTCATATTTATATTCTCAAAATCCTAGGCCACGCCCCTCTCCATGCCTTGCATGGAAGGCCATTACCAGCTGGCAAAGATTATGCCCCACATGTGACAATTAACGGATGTGGACAAACCATAGCCCAACTAAAATCCAACACTTGGGTTTAAAACAGAAAAATAATTATATAACATAACTTTCTTTACAACCATGCCTGGTTTATTCACTCTATATCAAACTCAGAGCTCCCTGTATACTAGACCAGCACTGATTGATTGAGTTACATTCATGGCCCTTAATGAAGACAGATACTTAGGCAGAAATGCTTAGAGAACAAGCTTTTTGTGACCAGGTCCATACATGCTGGTTGAAATACTGGAATAGTTTTTATGTAACCTGGCTTATTCCAACAAATGTAGCTAGAAAGATAGCTCAGTGCTTAAGGACACAAACTTTTTTCATAAGTCCTGACGTTGCTTTCTAACACACACATAGGATACTTACACCTGGGTTTCAACCAATCAGGAAACATTAGGAAAGACTACATGAGTCAGCAGGTTAGCCTGCAAGTGACAGCTAAACCGTAAGCGAAACAGGAGGACTTGGATAGGACCAGCAATGCTTCAAATCTCAACAGATAAATATGTGATTTATAAATATGACTTGTGATTTAGCAGGTCTGTAGCAAATGGTACAGACATATGATACATAAGGCCAGTAAAAAGTTATTTGCAAGACTCTTCAATTTTGATGTGCTACTGTATTTCTATTACACCATCCATTTACTTGGTGGCAAGGTACTTTTTTTTTTTTTACACAATGATTGTGTATAGGTCATGCTGCAGTGGATATTTAAGGTGGCATTATACCTTAGCAAATGTGAAAGAGGCATTTACCCAAGAGAGCCTATCTTTGTAGAAAAAAAATAAGATACTTTAATCTTTTCATTCTGCAGAAGCAAAGAAATAGCCACGTTATTCTGAAGCCAGCCAAGCGTTGCCACAGTGGGAATGTTTACTCAACCATTTAGGTTTAAGTACATTTTTATTGCAAGGGATGACATAAAATCTTTACACTAATTTGGGGAGCTAATGGGTTAATGCCACTAAAAACCCTAGAAAAATACATGGCATTAAAGTCACCCTCTGCCTCATTTGCTTTGTTTGCTGTTGCTGGCTTCTGTGTTTGTGAATACACTGCCAACCTTGGGCTGTGCTGTTCCTGCAGGAAGGAGCTGCTATACAAATGAAGAGTTGCACAAGAAGATTCACTCTCAGCACATTCACTTGATTTTAGTCAAGACCCTTGTTTTCTTAAAACATTTGAGTTCGTCAGAATAAAATAGTAATGAGAATTAACAGGAATACTTACAATGCAAAAAGGAGACAGAAATGATGATGTAAACAGCTCCTGATAATCAATAACTGATTCATTTTCTTCTGTAATCGCTAATGTGGAGGACATGAGGGTTTTGCTGAGCATACATAGCAACATACGCTAGAATGACCAGGGAGTGATTCACTCACTTACTCACTCACTCACTCACAGATAGCATTTCAGGTGGAAAAACAGCAATGCAAAGTGGCTCCACAGGGCCTAAAGGCTTAAAACTGCAGGATCCCCCACCATCACCCCTAACCCCTCTGCCTACTAAGCAGGAAGCCCTCTGTGGGCAGCATCTTCTTAGGACCTGAATGCAAATATAACTGGGAACGGAAATGAGTGAACATTTCCATAATTCCTTTTGAAGATCTGGAAACAGGAGATTCTTTTACTTTTCCTCATATTTATCTATGTGCATGCATACATCTTCGTGTGCTTGTAGAGGCCCAGAATTGATATTGGTTGTCCTTATCAAATGTTCCCCATCTTGTTTTGGAGAACAATGTCTCTCAGTGCCTCAGAACTTGCATACTTGGCCACAATGGCAGGTCAGTGATCCCCATGAATTCTCTTATCCCTGTAACCCACAACCCAAACCCTGGCTGGTATTACACTCAGCTTTTATGTGGGTACTAGAGAGTCAAATTCAGGCCCTTATGATTGAGTATGAAGCACTTTAGCCCCTGAGTCACCTCCCTGACTGTGTGTGATCTTTTTAAAAGCAAGACTTTCAGTCTTCCTCTGTGGCCTGGTAAGGTTGCTCCCCCCTCAGGGGGAGGTGATCAAAGAGCCAGCCCCTGAGTTCATGTCAGAGACAGCCCCTATTCCACTTACTAGGGAACCCACTTGGAGTCTGAGCTGCCATGGGGTACCTCCATGCAGGGGGTTTAGGTCATCTCGGTCCTTGGTTGGAGTGTCAGTCTCAAAAAAGACCTTACTAGGTCACAGAGGAAGAATATGAAAGACAGTCCTGATGAGACCTGATATGCTAGGGTCAGTTGGAAGGGGAGGAGGTCCTCCAATACCAATGGATTTGGAGAGGGGCATGGGAGTTGATGAGAGAGGGAAGGTGGGATTAGGAGGGAATGAGGGAAGGGCTACAGCTGGGATATAAAGTGAATAAATTGTGATAAATAAAAATTATATTAAAAAGCAAGACTTTGCCTCTTCCCTGCACCAACCTTTCTCCTACTCCAAAATGTCTATTCCTACTGCCCAAAGTCATTGACTGAAAAGATGCAGAGAATCAAATTAAGAAGAAATAACATGTAGGCATATCTGTATCAAATACTGCCTTTTTTTTTATTTTTATTTTTTAGTTACATTTTGTTAACTCTGTGTCCCAGCTGTATCCCGCTCCCTCATTCCCTCTCCCTCCCCAAATCCCTCCCTGGTCTCCTCCCTGCCCCTTTCCAAGTCCACTGATAGGGGAGGACCTCCTCCCCTTTCATTTGACCCTGTTTTATCGGGTGTCTTCAAGGCTGGCTGCAAAGTCCTCCTCTGTGGCCTAACAGAACTGATCCTCCCCTGGGGGGGGGGGGGGGGGGAGGACAAAGATCCTGCCCTTGAGATCCTGTTAGAAATAGTCCTTGTTCCCCTTGTTTTGGAAAACTACTTGGTTACTGAGCTACCACGGGCCACATCCCAGCAGAAGTTCTACGTTATATCCATAGATGGTCCTTGGTTGAGTGTCAGTTTCAGAAAAGGCCCTCTGCCCGGATATATTCGGTACTTGTAGAGCTCCTATCCTTTCCATATCATACTAACTCCCCTTCTTTCATATGATTCCCTGCACTCTGCCATGGTTTGGTTATGAGTCTTAGTGTCTGCTTTGAAACATTGCTAGGTAGAGTCTTTCAGATGCCTTTTGCGGTAGACTCCTGTCATACATTCAATGCACATCCCATTTGTCTTTCTAAATGAGGATTGATCATCTTCACCCATGTCCACTTACTTGATTATCTTCTTTAGGTGTGTAGATTTCATTATGTTTATCATATCTTGTAGGTCTATATAAGTGAGTATATACCAAGTTTGTCTTTCTCCTTCTGGGATACTTCACTCAGAATGATCTTTTCTAGATCCCACCATTTGCCAGCAAATTTCATGATTTCCTCCCTTTTGAGTGCTGAGTAGTATTCCATTGTGTAAAAATACCACAATTTCTGTATCCATTCCTCTGTTGAGACAACTTCCTAAACAGAACACCAACAGCACAGGCTCTAAGAGCAACAATCAATAAATGGGACCTCATGAAACTGAAAAGCTTCTGTAAAGCAAAAGACACTATCATCAAAACAAAATGACTGCCTACAGATTGGGAAAGAATCTTCACCAACCCTTTATCCGACAGAGGGTTAATATCCAGTATATATAAATAACTAAAGAAGCAGAAAAGCAACAAACCAAGTAATCCCATTAAAAAATGGGGAATGGAGCTAAACAGAGAATTCTCGAAAGAGGAACATCAAATGGCAGAGAAACACTTAAAGAAATACTGCCTTTTTCATTGAATCTTCAAAACAATAGTTCTAAACTCAGACCTAGGAATTGGGATAATGATAATGATGATAATGGTAATAATGATGATGTCTAGTTTACAGAAGATAACACAATGGCTCCAAGACATGCATTCATTTGCTTAAAATCCTGCCGCTATAGCATGCTGAGGCAAGAATTTCACTTAAGTATTCTGACTTCCATGGCCATATTCTTTCTGTTGGATCAGGCTGCCGCACAAATGAGGAATTTCATTTAGGAAAAGCTGCTTGAGAACAGACTCTAAGCTTTAGGATGCTCATGTGAAATAGGGCAAAAGCAAGTCTTCACACAGGATCCTTGAGGATGCTGCCAGACGGATCCAAATCCCCAACCACAGTTCTTCTGGCCTAAGAATGACACAGTCTTGTACTACCAGCCAGGAATATGGGATTTTAGGTGCACAGGTGTAGCTCTGGCTGCAGATGGTCACCTGTGGGCAATTGCAGAGACCACAGTGCTTTCTCATACCACACAGTAGCAACACGTTCTTTCAGAAAGCTTTCCTTTTGTTGTTGTGAACTTTCAATTATATTCCCAAATCCTACAAAACCCTGAACTTTACAAATTTTTATTCTGAGTTAGTCCATTAGATGCTTACAGTGAGCTACAGTGCCCTGTACTTTTTACCTTTCGTCTTTGCTAGTGAAAATTCCTTAAAATGTGTATTTTACTCCTGTCTTTGATTCACTGGTCCCTTTCATATTATTGAACAAAGACAGCCTTGAGTTTTACTAGCAAGCTTCCCCCTCAAACTTTTCACAACCAAAGTGAGTCGATAATACAGATAGTTTCCCTCTTTTTGTTGGATAGAAACTTATGTATAATATATTTCATGCCCTTGATGCCTACAAGATGGTAGATTCTATTTAACTGTCTTAGTTTGATTCTCTTTGCCTTTCAGTTTGGAAATTTTCCATTGATTTTCTATAAGTTCATTGACTTTTCATTTATTACTGCTAGTCTTTTGTTAACGCCAGTCAGAAATTGTATTTTATTCTTTTTCTTTTCCTTTTTCTTTCTTATTATGTTTACTTTGGTACAGTCTTATTATGTAAACCTGGCTAGCCTAAACTATGCTTTGCATATAAGGCTGACCCCAAAATTTTGGTAATTTTCCTGACTCTGCCTCTCTCTTGTAAAGATTACAGGCTCATGCTACCACACCTATCCAAACATTGCATGTTCTAAATAATATGGGAGATATGAAAGAATGTAGGAGACAGAAGACCAGGAGGAGGGATGTGAAATGCTATGTTCAGGTTTTGGCCCAGACAATGCAAACACAGCAAGTGTGGTTACCTGTACTGGGCTTGCATAAGCTGCGATTATCAACAGTCAATCACGATTCAAGGAGGGTCATGAAGTACTACTACTCCTAGCTAAACTTTAGTCAAGAAGAGGATTCTTGGCAAGGACAGTTACTGCCTTCAGGAGTGAGCCCGGCAAGCTCTGGTGGACAGTTTCAAACCTATTGCCACACAAACTGTCCTGCTTAAAATCAGAGGGACACAAAATAAAACAAAGGGCATAAAAATGGGGAAGAGACATACATGGAGGACAGATGAGTTAAAATGGTTAAAGGAAAAAAAAGCATGAATATTGAGAATAAACAGAACATATATACATATATGAAATTTTCAAACAATAAATTTGACCAATAGAAAAAAGAAATTCCAATTGGTTATTATAGTTTTGTTTTTCTACCTAAGTTATTTATAAGTGAATGTATTGATATGTACTGTGGGGTTATTTCCCTTTAGGTTCTTGAATGCAGTTAAAATGGCTGCTCTCAAAGCTTTATCTTTTAATTGCAATATCTAAGTAGGCCCAGGTTGTTCTATATACCTCCACTTCTCTTATGAGTATCAATAAAACGTTCTTATTTCTTCATATCTCTAATTTTTCTAAGACATAATTAGTGATTTGAGGATATATTACAGATGTTATGAATTCCATATTGTTCTCTTAAGAAACATTATCTAATCAATCTGGCGCTTTCTCAGACAACTAGGAATAGCGCTTCCTCAAGATCCAGCCATACCACTCCTAGGCATATTCCCAAAACAGGCTCAAGTACACAAAAAGGACATTTGTTCAACCATGTTTGTAGCAGCTTTATTTCTAATAGCCAGAAGCTGGAAACAACCCAGATGCCCCTCAACTGAAGAATGGATGCAGAAACTGTGGTACATCTATACAATGGAGTATTACTCAGCAATGAAAAATAAGGAAATCATGAAATTTGCAGGTAAATGGTGGGACCTGGAAAGGATCATCCTGAGTGAGTTGTCCTAGAAGCAAAAAGACACACACAGTATATATTCACTCATATAAACATACAACATAGAATAAACCCACTAAAATCTGTACATCTCAACAAACTAAGCAAAAGAGAAGACCTTAACTAAAAATGCTCAATTCCCATCCTGAAAGGCAAAGAGGATGGACATCAGAAGAGAAAGAAAACAGGAAACAAGCTAAGAAACTGCTACAGAGGGCCTCTGAAAGCCAGAAGAAAACAGGAAACAACCTTGGAACCTGCCACAGAGGGCCTCTGAAAGCCTCTGCAGTATAGACTGTCAAAGCAGATGCTGAGCCTGATGGACAACTGATGGGCAGAGTGAATGGAATTTTATGTAAGAAGTGGGAAATAGTAAGAGCTGGAGGGGACAGGAACTCCACAAGGAGAGCAACAGAACAACAAAATTTGAACACAGGGAACTTCCCAGAGACTCATACTCCAACCAAGGACTATTTGTGGAGATAACCTAGAACCCCTGCACAGATGTAGCCCATGGCAGTTCCGTGTCCAAGTGGGTTACATAGTAATGGGAAGAGGGACTGCCTCTGACATAATCTGATTGGCCTGCTCTTTGATCACCTCCCCCTGAGGGGGGAGCAGCCTTTCCAGGCCACAGAAGAGGACAATGCAGCCACTTTTGATGAAAACTGATAGACTAAGATCAGAAAGGAGAGGAGAACCTCCCCTATCAGTAGACTTGGGGAGTGGCATGCATGCAGAAAGGGGAGGAAGGGTGGGATCAGGAGGGGAGGAGGGAGGGGCTTATGGGGGGATACAAAATGAATAAAGTGTAATTAATAAAAAAATACAAAAAAGTTAAATGGTGTGATTTATCATTGGAGAATCACTGTATTGCACTGAAAATGGATGTAAATGACACTATTAAAATAATGTCACTGTAAAAGAAAAATAAAAGAATACAGTAAAAAAAATAAAATAAAAAGAGAAACATTATCTTTCTTATTTTCACTAACAATTCATTTGGCTGCACTTAAATAAAAGATGCCTGGCATTTTGCAATGTGATATAGTTAAATATTTCTGACTACTCTTAAATTTATTGGGATTATCTGGAGCCTTTCCTGGACATGTGTACCTTCACAACTCACTCACAGATTTTGGTTACTCTAGTTTATTTCTCCAATTCCTCTGTTGCTTTTCAGTTATTCCAGACAGTTTAGGCTCTGTTCCCTAATTGAGGAGGTATTAGGTTAAGGGCAGTGAGCCAAATCTATTCCCCAACATGTTTTTTTTTTCAATATAAAATCCATGAGATTATAATGTTTGAAAAATAA
>NW_026585894.1:14234078-14309212 GCF_907164565.1 Psammomys obesus
TTCTGAGATAACTCACTTAGAATGATCTTTTCCAGTTCCCACCATTTGCCTGCAAATTTCATGATTTCCTTGTTTTCCGTTGCTGAGTAATATTCCATTGTGTAGATGTACCACAATTTCTGTATCCTTTTCTCAACTAAGAGGCATATGAGTTGTTCCTCTGGCTATTACAAATAAAGCAACTATAAACATGATTGAGCAAATGTCCTTGTTGTGTACTTGAGCATATTTTGGATATATGCCTACGAGTGGTATGGCTGGATCTTGAGGAAGCGCTATTCATAATTGTCGGAGAAAGCACCAGATTGATTTCCAAAGCAGTTGCACAAGTTTAAATCTTAACATACTAGAATGTCCACAATGTAGGTTCCAATAGCAAAGGCAAGAAAAAGGAAGAAGAAATAATAAGCAAGGGAATAATATTGTTTGATTTAAAGTAATGCATACATACATCCAAGAACTTCAATAAACTCTAAGTGAGCCAAACACAAAGAAATCTATAGCTAAAAACATCCTAATCAAACTGTTAGTACCAAAAGCAATGTAAAAATCTTTGAAAACTGCTAGAGAAGCAACTTACCTCACCAGGGATTCTGAATGTTGTTAATTGTTTATTATTCATTATAATCCAAGGACACAGGGTGAAATGGATGCAGCACATATCAAATGCTGGGAAATGAGACCTAATGACCTTGGGCTGAGGCACAGACTAAACAACAACCTCAAACTGTGGGGAGCTAGGAAGACTAGACATTGAGAGTGGTCACAACATGTTATTTTAGAATATCATTTTCCATAAAATATTAGGAACAAGGAAACAAGTCCCACATATGGCTAAAAGCCGAAAATCAGAGTTGGCCTTTAGAATGCAAGCCATTCAACTTACCAGCCAGTTATCTTATTTACATCCCTTAAGTCAATTCAACATGTAGCTAAAAATCTAAAAGAATTTGCTTAGAACATGTGAGAGCCTGGGTTACATCTTCAAAGGAAGAGTGGTGATCTATCAACAATAACAACAGTAACAACCAAAACCTGCACTTAGCAAAATTTTCCTTCAAGGAATAATGAAAAATTAAAACTTTCCTAGGTAAATAAATAGGTAAATAAATAACTGATTTCACTGCTAGCAGACCTGACCCATAAGAAGCACTTTAGTCAATACTCTTTAGGCTGGAATTAAAGTACACTTGACAGCAGTTTCAATTCTTTTGAAGATGAATGGATGGCTAGGTGGTAGCCCAGTGTCAATACTGGTGAAACCTTCACAAAGTCCTGTGTTTCATCCCTACCACTCCAATCATGACACAAACAAAGAAAATAATAAATAAATAGCACCAGTTACATAACTATATAGTTAGCATATATGACAGTATACATGTATGTTTTGCTATGCCATGCCTTTAATATGACTTAAAGAATAATTAACTAAGGCTATAAGTTTAAAAAAATCTTCTGTGACATACATGTATACAGATGTGATCTATATATCTTTAACATCCCAAAAGATGGGGAGAAGGTGAAGTTACGAAAAATAAGAGTTTCTGAATAGAACTAAAATTATGTGCATGGTTATCCAAATAAGATTTTATAAAATAGTATGCTAAGTAGAGTACTAAATACAATCACTAGGCTAATAACACAGAAGTATGTAGAATTAAAATCAACCTTAAATAAATATTTCTCCATGAATGTTCACAAAAATCACAAGCTTAAATCATGTAGCATGTACACTCAATGGAATATTATTAAATCATTTTTTAAATGAATTACTTAAAAAAATGAAGTACATGCTGAAATACAGCTGGACATTGAATATCTATGTTAAGTGAAATACACCAAACAGGAAAAAAATATTGTTTGACTCGTATGAATCACATGAGGCAGTATATTTATAGAACCACAATGGTGGCTATCAAGGCCTAGGAAGAGGTTGTCAAATAAGAAGTTATTTCTAACAGATCTGGACAGTAAACCACAGTATCCTTTATTACAAAAATTATGATACCAATCTTTTGTAGGAAATTCCACGTTTTTTCGTCTTGATTTGCACACATACATACACACACGCGCACACACACACACAAACATAGCTGTCTCTTACTTTCGAAGCGAGCTTCCCTTGAAGATTTGTTGCAGGAAGGTCTTTTGTACATCACACATTAAACACTCCTGCCTCCAACTTATGAAGCAAAGAAGAATACTATCTCTGTAGCTGGTGACAGAAATAAGAAGCTCAACCTCGAAAGAGTGGAATAGCAATCTCTACACTACTCACTATTTATACTAAAAATATTCTTACTTGACCACGTCCAGCACCTATATTTTAACAGCATTCCTGGATATTTAAGCAGAAAGGCGGTTCTGTAGAATCCTCTAATCTTTGTACTTACCCCAAACTTCTTGAGTTACTTTCTGAATACCATAATCAGTTTTCTTTGATTGTAAGTGTGAATCCTGTCTGAGACAAGGAGTTAGGGCAAAGAGAGAAGATGTGCTTGAAAAGGAAAAAAATAAATAAATAAATTTATCAAGACCATAGTCTTTGTTGGGAACTGAATTGAATTTTAACAAATACCATATTTTATTTAATGCTCAAAACTATGCTGTGAGATAGACTTTATTATTCCTCTTTTACACACAAGAACGCTGAAATCCATCAAGATAATTTAAACTTCTCAACATCATATGCTTTATAAGCTAGGATTTGAACACATTGGTTCTGACTTGCAAAACCCATACGATCTTTTGTCAGCATATTTAAAATATGTTCTAGGTAGACCTGGGATATAGCATAGTGATATAGCACTTGCCTAGCATGTGACAGATTCTGTGTTTTATCCTCAATACCACATATGAAAAAAATTTATAAAGTATGTTCTAGTGGGTTATCACAGGGGCTAGTGAAATGGTAGGGAAGGTGAACAAAGAAGATATAGGCCCAACACCTCACTTCAATTTAAGCTGTAACAGCTCTAACTTCCTTCTTTTGTAGGTACCTACATCTTATTTGTGGTTTCCTTTTCACAGGCTCTGTTATCTGTGGTCAAATTCATCTGAAAATATTAATGGAAATTTTCACAAATAAACAACTCATAAAATTTAAATTCCACACTGTTATGTGTAGCCTGCTAGAAATGTGGTGACATCCTGCTTAGGATGACAATCATCACTTTATCTGGCATATGCACACTCGTTGTGCTGCTTCCAAAGCAGTTGCTCACTTACTCCCCTATCCATCTAGGTAATGAGATTAACTGCTGTGGTATTACAGTGCTTGTGTGCAAGTAACCCTTCTGGTGCCTGGTAGTGGACTGATGATGCAAAAGCAGTGATCCAGCCACTTACCTTACATTAAATTGTTATAACTTTACTGTATTACTAGTTATTGTTTATTTATTTTCACCTTAATGTGTGTTGTCATAGGTATTTTTGTATAGGAGAAAAAGCACACGATTTGATAATATTTGATGCTTCAAGTACCCACTCACAGTGATTATATATAGATAATAGATGATATAGATATAAATATAGATATATACAAAAAGGAGTATTACAATAAATTTAAAATAAGGTTTTTATTTTTTTAAATATATGAGTTGTTTACATTTTATTAGTATGATTTCATAGACCTATGGATCAAATCCATGGCCCCACATATGCTAGGCTAGAAACTTGCCACTGATCTATATCTATTTCTCCTTAAATATATGTTTTTTATAACATCCTTTTCTATTCACTTTTAAGTGATGCTCGCTCTCTATCACTCTCTCTGTTTCTCTCTGTATGTCTCTCTGTCTCTTTCTCTGTCTCTCTCTCTCTCTACCCCGCCCCCCGTCTGCCTCAACACTTCTCCTCCTTTCTTTGGCTTTATACGATTTTAGGTCTCTGCTGCCTCATCCCTTCCTAACAGATACTCAGCTTTGGTCAGAGTCCTCCATGATTGGTTAGTCTTTGTAGTAGTGTAAAAGAAAAATGTCCACCATTATCTCAGGTATTTGAACACATGGCCCCCGGTTCATGGTGTTGTTTGGGGCGGTTTGGGGGAAAAAAAACATGTCAGTGAGGGAAAGCTTTGAAAGTCAAAAACCTCACACTGCTTCCAGTTCCCTCTCTGTTTCATACTGGCAGTTCAAGGTATGACCTCTCAGGTTTTCATTCCTGTTGCCATGGCTACTGGTTGCTTCCATATCTTCCTGCCACGATAGACTCTTACGTCTCTGAACCATAAGCCAAAATAAACTCTTTCTTCCTATTAGTTGCTTTATTTTATCACAGTGACAGAAAGATTTCTAATATACCCCCAATTGTAGCTCTTTTGACTAGTAAAAATTCTGTTGCTTTTGTTTTGCTACTGTTTGGTGAACATCTACTTTTCCTACTAGATTGATAATCACCAAAAGAGAGTAACCATGCCTGTGTTCCTCCCCATTCTGGCCCTAGCTCACTTCCTAGCACCATACTATATGGAGTATGCAGCCTCAATTAAGTCAGTGGCAAAGCTAGCTGTGAATCTGATATGCTGCTTTCTTCCAGCATTTCCCATGGGACTAACCATAATGAAGAAAAGAGGATAGATGGACTAATGTAAGGGCTACTGGCCTTTACATTATGACCCTGCTGACTGCTGAGTTTTTCTTTGTGGCGTGCTCATTTTTGCAGCCTCTATTCCACTCTGATATTCTTACCTATGTAGAGGAAGGGCGGCTGAGGAAATAGTGCAGCTAAGGAATCAGACCTGGATTACATATACAACTCTGCTTTTTTAAAAAAATACATGTCAACGGTTCATTTTTGAGTTTTAACTTTCTCACTCACATTATCGGTCTGAATTTTAGGGAGCACAAAATAAAATAATTGTGAAGTGCTCAACAAGATACATGATTTTTACAAAGAACTCAAAAAGTAGTAACTTTGATTTCTACCCATGGATGCAAGTTATTAAGAAGGTGGAATCCTTAGTAGAAAGAAAGAGAACCTATAACCTCTTCCCTGAAAGGAGTTGTGCAAACAGATGCTACAACTACCACTGAAATTTATTTTATATCTCTGACACTCTTTTCCTACTGTCATACCAATTCCTAAGTACTCAATGACAACCGTTTTTAGTGGGTCTCTAAAAGAGAAAAGGCCTGAAAGAAAAACATGGAGAAAGGATTTTCTAAGATCTACTTCACATTCTATGTGGAAATCACTTCCTCTTGTTTGGAAGCCTCTGGTGATGGAGAGTTTACTGTCAAATATTATATGGTCCTTCTAAAGAAGAAGCTCATTTGACTGCTCTCTGATCACTAACCTCTGATGATGCAGCCTTGCCAGGCCATGGAGGAAGAGGATCCAAGCAGTCCTAATGCAACTTATCAAGCTATGGGCAGATGGCAATTGTGGAGAAGTCCCCCTTTCAGTGGACTAGGGAAAGGGCATGAAGGAAAAAGGGAGGGAGAGTGGGACTGGGGGAGTTGAGTAAAGGGGTTTCAATCAGGATATATAATAAATAAATTGTGAAGAAAAAATAAAAATTAAGAAAAAAAGAAACCTGAACATCAACAGTTGTGCTCTACGTTTTGATAAGCTCTTCTGAATCATCTTTGTCTAGATGTACTTGCACAGACTGATAATGAAGCCAAAACCTTGAACTGGAATAGTCAAGAAAAGTTCAAAAAATCTAGTTAGTTTGAACTTGGAGAAACCCAAGTTAAAAAAAAAAAAGAGATGGATGAGAGCAGAGGTAAAGGGAGTAACGATTTTTAGAAAAAAATAAAGTATATTACCATGATTGAAAACATTAAATATCAGGATAGCAGTTTGGACTCTGGTAGTTTCAACTGAAAGAGAAGAACATAAGAAAAGTTTATGTTTGTGTATTATTAATCAATAACTAATAGATATGGAAAAGAAGCAACAGTTGTCACTGGATGGTTAGACTCTAAATTCTAGGCTAACTCACTGTGTCACTCCTGGAAGACCTACCTGCCTACCAAAACTGACTATGCCCAAATGCATTGACTTCTTATCATGAGGTCCACTAGATTCTTTCCTTCCTCAGCAACAAGACTAAATGAGTTGGTCTGGAAAAGGAATCTCAGCCACATATACTCTCAGAGAGCTGTTAAAAAGCACATCTGGCCTGGGGATGTAGAGCAGTTGGCAGAGTTCTTGCCCAGCATACACAATGTGGGGCTTCGTTCCCACCACATAAACTTAGTATAATACATGCCTGTAATCCTGGAACTAGAGAGGTAGTGCTAAAAGAGTCAAAGTTAGCTTTGACTGAATAGCAAATTCAAAGCCAGGCTCGGCTATCTACACAAGACCACCACATCTGTGAAAAAGAGAAAGGCTACATCTGACATCCTGGTATAGTATATCACAGTTTTTTATTGCTAGCACTTATAGATTGAAACAAGAAGACTTCCATGAGTTCAAAGCCAGTCTGAGCTGTATAGTGAGTTCTAAACCATCCTGGGTAAAACCCTACCACTAATGAACTAATTAATTAATTAGAAACAAATTTCAAATCTGACCTAAATATGATGCAAGTATTCAAGGCTTTATCCAACTCTATGTACAGTTATTTCGTTCTGTTAGAAGTTGAGCTGTCAAGGATGATGAATTGGCATGTAGGGGTGGGTGCCCCCTGACCCAACCCTTACTCTTCTCTACCTACTTTTAAGGGCTTTAGGATATATATCCCTTATTACCTCTGAGTGAACCAATTCCATCTTTTCCTGGTGACAGCCATGCTAGTGTTGAAATTTGCTTTTCTGCATTCCATTTGGTTGTATCCAAACATTTCTCAAAGAGGTGTTTTTTGGAGCAGCCTGAGCTGTTCTATATGTGACCACATGTGGTTCAAAAGTGTTATGATGGCATTCTCCAGTTAAAAAATCAATAAACAGACATTAAATATTGATGCCAGACTCTTTCCTGTTACTCAGGGAAAGAGTAACACTGAGCTCATGAAAAGTCTTTGTATTATCTGTTCGTGTTGCTACAATCTGAGTAGCAAACACACATGAAACCAAACCTCATCCAGACATGCACACCTAACTCGATATCAAATACTGGCAACTTGACTGCTTCAGCAATGTGGTGTGATCTGAAAGGCCATTATTCACTTGCTGCAGATATCACTTTGTCAAAATTTGTGAATTTGTCCTGAAATTTACTTCACCAGTGCCCCATTCTCAACTGAGCCTTCAGGGCCTGTTTTTATATGGACAATAAGACAGAATGCTAATTTGCTTGCCACTTTAAAACAAATTCTATTTCCCCCCTAATATCATGGGTCATATACAGGAGTTGTGGCCAGTGTGGGCTACAAAGTAAGCCCATAAGCAAACCCTTTCCTTTTTCACATCACAGAAATCACTTTGTGTATCACTTGCTATTCACCTGATTTGTGCTTTGAAAAAAACGATTGTTCCAATCATAAGCACTTCAGTCTCTATTCTAATCTTATTTGTTGTGTGAAAGTAAGCAAGCCATTCACCCTTACAAAAAGAGCCTCAGCTTGTTGTCATGAGAGACAAGAACATATTCACATATACTTTACAGCTGTTCAAATGAGGAAATGGTATAAAATGTGTAAAGTACCTGAAGCACAGAAAATGTTCAGTGATACTAATTATTTTCAGTTTCATACAGCTTTCACAAATGTGTTTTATTAAACAAGTCAGGTCACACTAAAATATAGCCTGATGGAGTTTTTAATGGCTCACTGTGGTTGCTATATGATTTGTTTTCTTCTTCCAAAGTATTTATTTTTAGTTAAACAATATCCACAGGGACACAGGCATTGCCTTGTTGAAGGCTTGTTTGTTTTCTATTGATCTATATTTGATGTACTTTATTTTTGGAACTTATTCTTAAACCTCATAATATGCCATTCTATTTTGTTTCATTTTGTTCTAGCTATTTAGAACAAATAAAGTATTTGTTTATTTGAAATAAACAAATAAAGTATTTGTTTATTGAAACAAAGAAGTATTGCTTCTATTTTTCAAGCAGTTGGTTTTTTTTTATCATTTATTACAATTTATTCAATTTATATCCTGGCTGTGGCCCCCTCCCTTGTCTCTTCCCAATCCCACCCTACACGTCTCCACTAGTCCACTGATAGGGGAGGTCTTCTTCCCCTTTTATCTGATATTAGCCTATCTGGTCTCATCAATACTGGTTGCATTGTTTTCCTCTGTGGCCTGGTAAGGCTACACCCCCCTCAAGGGGTGGTGATTAGAGAGCCTGACACTGAGTTCATGCCTGAGAAAGCCCCTCCTCTCCTTACTAGGGAACCTACTTGGAGAGTGAGTCTATAGGCTACATCTGAGCAGAGGTTTTAGCTCCTCTTCATGCATGATCCTTGGTTGGGGTATCATTCTCTTCAGGGCCCCAAAGGCTCAGCTTTTTGGCTCTGGTGTCTCCTTTTGGAGCTCCTGTCCCCTCCAGGTCTTTCTATCTCCCCCTTTTTTCATAAAATTCCATGCATTCTGCCCAAAGTTTGGCTGTGAGTCTCAGCATATGCTTCAATACCTCAATCAGTAGAGTCTTTCAGAGGCCCTCTGCGGCAGGCTCTTGTAGGCCCCCTGTTGTCTCCTGTCTCCAATGTCTATTGCATTTGCCCTTCTGAATAAGGACTGAGCATCTTCCCTAGGGTCGTCCTTGTTGTTTAGCTTTTTTAGGAGTATTGATTTTAGTATGTTTATCCTATATTATATGTCTAGTAACCACTTATGAGTGACTATATACCATGTGTGTCTTTCTGTTTCTGGATTACCTCATTTAAGATGATCTTTTCTAGTTTTCAGCAGTTGCTTGCAAATTTCATGATTCCCTTGTTTTTAATAGCTGAATAGTATTCCATTGTGGAAATGTACCACAATCTCTGTATCTATTCCTCGGTTGGAGGACACCTGGGTTGTTTCCAGATTCTGGCTATTACAAATAGAACTGCTACGTGTTTGAGAAAATGTCCTTGTTGTATAGTTGAGCATATTTTCAATATATGAGCATATTTTTATATACAGATTGAGGTAGCACTCCTAGTTTTTTGAGAAAGTGCCAGATTTATTTCCAAAGTGGTTGTACAAGTTTACATTCCTACCAGAAATGGAGGGGCGTTCCCCCTTTTCCCCATCCTCTCCAGCATGTGTTGTCACATGAGTTTTTGTTCTTAGCCATTCTGGTAGGTATAAGTTGAATTGTCAGGGCTGTTTTGATTTGCATTTCCCTGATGACTAGGGATGTTGAACATTTCTTTAAGTGTTTCTCTGCCATTCGATATTCTTCTGTTGAGAGTTCTCTGTTTAGTTCAGTACCCCATTTTTAAATTGGATTACTTGGTTTGTTGCCGTTCTTTATATATTCTGGATATTAGTCCTCTGTCAGATATGGGGTTGGTGAAGATCCTTTCCCAATCTGTAGGCTGCAGTTTTGTTCTGATGACAGTGTCCTTTGCTTTACAGAAGCTTTTCAGTTTCATGAGGTCCCATTTATTGATTGTTGATTTTAGAGCCTGTACTGTTGGTGTTTTGTTCAGGAAGCTGTCTCCTGTGTCCTGTGCCAATAAGCTCAAGGCTCTTCCCCAATTTTTCTTCTAACAGATTTAGTGTGTCTGGTTTTATGTTGAGATCCATTTAGACTTTGATTTTGTGCAGGATGATATGGATCTATTTGCATTTTCTACATGTAGACATCCAGTTAGATCACCACCATTTGTTGAAGATGCTCTTTTTTCTATTGTATTGTTTTGGCTTTTTTGTCAAAAGTCAAATATGCATAGTTGTGTGAGTTTATTTCTGGTTCTTCTATTCGAGTCCATTGATCCTCCAGACAGCTTCTCCGCCAGTACTGTGCAGTTTTTATTACTGTTGCTCTATAGTACAGTTTGAAATCTGGGATATAGATAATTCTAGAAGATTTGGTATTGTACAGGATTGGTTTAACAAATCTAAAATTTTTGTTTAAAAATGGGGAACGCTCTGTTCCCCATTTTTAAATTGGATTACTTGTTTTGTTGCTTTTCAGGTTCTTTAGTTCTTTATATATACTTGATATTAGCCCTTTGTCAGATAAAGGGTTGGTGAAGATTCTTTCCCAATCTGTAGGCATTCATTTTGTTTTGATGACAGTGTCTTTTGCTTTACAGAAGCTTTTCAGTTTCATGAGTTCCCATTTATTGATTGTTGCTCTTAGAGCCTGTGCCATTGTTGTTCTGTTCAGGAAGTTGTCTGCTGTACCAATGTGTTCTAGGGTCTTCCCCACTTTTTATTTAACCGATTTAATGTGTCTGGTTTTATGTTGAGATCTTTGATCCACTTGGACTTTAGTTTTGTGCAAAGTGGTCAGTATGGCTCTATTTGCCTTTTTCTACATGTAGACATCCAGTTAGACCAGCACCATTTGTTGAAGATGCTGTCTTTTTTCATTGTATGGTTTTGGCATCTTTGTCAAAGATCAGGTGTCCATAAGTGTGTGGGTTTCTTTCTGGGTCTTCTGTTTGGTTCCATTGATCCACCATTCTGTTTCTATGCCAGTACTGTGCAGTTTTTATTACTGTTCAAATTGTACATCTACACAATGGAATATTATTCAGCAATGAAAAATAAGGAAATCATGAAATTTGTAGGTAAGTGGTGGGAACTGGAAAGGATCATCCTGAGTGAGCTGTCCCAGAAGCAGAAAGACACACATGGTATATACTCACTTATATAGACATAAAATATAGGCTAAACCTACTAAAATCTGTACATCCAAAGAAACTAATCAAGAGGGAGGACCCTGACTAAAATGCTCAATCCCCATCCCAATAGGCAAAAAGGATGGACATCAGAAGAAGAAGAAAACAGGAAACAAGTTAGGAACCTGCCACTGAGGGCCTCTGAAAGCCTCTGCCCTGCAGACTATCAAAGCAGATGCTGAGACTTATGGCCAACTGTGGGGCAGAGTGCATAGAATCTTATGAAAGAAGTGGGAAATAGTAAGATCTGTAAAGAACAGGAACTCCACAAGGAGAGCAACAGAACCAGAAAATTTGAACACAGGGGTCTTTCCAGAGTCTCATACTCCAACCAAGTACCATGCATGGAGATAACCTAGAACCCCTGCACAGATGTAGCCCATGTTAGTTCAGTGTCCAAGTGTCTTCCATAGTAATGGGAAGAGGGACTGCCTCTGACATAAACTGATTTGCCTGCTCTTTGCTCACCTCCCCCTGAAGGGGAAGCAGCCTTACCAGGCCACAGAGGATGACAATGTAGCCACTTCTGATGAGATCTGATAGACTAAGATCAGAAGGAAAGAGAGGGGGACCTCCTCTATCAGTGGACTTGGGGAAGGGCATGCGTGAAGAAGGGGGAGTGAAGGTGGGATTGGGAGGGGAGGAGGGATGGGTTTATGGGCAGATACAAAGTGAACAAAGTGTAACTAAGAAAAGTTAAAAATAAATAAATGAATATGGAACGCTTCACAAATGTACGTGTCATCCTTGTGCAGAGTCCATGCCAATCTTCTCTGCATCATTCTAATTCTAATTTTAGTATATGTGCTGCTGAAGTGAGCATGCAGTTGGATTTTTAACATGTTCCTAGCAATAGCTAAAAGTTCTATATTTTGTTGATTATTTACTTATTTTTTATTTACTTATTTTGAATGTTAAAAGTCTAACATGTTAAAAAAATAAAATCTGCTGGCAGTGGAGTACAGCCATCATGCTATTAAAAAAAAAAAGAGTCTAGCATGAAAATTTCCCAAGATAAAATGAGGGAAATCTATTGTTTAGGGTAATTTTTAATAATGTTAAGAACAAGCCATCTTGCTGACCTCAAGATGATAGATCACATGCTACATCTAGTCTGTACTATGCATGCAAAAATTAGAGGTGAACTAGAGCAAAGATGATCACAGCAGTGGTGAGAGCAAAGATGATCACAGCAGTGGTGTTTAAGTTCTCAGGTGGGGTAGAAAGAACTGAACTTCTCAGTAAGCTGGGAAGTAGAAATTCAGTGTGAGTGAAGAGTATGAAACAACTTTCAGTATTTACTGAAAGCCTGGGAAAGAGCAAGCTGGACAAAGAGGGAAGTTGTTAAGGTAATCCAATCCCAAGATTCTTTGGCAGGTATGACCAACCGTATCCCCAATCAGATCAAGGGGAGTTTTAGATACAAAAATTTCCAAGGTAGCTTTTCACACATTTTCTATATACAGATGTGTTAAAGAAACTCCAGGACAAGAATCAGAAGACCTGGAATCTGTGCTACATTATTCTACTCATTAATTTTCAGAGTTGTATGCCAATAGAATATATTGCCCTGTCTGTAAAATGAGAAGTATAAATGAGAAAATATATTGAGAGACCTCCAAATCCAAAACTATTCAGTGTTATTTGGATTTCAAAATATAAAAACACAAATATCTGAAAGTAGGTTTTTCATTACTATTTGCTTCTTTCCAATCTTCTTAGAAGAGCCATCAGATTCTTTCTACATAAAAACCTTGGGCAAACACCCATAAATTCTCATAAAAAATTCAGCAACCTAATAAATTTCAATATTCCCCAGGTCACTTTGATTTCTGTATAGTCTATGACCTTGGTATGCTCTTATGGACCTGAATAGCTTTGTGTTCTTCCATCCTAAACACATCACATATAAATAGTTGAACTTGGAAGTCTTTTCAGAAAGATTGTCTCTTAACTGTTATCTCAAAAGGATTGTCATGACATCATTTGTACTGCACCTCTCTAGTGCCTGGGCTTGCCCATGAGTTTGATCACAGAGGTGCCAAGGACTCTCCCACTTGATTTCAGCACTTCTCTGAAGAGCTGAGCAAATGTCCAAGTGTGAAAGTTCCCATCGAATCCTGACCTTTTTATCCCACTTGTGTTTTCAAAGCAAGCTCAAGACCATAGGAATTAGCAGGCTTAGTGGGAACAAACAGTTCCAAATAAATTATTTTATCCCCAACTCTATACCCCCTTTCTCCCTCTCTTGATTTCGCTAACTGCTGGGGAAAGCATTCATTCATTAGGGTTTGAAGGACCCCCTTCTGAGCCTGAACCTTTTGTTTTAGTTAGAATGTGCTTGAGAGCTTTTAGAGTTTGCATCAGATTCACTGTTTGTCATGGCCAAGGTGTTCTTTGAAGTTGCTAACTGTGAGTTCCCAAATACAGGCAGAAAGAAAAAGAAAAAGAAAAAGAAAAAAAAAAACACTCTCTGTTCCCCCAACTAGGCCAACCCAAATTTCCTTACTTCCTGGAGTTGCCAGAAAACAACAAAGGTAGCTTCACCAGCATTCAAATAATTAAGCTACTTCCAGGCCATGAGCCTGATTATCCGGATTTTACAATCTACTATCTGAACAGTGAAGTTCTGTCATTTAGAGAGGAAAGACCATACATCCTGAGATTTCCAGGTAAATTCTCGTTTGGAGTACTTTGTGCGTTCCTACTTGCTGCTAAACCCTCCACACAACGGACCATGGGCTCTCCACTGTTATTAGAAAAGAAGTTGATGGGGTATAGTGGATGAGTAGCAAATCCAGAGTCGGAAAAACCTGAAATTGTATCTTAGTCATCATTACCTATTGGGTGACCTTGGGTAGTTGTTAACCTCCTGACCTAATTATCCTAGGCTTTAATATGCGGGAGACATCAAAGAATTATAAACAAGAATAATTACAAAAAGACCTAAAATACAGTATGTACTCATACAAAATCACTGAGTTTTAATAGACATTTAATGGCCAGATAAGAGTGAAAATATTCACAGCATTTAGGTACAAGTGGCAGGATCAATAATATGTGCAATTTTCATGAAGGCATCTGGCAGAACACTTTCATTCCATGATATGCAATCTCTTAAATTACAAAACAAATGATAATAACAATAACAAAACAATGGGGTGCTCTTCAAGTATTACACATGTTAAATGTTCAGGTTATCATGGTAGTTAATATTATCATATGGAGGTTAACAATTGCATAGATGAAGAGAAAAAGATAGGACCAAATTAAAGCATGATTTCCTTGATGCTTTACTAAGATGTTGTCAATATGTGGATGATACCAATGCAAAAACAGAAATAAGGACACAGCCTTTCTGTTGGAGCTGAACCGTGCTTGCCTTACGCCAGAGACTTTGAAAAACCATTAGTGATGTCCTGCATGTTTTTCCTTCACTCAGAGATGATCAGCATTCCTAGACTTGCTGATTTGTCTTGAGTGTCTGCTTGAAAATCCAGGACTTCTCACAGAAAGTCACACTAGGGTGGTCATAGCAATCCTTAGCCTATTGTCTCATCAGTCATGCTGATATTTACATGAATTGCCTCCTGAGGATTTTACATCAGAGAAACAACTTCCACTTCTAGGAGCTATGCTGAGTCTATAAACATCACTAGAGCCCCTACTGTGTGTAAGCTTTAGTGCCTATCTCAGAGTAGGCACTCAAATATTTGCTGATGGATTGATTGATTAGAGGGATTAAAGAGTTAGCAAAACATTCTCTCTTCAAGGTACTGACATCCAGGGAGAAACACTGATTCACATAAAGCTAGTTGACTCCCAGAGTAAACTGCAATACAGACTATGTAAAAAGTAAAAAAAAAAAATTCCCTTTTGGCATCTAAAGTAGATGCTCTTATAGAATATCAAAATAGAGTAGTGATGACCAGAGGCTGAGGAGACTTGGTGGAAGACAGCTGTGAGGACAGGTTGTTTCATGGATACTAGTGACAATCAGATAGAAGAAGTGCTAGTGTGCTGTGACACAGAAGAAACACTGTAGAGTTCTGTAACAAGACTTAACTGTTTTTAAAAGCCCAAAGAACTTAGACCGCTTTTGCCATAAAGAGATAATACATATTTGTGTTAAATAGCATGAAATACATATGTATGTTGAAATATAACATTATACTACATGAATGTATACAATTTTATGTCAATTTACTTAAAAATAAAAGGTTCAACTGGAAATAATTAGAGCTATCTGTAAAAGCTACTAAGAGAAAACTTAGAATGTACCAAGGGCTGATTTACATTTTGACAGCCAAGGAAAGGGCATTTAAGTCACATGGAGCTGGCTGATCACAAGAAACAATAAAGAACAAACGGCTTTGCTAGCAAATAGTAAATAGAGATCATGGCATGGAACATCAAGGGAGGTATGCACATAACTTGAATCTTTGTTCTGAGGCCCTGGGAATCAGGACATAGGTTTTAGAGGAAGATGATGATGAAATTAACTAGATTTTAAGGGTTTCATTATAAGAACACTTCAAAATCACTAAGACATAATGTTGGTGTCATCTCTAAAGCTCTTGGGGTCAAGAGAACAAACAGAAACCCAGAATAGTTTGTTCAGATGGATAAACAACTGATAAGAAAAACTTTGAGAAGAGTAATTGACAACATCTGGAGCTCCCAGGCTGGCAACCTACAGCTACCTTTGCTGCATTTTCCATCATCCTCACTTTTCTTCCAAATTGTATTTGACACCAGCTGTTTCCATCAGTATAAATATTTACTGCAGCAGAATTATCCACTAAACCTTGGCCATCTAGTTTGTCTTTGCTGCATTTGAAAGAAAGGGTGCCCTCTAGAGTCCACCAGAAGGATTGTATGGCAAGTTGTGAGGATAATGCAATCTCACAATCTCACAAAGCACCATTTCTACCTCTGTTAAGAGATTTTGAAGAGCTTAAGATAGCCTGAATATAACTCCATTTTGAAATAAAGATCTTGACTGGGAACTGAATTCAGGTACCAGGAAATATCACAGAATGTACACCTGGCAGAAAACAAAGTTAACTCTCCTAGCAACAGCCTCCAGAAAATATAACAGAATAAATGCTTCATAGAAAATAGAGACAAACTCCCTGGCAATAATCAATGGAAATCAGTTGAGAATCGGGTGGGAAAATTCTCCCCAATGTTTCAGATATGGTTTAGAAAAATAGCCATTGTGATTATATGCCTTAGCCATTGTGATTATGTGCCTCAGAAAAGGTCACCCCGCCCTGCTAAACTTCACCCAATTCTGTAACGCCAAGGCTTGTGCCCCCCTGCTTGCTGCCATGGAAACCCCCGGCTCACAGACTTTCCCTTTAAAAATCCTGTTCACTCAGAGCTCGGGGTCCCACTTCTCTACTGCTGCGCCAGTGAGACTTGGGTCCCGAGTTCGATCGCTCTCGTAATAAAGCTCTCTTGCAATTGCATCGAGTCATCTCCTGGTGGTCTCTGAGGGTCCCGTGAACCTGGCATAACAATTTCAACATTTGCTAAATAATTCTAGAGTTAAAGCATTTGAGACACGATAAAGTAACAGGGTCTGAACTAGTGTCACTGCTGAAGAAGTTCTCAGAGCCCTTCCCAGATGAACATTGTGGCTCTCCAAGGCAAGAACATGCAATATTTACACACTTATTTGACTGCAGACCTTTTGTTTTAGTTTAATTACTCTGGAATTTTTAAATGACATATTAAATATATACATATTATGACATATGGTACGATGTTGATACCTGTGTACTCAGTGAAAATATTACATCAAACTATCATAACTAGCACCTCCCAGACAGCACTTGATGTTTTCAAGAGAATCTAAGCTCTACGCCTTTAGTAAATTTTAAGTTCAGGCTGGAGGTATGGATCAGTGGATAAGTGTACATACTGCTTTTGCAGAGACCCAATGTAGGTTCCCAGGACTCATATCAAGGGGCTCATGATTGTCTATATGTCAGCCCCAGAAAGATCTACCAGTTCAGGCTTCTGTGAACACGGCATTTATATGCACACTCAGACACACGCACAAAATTAAAAGTAATGCAAAACAGTTCTTTAAATTTAAAAAAGAAATTCTAAGTATAGGCACATCACTACACATTGCTACCATGATGTACAGTAAGTAGATCTGAATTTACTCCTTTTTTTTTTTTTTTGGAACTAAAAATTCATACCCTTTCACCAACATCTCACCATTCCTCCAAATCCAAGACCCAAGTAACCAATGACTATTTTGATCCACCTTTACATGAGGTCCACTTTTTAAATTCATCATGTGAGGAAGATCATTATCTACCATTTCTTTTTCCCCTGGCTTATTTCAATTATCATGAAATCATTTAGGTTAATCCATGTTGTTGCAAATGACAAAATTTTCCTGTATTGAAGCTTGAATAGTATTCAACTATGCTATGTGTGTGTTGAATAATATTCAATGGCACGTTTCACATGTTCACACACACACTTTCTTTATCCATTCATTCACTGATAAGTACTTGGGTTGGTTCAGATCATGGGTTTTGTGAATAACGTTGCAAATATGCAGTGCAGATAATGCTTTTACACATCCACGCCAGCTATAAATCCAGGAGTGGATTATCTAGTTCGCAGGAAAGGATTCTGTGGTCTTGAATCAGTGCATGGCAAAAATTCCTATTGGGAAATGCTGCTGAAAGAGAACAATATCAGAATTAAAACAGTGTTTATGGTGGTGAAAGCCTTTAACCCCCACACACACACACCCAAGAACTTGGGATACAGAGGGAGGCATGTCTCTGTGAGTTTGAAGCCAGCCTGGTGTCCAGGACAGCCAAGGCTACATAGAGAAACTCTGTCTCAAAAATTAAAAAAAAAAACATGAAAACAAAACAATTTTCAATTTGGGTCTCAGAGATCATGGTATTTTGATACAGGGCAATTTCACTCCAGCTGTGCTCTGCCTCATAACAACTGTTTTGGGTTATTCATTCATTTCTGTGTATGTTTTACAATTTAACCATCGAATTTTTGTTTCTAATTATTTAAAATTTATGCAATATATTTTTAATATATTTTCTTTCCCCTAACTCCTCTAAGATTCTACCAACCCAACTTCATATTCATTCTCTCTCTGTCTCTGTGTCTGTCTGTCTATCTGTCTGTCTCACTCTTTCACTCTCTCTCACACATAAAACAAACAGAAAACAAGCAAAAAAAGACAAAATATACATATATATTTTAACCTTCCATGAATACATACAATGTTCTTAACCCTTTACTTCCAGATTTCTTAGCGATTACCTTGGAGTATTAAGCAGGTCCTTATCCTCTGTGATTACTATGTCATCATCTGTCAAACATGTTATTACTCTGCCCAGTTATCATAGTTGGTTTAAAAATGTACTTACTTAAAATAATTGTCCATATCATTCGAAGCCCATTTAAGTCTAGCTGTGATGCACAGTGCTTATTTTCTCTAGGGTCCCTCATTCTTACTATTTGCATGTTTGTGTTGCAGGAATTCAACTAGTCTATTTGCATTATATCATTTGCACTATAACTACTCTATATCCACTTTTTCAACCTCAATGCCTCTATAGTTATGGTAAATCTGTTCTTTGCCCAGAGATGTCCAATTGAAATGTTTCTTTAGTAACTCCTTCCATGGTCATTAATAATGAAAGGGGTTTCCCTCTTGTTTGATCTAAAGGTACATGGTATAAACAAAAAAGTCATGTATGCTGATACATCTGTGATGAACAATCTTCATTGTATAATTGATTGGATGAAGATATGTCTAGGAGACTGATTCAAGCATACTTTCAGATTTGAATACACTGTTGAGAGATGATGGGAGACTGGAGGAAGAGTTGACAGAAGGAGGCCACTGATTGTGTCTTTTGATGACTTTGCCCTGACTCCTTGCTGATTTTTCTCTGCTTCCTCAATGCTACTAGTTGAACAGCTCTGCTCTGTCATGTTGTTCCACAATAATAAGAACCCCTGAGACCATAAATGAAATAGTTTCTTCCCATAATCTGTTTTATTAGGTATTCTATCACAGTGATGAGAAATGTTACCTAATATATCACCATGTTGTTATTTCACTGTTGTTATTTATCTTTGTACCCTGGCCTTGCCACTTACAATGTGAACTTACAGAAACCATTTACTGCCTCTTCCTGCCAATTGTTTCCTTTGAAAAGTGGGAGAATAAGAGAATCTACTAATAGGGAAAAGTTGTTGTAAATATTAAGTAAAATAATATATGTAAAGCACGTTGTGGGGATCAGGAACAATGGCTCAGTAAAGTGCTTACCTTGCAATCACAAGAACTGGAGTTTAAGCCCCACAATCCAAGCACCAAGAAACAGGTGTGATGGGATACACTTGTAATCATCAGGGTGGGAAGGCAGAGACATTCGAATTCCTGGTTGCTTGCTGGCCAAACAGCCTAGCCTACTTGGCATGGTCTAGGTCAATGAGAGACTCTCAATAAAGCAAGGTGGATGATGCATAGGGTTGACTCATAGTCTTCATACTTGTGTGTGTGTGCACACACACATAATGTAGCAGCTGGCTAGTTTTATGCATGTTGCTCTCCTATATAACATTGTAAGCCCCTTGAGGAAAGTAATTGAGACTGATTTTCCTTCACATTCCATGCCTCTAGTTCAATGCTTATTTCTGGCTAACATTTCTATTTATTGAATGAAGCAGGAATAGCCAGGCTCTAGTTTCTCTTTCATTCTACCCTAATGGAAAGCCAGTGTGAAGCATGTCAGTTTGGAATTTCAAGAGTAAAGTTATTTTAGAAATAGTTCATTAAAAGAATAAAAAACTAATTAAGACACAAGCAATGCCTCATTATAGAATTATGGGTTAATGGAGAGTACAGGATTGCCACAAGGAACAAATATATCAGGGCACAGGGGTCTTTCATGAGACTGTTTCTCCAACCAAGGACCATGTATAGATATAACCTCGAACCCCTGCTCGGATAAAGCCCATGGTAGCTCAGTGTCCAAATGTGTTCTCTAATAAATGGAACAGGGACTATTCCTGACATGAACTCAACAGGGAGCTTCTCAACCCCCCCCCCCCCCCCGGAGGAGTAGCCTTGCTAGGCCACAGAAAAAGACACTGCAGCCAGGCCTGAAGAGACTTGATAAGCTAGGGTCAAATGGAAGAGGAGGAGGTCCTACCTTATTAATGGACTTGGAAAGGAGCAGGGAGAAGATGAGGGAGGGAGGGTGGGGTTGAGAGGGAAGGAGGGAGGGGGCTATGGCTGGGATACAAAGAAACTAACCTGTGATTAATATAAAAATAAATAAATTAAAAAATATGGGTTAAGTATTGATTATATCAAAAATCAATCACAGTGTTTCTTTATATTCAGCTATCGCATTTTTCACTGATATTGGTTTATTTTCAAAAAGAAAAACAAATTATTTTCTTTGATAAATTGATCAAGACTGCCACCTATTTGCTATAGGGTTGAAATGCCACACATGAGGCAGCCTTCCTGTTACAAACTGAAATCTAGCAAGTTCCTTCTGAGACCCTCTCATATATCCCAGTGAATCCAGTGACATTCTTCAGGGAATGAAGATGAGAGAATATTTGTTCTACTACATGTAAATATATACAAGAAGTGATGTACATACAGAGGTATTTATATTAATAACTGTATAGTGACCAAATACTAAAAGCACATCTGTTCTCACTATTCTCTATTTGAGCTACCAGATTAAAATATAAGATCCTGAGTGAAATTTGAACAATGGATAAAGGATGAATTTTTGAGTGTCATTATATACCAAATATGGGAAATATGTTTATGCTAAACAATCTTTATTGATATCTAAAATTTAAACTTAACTCCTTACCCTGTATTTTTATTTTAAATCTAGTGAACCTACTCCAGTGTGCCTTTCCCTATACATCTCCATTTTTGAGGCCTAGAATTGTGTCGTGTACATTGCTCACAACTTTCTATCACTTGCCATCTGGTTTTGGTTTGCACCCACTCACTGGGAAGTACTACAACAAGATATAAACTTGCAAGAGGAGATGACCATTTATCCCACCCATTTATGGTTCTGGCAATGACAGAATTCATCACTAGCTACAAACTCAATTTGTTGGTCTCTATTCCTTGCCTCCAAACTTTCTTAAGATTCTGGAATTCCATCTCCTCTAGTTGTCCCTGTAGGCTTCAGAGTGTTAATGGCTTCTCACAAATAAAGACTCCTGGTGTTTTCCACATCGGATGATGGTTCTTTCACCCTTATTACAATCCTAAAACAAGTCTCATTACTCAGTAATTATTATAAACTCCTCCAATGTGTCATTTATGTCCAAATTTATTCAATCTTCCAATGACATAGGGTACAAACCTATAGTGTGGAAATATTCCTATCACTTTAGTTCATCCACTGAGAAACCTATAAACTCCAGCAATATATTGTTTCTTAGTCTGTAGTAAATGTTAAGTAAAATTTCACCTTGGTTATAGGAAACAATAAAAAAACTCCAGTGTTCCAGGAAAAACAAGTGTCACGAACATCATGAACTTCATGATGACAAAAACCTCATGACCCTCGTTTTTACATTTACTACATTTCAGGATTGATGGTGTTTAGGTGCGTTTGTGTTAACCAGAGCCTTTATAACTTTTGTCAGGTACATGAGTTAATCTGATGGTGATACAGGCCTGTCCAATCTCTCCAAATCCTAAAGGCCTTAAAATCTCTCAGACACTGTGACCCTATCAAGAAGGAGGCTGAGGACCTCTTCCTCCTGATCGTTTTAAAGGAAAACTCTTTGTGCAGGAGAGAAAAATATTCCCATGGATGATGAAGTTTATTGAGATAATTAATCAGTAGGTATCCTTACTAATATTTTCACAGTCATGTCAGTGGCATATTCTACCCATTTGCTGCTTGTATTCATTCCTTCATTTGTGTGTTCATTCATGAATTTGCATGACAAGAATGCATTATGTTGAACATGGATATGTACATTGAATATAAATTATGGCCTAGTCTTTGAGGGGATCATATTTTAGTGAAGAGACAGATTTGGATGTAGAACAAATGGAAAAATACCCTAATTATGGCGACAGCTATCCAAACAGGCAACAACAAAAAGAAGGTACTTACCATGTTAAAGGACATGTTTTTTGAGGTTTTACACGTTGAATGAGAAGTTCATATGACACATTCTAGACAGAAATAGTGGAGTGAACACGGCTGCACAGCAGCCAGGAAACTCTGGCATGTGTAAACATCACAGCATATGAAGAGAAAGTGTCATTTAAATGCAGAGTGTGAGTTGGAGAGGCACCTCCTAAAACTACCTAATGTCATAGTTTAGATTCTGAAGTTGAAAAAAGTAATAATTGTAGAAAATCCTCCTCTGGTTTTCTATGTAAGCCAGGCACTGTTCTAAGTATATTATGTACTAACGTCTAAAGACTCATATGAAATAGATGCTAATTTAGCCTCATTTTATAGCCAAGATAATAAAAACAGAGATTAAAGGATCCATGTAGGTTCACACAGCTCTTAACTGGAACAAGTTGGACTTAGAACCCTGTCAATCTTTCTCCAAATCCATATTCTTAATCACAACACTCCTAATATGTGCCAGGCATGAAGCAAACCAGAGCAAAGAACATCAGATCTTTTCCCTGAAGGATTGTGAGGCTTAAAATAAGCAGACTCAGAAGTTTGTGTTCATAAGACAAGTGATTAGAAATTCTCTGTCTTGAGACCTTCTTCAACTTAAAGCCCGTCTTTGTCCCGGTTCACTGATCATTGTTGACAATCATTCTAACACCTCCTTCATCCACTGCCAATTTAGCACCGGCTACTTTAAACAGAAACCTTTGCCTCTGCTTTCTGCTGGGCATGGCTGACAGAGCCACTCATGGGCTTTGGCCTGTGGCTGTTACAGCACTGAGCCACCCTGCTCCAAGCCTGAGCCAGACCCTCAGGCCTTCACTCCAGGCACTGAACAACCAGCTGGCCACTAGCCTTATCCCCTCTGAGAAAGATTTGGACATTTTACATGAGCAAGGAATTCCACAGGAACTCTTGTCGCCATAGCAACAAGGATAAGCTGGCAGCTGTCTTTTAATCCCTGGCCTGGTGAGCACAGCAATGAGTGAGTAAAGCAGACCTCTGGAGCAGGTGTCACCCTCTTTCCCTTAGTTGTGTGGGGAGGGGCAGAGCTGCCTTCTCTCTGCTGCTGAGGGTAGAAGGAGAAAGAGAAATAAAAGCAGCTTGGCTAAGCCATCCTTGCTATTTAAAGCAGCCTCAACTCTTTATGAACACACAGGAGGCATGGTTTTGTGCAGAGAGAAGAAGTGGAAAGGAAGTATTTTACACTTAACAGGTCAGAAAGGTACCATTACTCATAACAGTTGTTCACATTTCTTCCTCACACATTAGAAACTATACTGTGTAATCATTTTTATTAAATCCTTAGAAAAATATTCTGCAAGGTACATATAATTAACATCATTTTACATATTCAAAATAATGATCAGAGAGGGTAGATAATAAACCCAAAGAAACAGAGCTACCAAAGGGTAGAGAAAATCTCATCTTCTGAGTTGCCTGACCCTAAACCTCATTCTTTTGTCTTGTATATTGTGCAAATATAGAAATATTCACAGGGGTTTTGATCCACTTAGGAGTCATGTGAAGACACTGTATAGGAAAACAGATTATGGGGGGGGGGAGGGAATCATGTCCCATGTCACACATTTGAAATGATGTGTGCCTTTTAAGGCCATGTCAAACTGGCCACCTGTAGGATACAATCTAGCTACAATCACCCAGCTCCAAAAGAACAAGGCACTTCAGTTGTTAATCCAGGCTGGTTCTATTTCCCAAATTGTACCAATCCATATGCCAGTTGCAGAAAGAATGGATAAGACCACTGTGGTCTTTGACAGGCTTCCTGGCCTGGTGTAGCCCCAGCTTGTTTCCATAAGTAAATAGGATAGATAGACAACTGTTTGGGAAAGATATCAAACACCAGCTTGAGGGAACCTGCAGAGTGAATGAGACTACCATCCACATTCCCTGGACCTTATATGGCCATTATCATCCTTGACCCTATGTGTCTGGTAAGTTCTCTTTTCCTACTTTACTCTTAACAATCTCTGACTCATATGGGTTTGATTTAATGATTTCTTTTATACTGTGATGGTACAAGTGATTATAAACATTTCAGTGTTTCTATTTGTTCAAGGCAGTTCCACTTAGCAAACCCAGGCTAGTCTGGAACTTTCTGTGTAGCCTCGGCTGTCTTTGAACTCATGACTCTTTTCCTGGCTTGGCCTCACAAATACTAGATTTGCAGCTAAGTACCACTATCCACTATGCCTAGTCTTTATACTTGGAAATTTGATGTTTAATCCTTTTCCAGGCTAGTGATATACAGCATAATAATTTTCATGGCACTGAGTATAGTTGCTTATCCCAGTCAGTTGCCCCATCAGCGAATCAAACACTAAACCCTCTACTGTATACTGTGATGGTAACATGATTAACATAGATATTCAAGAAATCACATGAGATATCCAATGCTTTATTATAAAGTAAGCTTATGTTAGATAATGCTGTCAGTTTTCTGAGCACACTCTTAAGTAGGCTAAGCTAAGGTATGATGATGAGGTCTATTAAATTAATCTTTATTTAAGGCATTTTCAACTTAACATTTTTTTTATCAGAATGCTACACCACCGTAAGTGAAAGAGTGTCTCTGTGTTGTCAAGCAAGGGATATCTGAGCACTAAATGTTTTTATTCAATTTCTATGTTTGGGGAATCACCCAGTCTATTGGTAGGAACAATAGCTCTGCTGTCCAACAGATGAAAAGCATCATCTCACCTATCTGTCTCCTGGAGTATAACCCTGGGTAGTTGAGCCTGGCCATAAGCAGAGTTCCAAAATCTTCTGTGAACTGGAGTTGTGAACTGCCTAGAAGCTACACTTCACCTCTTATGTTGGATGCAATTCTGACCACTGGGCTTTACTTGGCCCTTTTCCCAGTCCAGTTTACCAGCATTGCATTGATTTTTAGCCTCTTTCTCATAAGCCATTTCTCCCCTTAAGCCAGTAACTTAATTTCTGTTGTTTATAATCAATAGTCCTGATTAGAATCTATGAAGAGTTAGATTTATCTCTGGTGAGACCATCTGACTCTCTTTTCCAAACTCCCTTAAATTCCCTTAATTAATCAAATACTCTATCCTGAAAAGCCAGCAAATTTTTTTAATTTTTTTTATTAATTACAGTTTATTCATTTTGTATCCCCCATAAGCCCCTCCCTCCTCCCCTCCAGGTCCTACCCTCCCTCCCCCTTCTTTGCACATGCCCCTCTCCAAGTCCACTGATAGGGGAGGTCCTCCTCTCCTTCCTTCTGATCTTAGTCTATCAGATCACATCAGGAATGGCTGCAATGTCATCATCTGTGGCCTGGTAAGGCTGCTCTCCCCTCAGAGGGAGGTGATCAAAGAACAGGCCAATCAGATTATGTCAGAGGCAGTCCCTCTTCCCATTACTATGTAACCCACTTGGACACTACACTGCCATGGACTACATCTGTGCAGGGGTTCTAGGTTATCTCCATGCATGGTACTTGTTTGGACTTGAACTTAGTACTTTTTTAACAACCAGTCTCTAATCGATTTGAGCCACACAGGCATTTCTTTTCATCCTTCCTTCATTTTTTAATTTTTTGTTTTTTGCTTTTCCTTGTGCCACATCATTTGTAGCTACTATCTATAATCATAGTTCCCTTATACATTCCCCTTCCCTCATAAAGCCTTCTCTGATTGTAACTTAGGAGATCTGCTCTCTTCTTGCTTCTCATTTTCTTTTTCTTTCTTTCTTTCTTTCTTTCTTTCTTTCTTTCTTTCCTTCTTTCTTTCTTTTTCTTTTTTTTTACAATTACAATATAATTGCCTCACTCCCTCCTTCTCTTTCTTCCCTGAAAATTCTTCTGTACAGCTCTTCTTGCTCTCTTTCCTGTTTTTGGCTTCTTTTTTCATTAAATGTTGTTCCATACATAATGGATTTGGAACATCAGCTTTCTGTACTCAGAATTACATCATATAGCATGGCTTCTCTACAACTCATGATAGTTGTGTTTGCATGGCTCTGAAATTTATGTACCCAGCTTCTCAAAAGTAAGGTTTAGGTAGTGAGTTCCAAAGATTTCTTTATGTCTCTAGCTGCATCTTTTTGTCCTTTTTTTCTCCCAACAGACTGTATTCTTCAGATAAGCCTTTTTTCACACAGAAGAAAGATAGCTGTCCTGACATTGGGCCAGCAACCTCAAAGTAAAGGGAAATCTTTCCTCTTAGCTCCCTCAGAAAACTCTCAGGGAGAATTAAAATGAACGTCTCCCCGAACCACTAACTGTGCCTAAAGTGCTTTGTCCACACATATAGGTCTTTTTTAGAGTTGATAGCTTGGGTAGCTAGCAGGGGCCCAAGACTGTAGTCAACAGCTTTGTACATATCTCACTGAATGGAGAAAGTTCTTTGAAAGAAGAGTGTGTGTTAATAACAAAATGGTGAAAGGAAGTGAGTTTTGTAGCTATCCAGATGACTGGAATATGTATTAGCATAAACTGTGAACCAATCTATTTATCTTAAGCATGCAGAAAACAGCAAGATAAAATTAATGTGCTATTTGGTGACTAGAGCATTCTGTCATTATAGACAAAGGAGACTTCAGAAGCTCCACAGTATCCTGGATTGCCTTTTCCCACTTCCCAAAGCCCTCAACAGATATGGGAAGAATAAAGACATCAGGGGTTTAAAGAGGTTGTCATTTAATTCCATCTGGTGGCTTTTAATTGGAATTAGCAAGGGATGCTGCCTCGTGTTTTGAAGTTGTGATCAGTAAGGGAGTTGTATAAGATTAGGATTTCACAGTTGGAGAAGTTACTAATGAGACCAGGACCACAGAAGAGGTAAGCAAGTAGCAGAACTGAAAGAAAAATAAAGTTTGTTAACTATGGATCAAGAGCTATCTGTGTAGTCAATGATGACTTAGAAGCCACTAAGGGAGATTTGAAAATGTGAGTGGATATAGTGAATAAATCAAGAAATTAAAAAGCTAACTAACACAAAAGAAAAGAAACATGAAGCCAGATGGTATATGCCTCCAAGGAGAAGGAATTTCATATGTTGGAAGAATGTGACTTGAATATGACCAATGCACAATTCCACTCAAGTCTGTTTCACATTGCTGAGGCTAATGTAGCAAAATGCTTTGAACCAGGTGACCTGACAACAGAATGTATTATGGCGGTGCATGTCTTTAACCGCAGCACTCAGAAAGCAGATGTTGGTGGATATCTGAGTTCAAAGGCAGCCTGGTCTACAGAGTGAATTACAGGACTCATTCACACCCAAGGTTACACAGAGGAACCTTTCTCAAAAACCAGAAAAGAAAATAAAATAAATTTTAAAAAGAATGTATTATGGAGTCACCTTTCTGAAATTCAATGTCTAGGACAAGGTGTTGACAGTCAGTCAGTTCCTTCTGAGTACTATGAAGGTAAGATCTGTTTTAAGTCCTTTGTGCTGTCTTTTCTCTGCATCCCTTCACATTGATTCCTCTGTCTATATGCTTAAGTTCTCCTGACCCAGCAATCTATATGGATCTATAAATAAAGAACTAAGAATCAATAAAAACCCCCAAACAACTCATTGGGTTTAAAAGCACTAAAAACATCAAGGGAAAAGAAACTGGGAAGCAACTGTGAGTGAAAAGAGAAACAGAGACATGTTGAAGCACAGAAAGTGATCTGAAGTCATTGCTAAGGAAAAACCATGAACCTGGACAAGAATCCATAAAACTCAGAAACTATGTGGGAAGTAAATGGTTCAAGTAAGTCATGATGAATGGAAGTGTTAAAAAGATGTGAGTATGAGGAAGGGATCACAATCAGACACAGATCAAAACTACTGTAACAAAGGAAGCATTCCATTTCATATGTGGTGGTTTAAACAGGTATGGCTCCTATAGATTCATGTGTTTGAATGTTTGGCCACAGGGAATGGCAATACTAGGTGTGGCCTTATTAGAAGAGGTGTAGCCTTCTTAGAGGAAGGTATCACTGTGAAGGCAGGCCTTTGAGGTCATAAATGCTCAAGCTCTGACCAATGTGAAACACTTCCAGTTTCCTCCTGGCTGCCTTTGCATCATGATGTAGAACGCCGGGCTCCTCCATCACCATGTCTGCCTACATGTTGCCAAGTTTTCTTCCATGATGATAATGAACTAAACCTCTGAAACTGTAAGTCAGCCCCAATTTAATGTTTGCATATATAAAAATTGCCTTGGTTATGGTGTCTTTTACACAGCAATGAAAACCTTAACTAAGACCATGTACAATAACAGCCAGTGTGGGTATCCACTTTCAGTAGAGGGGCTACAAAATTTGAGTAAGAACAAAATACTGGACAAAATTTAACAGTGACTTTTCAGAGATGTGTTTCAGTTTAATTTATTGATTTTTGCTTGATCACCTGTGGTTAGAAGAATTAACACAAAATCTGCAACCTTAAGTTTCTTTAAATACATGTGTAGAAATCTTAGGCATAATATTGTCAGTGATGGGTGGAAGTATAGGAGCTAGTCCTTAGAGAAGCAACATGCTATTCCATATTTTGTGTAGTACAGTAAATAATCATTACTGAGATTTGAGGAGTACTATAATTCTTCTCATTAAAGGGCTTAACATTTCATGTCCTGACTTGACATCTTTGAGCCTTATCAGACCCCAAAGTTCTAAATGTAAGTGTCCTTGATATCACCAGATATTCTTGCTCCCCACTCAATGATAACAGTTCCCTACGTGGATGGTTCACATAAGAGTCAGACCAATTGTATCTTACCTAGTTCTCAATATAAGGTGTTTCCCTCTCCCTGTCAGCATGTTAAGTCATTCAAATGCATCAGTCACTTTTTCCTACTCTAAGTAGGTGTCATACCATGGCCCCAGTTTGATCATTCTGTTCTCAAGTACAACCACCTGTGCCTCCTTCTCAAGGGCTGTGTGATTAGTAAAATGCTGCTTGATTTCCTCTGCCTAGTACTGTGTGTCTGTAGTAGCCATCTTGTAATATTTAGGATAGGGGAGTATCATCGTGCTAAAGGGATAAGAGATTAAAGAGGCTTCGTAAGACAATGTGTTCCAGTATGAATTGCTAGGGGCTGATCTGAATTAAAGTTACCCAGCAAACTTATTGCAATGCCTACCATGGGGTTTCATATTACTTCAAACCTATAGAAGAACTCTGAGAATGGGAATATGAGTGCAAGTCTTAATGGTTAGCTTCCCTAGAAAACAGATTCTTAGATGGAGATCAACTAAGTAGTAATTGTGTTAGAAGTTCTCATGAGATCAAAACCTGTGCAAGTGTAAAGATAAGGACAGAGAACAGAAGAGAAACTAAAGGTTTCCTGGGGCTCAGTGTTAGGCAAAAGCTCAGCATGTGGAGTCTGAGAGATGGTCCTATAGAGTGGCCAGAACTTGGTCAATGTTGCTTTTCAGGCAGTCAAGATTGTATTGCTGACCTGAGTATATCATATTTCTTCAGATGAGAACAATTTCTAGAGGGAGTTGACAGTTAAACAACATTCTCTGCCACTGTGGCAAAACCCTTATATTTTGAGTTTGGGCTTGGTAGCATATTCTATCTTAGAGAACAGTTTCAGGATTCCTGGGAATATCTCTTTGTATTAGTTCTGGGAACCAGTACTCTAAGATTCTGCTAAAATTTTGTCTTGAGAAGGCATAAAAGATTAGTGGGGTAAACTTTAATCAATGCTCCTATGCAATGGTGTTCTTTTTTTCTCTCTCTCTCTTGAGCCATTATGGATTTCTCCCAACTACAAATAACAACTCTGTCAGTCTAGATGGTTTATCAGTGTCACGATCCAAACTCCATCCTTGAGTAGTACACTGGCCTTCTCCAGGCATTAGCTAGTTTATGTTTCCATTAGCCTTCACTCAATATTGGTATTTTGTCTTATTTTTGTTTTCACTGCTGTGATAAAAACTATGACTAAAACCAATTTGGGGAGGTAAAAGTTTCATTTCAGCATCCACAATATGGTTCATCATGAAGGGAAGTCAGGGCATAAACTCAAGGAAGAAGACTGCACTCAGGAACCAAAGAAAGATTATGGATGGCTCAGGGATGACACTCACCACAGTGGGCTGGGCTTTACCCACATCAATCATTAATCAAGAAAATCCCTATAGCCTTGCCTATAGGACAATATTATGGAGGTATTTTCTCAATTGAGGTTTTCTCTTTGCAGATGACCTTAGCTCATGATACCCTGACAAAAACTAAGCAACACAACATCTTAAAACAGTTACATGAGATGACCACATGGATCACCTGGGTCTCACATGTATTCTTCCACATTCCAATTCTGTAACAATAACTCATCTCCTCTCCTACTTTCCAGTCAATTACCCCTGTCTGAATGAAGATTCTTTTCTCCTTAGTTGATATCCTGGTACTGAATTCCAATATGCCCAGGTTTAAGTTGAAATATTACCACAATGTGACTATTTTACTACAAATGTAATATAATTGGAATCAAAATTTCAATGGTATTTTAATTGGGAATAAAATAAAAATCCCCAAACTTGTATACAAACAGAAAGGGCCAAAAATATTCAAAGATGTCTTGAACCGAAATTTTAAAGCTTGAGACCTCATATTGCCAATTTCAAAATATGCTACAAAGTTATATAGTAATGAAAACAGCATGGTGAAGGAATAAAAACAAATAGAAAGACGAATGGAACAGAATAATGAAATGAGAACTATATGCACACATTTATTGTCAATTGATTTTCAACTAAACTAAATTGTATGTTAAAATCATACAATGGGGAAAGGAGAGTATATTTGATAAAGATTGCTGTATAGCCACATTCAAAAGAATGAAACTTGACCTTTATCTCTCAGTATATAGAAATGTCCATTGAAAATTGGTAACATTTAAATGAAAGATCTGAAATAATTACACTGATCAAAAAAAAAGGAGATATATTCATGTAATTAAATAGGGCAGTGATTTTAATCAATATTACGAGAAACACAGACAATAAAATCAAATATCGACATTTGGGTACACATCAAACTAAAAACTTTCAGCAACAAAAAGAAAATAATCAATAGAATGGACATACATACGGATAGGAAAGAAGTATATGTAAGATAATGTCACTAATTACTAGAAAATATCAATTAGTACCATAATTGTGGTCATCCCCAGCAAAGGACGATCAGGGCTCACTACCTGGGGCGGCTTGCACTGATGCGAATACAGCCGGAGAGTATGTGACCTGATATTGGAGAGTCTGCCCAGAGACTAACAACCAATGGCAAGCTTGGAGACTGTGTGGAGGAACCTAGTTGGTCACTCAAAGCTATACAATGTCTTCTCTTTTCCGGAAGAAACGAGTCTGCATCCGCTCACCCTCGGATTGCATTCATTGGATTCCCGGTGTCTGTGTGATGACTCTGTGCCTCTCACCCCTTTGGCCTGGACTCCCTGTCCTCACCCACTGGCTGGACCCTTGGGAGGAGGACCAACAGCTGGCACAAAATGTGGACTTGTCCCCCTCAGTGTCTGCAAAGTGCCCCATTTGTGTGTTTCTCTGCTGTTCATGGGTGTACATGCAGACCCCTCTCTGTGTGTTTCTCGGCATCTCATGGGTGAGCGAGCAGCCCCTCTCCCCTCTTTTTCTCTCTGGTTCTCGGTTCTCCTTCTACACCTCCTATGTGACAGAGTGACCCTCAAGGAGTACTCACCAGGAAGAGGGGTAGCCAATGACGAGAAAGGTCTCAAGAGCTGGGGCAACTTAAGACAGGCACCTTTGCTTGAGGAGAAGCACCCAAAGCTTGGGGCCAACAATGGCGGAGCGAAGGATCCTGTCTCCCAAGGTCACAATAAAGAAAATAAAAAGGAAGATTTGTGAGCATCCTCAGCAAAGGGCCATTCAGGCTCATGGCCTGGGGCAGCTTCCAGTAATATGACTGTGGAAGTAGTCAGACTATTGGAAAGTCTGCCCAGAGACAAACAACCAATGGCAGGCTCAGAGATGGTATGGAGAAACCTGATCCATTGTCCAAAGCTCTATAACATGCTTTCTCTTCTGGAATAAATGAGTCTGCATCCTCTCATTCTCGATTTGCATTCACCTGACTCCTACTATCTGTGTGATGACTCCACACTTCTCACTCCCTCAGCCTGGACCCCCAGTCCTCACCCACAGGCTGGACCCTTGTGAAGAGGATCAACACATAATATCATATCACTTCACTCCAATAAAAATGACTGTTATCAAACATACAAAACATTAGGCCAGGTGTGGTGGCACACACTTTTAGGCCTAGAACTTGGGAGGACAGAAAGATTTCTATGAGTTCAAGGTCAGGCTGTCTACATGGCAAGATTGATGCTGGATAGGGCTATAGAGTAAGACTCTGTCTCAAAAACAAAATTAAAAAAAAAATGACAATAGATATTGGTCAAGATGTGAGGAAAAGGGGATGGTTTTACACTCCTGGTGGATTAGTACAGCCATACAGCTGTATGAGTGTTGTGTTTGTTTGTTCGTTTTCAAAAGCAAAAATGTACCACTTTTCAACCACAAGTTGAAAAGAAATGAATTACTATTATTTAAGAGATAATTGCTCTCACATGTGCACTTCATCACTTTTCACAATAATCAACTTATTAAATCAACTTATGTATAAAGAAATAAAACGTACTACATGTACATAGTAAAATAGAAGTCACACACACAAACAAGGATAGTCTATGGGTTATGAAAGCAACAATGAACATAGTGAACATTAAGTAAAATAATCTTGTCCCAGAAAAGAAAATACATATAAGCTCTCCCTTACACTGGAAAAATAAAGAAGACAAGGGATACTTTCAAGAAATCTACTGTATTGAGTCAAAGTGACGGCTCATCAGGTCAAGTCTTATGACCAGAGTTTGATTCCTGGGACCTATACGGTGAAAGGAGAGAACCAGCCCTGAAAGTTGTTCTCTGATTGCCACATGTATGCCATGTGTGCATGCATGTGTGGGTGCATTTGTGAGTGAGTGTGTGTGTGTGTGTGTGTGTGTGTGTGTGTGTGCGCGCGCGCACGTGCATGCTTGAGTGTTTGATTAAGAAAAAGCCCACAAGGCTTCAACTGTACACAAAAAAACCACTGAGGCAACTGAGGAATAATAGAAACAGGACAAATAGTCTTCCACAGTAAAGATCATACCAATTGGTTATCCAAAAAATATGGTCAGCCCTAAATATATATATATATATATTTAAAATGCAAGTAACATTATACAGACTGAGCAGGTCACATTTAGAAGCATGTGTGTGTGTGTGTGTGTGTGTGTGTGTCCAGTATCTGTGAAAATAAACTTTTATGTCCACAGGGTGGCAGAAAAGCATCATTTACTTCTCTACTTCCATTAACCCCTCACAATACTTCTGAAGCTTGCTAATGTTTGAAAGTAACAGCCTTGGAGATCAATTTTTTTATTTGCCTCTGCTCTCATTAAAGTATTTTTATTTATTGGAATTTCAAAAAATGACCAACAATCAAGTGAGCTTTTCAAAATGGAGATACCTTTGGCTTTCCATAACTTCAAGAAATGAAAATCAAGTTTTAAGATAGATAAAATGATGTTACTTGAATTCTACGTGGAATTAAATTTTTGTTCACTAAGCAAATATTTAATGGAAATTGTATGCCAAACCTTATTCTCCACATATTACAAAAGTTGAACACTATCTGCAGTATCTGAATGTGTTGTTTTAACAGTATATACAGTAGTCTTTAGCAGAAATCATCCACATTTCAAGTGTTGGAGTATTTTTTTGTCATCATACTGTTATACTTTCATTTGTCCACTAGTGGACACTGTTGAACTGTTAGCTGGTTTTGATACCTGGTGAAAAGGCAAAAGACAGCATGAATGGAAAAATAAAATCAAAATTAACATATTCACAGTCTTTCTACAAAATGCTTATTTATTCAGCATGTAACAAGCTAATAAATGTTTATGTCAATCATACTTAGAATAGCAAAGTTATAAACAGCTAAACTTACATTACTCATGAAGAATATTGTTACAGCAGGGAGCACTGCTTGATGGCTAATCACATAATTAAACAACAAAACAGTGCTCTTTTCCTAAGAGAAATAACATGATTTCACTTCATGAAAAGTTATTTTCCACTTTCAGTTCCTATTTTTTCAAATGTCTTTGTTCACTTTGAAACACTGTCAACCTTTCTTCATGATTTAACCAAATACTGAAATACAGAAAACGATAAGCTATCATTAAAAGGTGTACCTGTGATAAAATTTGAGGGGCAAAATACAATGATTGAATTTTAAATAAAATGTTTTTTTTAACTATAGTGAATTAAACTTTGACTCATAATAGAGATTTAAGAACTTCTGTCAGGATCATTATCTGAGCTACTGTGATATGGAGTCAGTAATTATAATATTTCAGGAAGTATTTTTAATAAAACGACTATGTGTTATATAATAAAATATAGAAATAAACTCCAGTCTTAGCTTTTTTGGTGCTGCCTGACTTTGACCAGTTGCCAGAATTCTCTGGTCTTCCATATACTTATCTAGAAGAGTGAAAATAACACCTTCTGAGTATGTTTATTATGAGGAAGAGGTAAGCACTGTAAATGAAGGGTATGGGAAAGTTCCTGGTTCAAAGGAGAATGTCAGCAAATATTAGTTTTATTTGTATCCCCTAAAGAATATAATATCAAAAGATAACTGAAAAGGGCTGAGATGACACAAAAGCTATAGCTTTTAACTAAGCATGGGAAACAATAATTTGTTGATTAATTTTTCTCTATCTAGTACATAAGTTCTTTAAAGGAGCTAGTGCATTTTGATCACTGTTAAATTCCCAGTTCCGAACAAACTACACAGTCTATATAATAGACTGTAGCAGAGGAATGACTTTCACAATTCGTAGTTGGAGTAGAGCTCTGCAATAAGGAGATTAGTAAGGAAAAGACAATCTGAAGTGTATTGTCACTTATGCATGGGCAACACCTAGGAAATGAGTAATTCTCAAGGGAATGGCTTTGGGTTCTAGTTCTGTATCAGATCCTCAAGAAAACCAATGAATTTTCAGGGACATTTCAATATATTTGAGTCCCAATGGAGAGAAACTTAAGGGAAGTCAACTAAATGACAGATAGAGTCTAGTTAGTGAAGCTTCTAAGTTTAGATGTTTCTGGTACCACTGCCAGCCTGATAAGAGTGCAAAGTCATCTTTGGAGTCCATATTCTGTCTTTAACCTTTGTCTTTCCTGGTAGAACAGGGAACAGGATGACTTTATGTCTTTGCGACTGTCTATCCTGCTCTTAGACAAATGGAGAAAGGGCAGAACATGTTGCTTCATGTGCTTCTTGTCTACAACTCAGCAAACAATTCTTATTTAAAGGTAGATGCTGGGCTACAATCCATAGGGCACAATTCATATTTGTTGAATGAATGAATATGACATTTGATCTAGAAAGCCCAATTTAATTCATGTGACATGAACATTATACTGCTATGAAAATGGTGATGATAATAATAATAAAATAGTCCCAAATGTGTTAGTTCTGACAACTGTGTATATGGACTCAATTAGCTGCACTCGACAAGGCTCCCTCTAAGTTCTCCAGGCTGTCAATCCAACTAATTTCTTTTTTTATTTTTTCCCAACTAGTTTCTAATATGAAATTCAAGGGCCAGGAAAGCCTGGAATCAAATAGGATTTCCTGCCAATTGCAGACTTTGTCATGTTTGAACACTACCTACAATCATCCTGTAGAGGGTGGCAATATCACTCTAAACATGACATATTTTTGAAATGTAGGCTTGCCCAATATCTTAATATCATGTTCTTAGACTTGATTCTACCATTCTCTACCCTCATGTCCCCCAAATATTAGCCAAATGTGCTATGCTGTTATTGGTCCTGAGTAGAGTGCTAGCATACAAAGGTTACAATAACTGCTCTGCTCATGTGTGCATAAGAGAGAGGGATGGTAGACTGATTCGCCATGGCTCACTCATAATCAGTTTCATCTTCACTTTTTGCAAAGTATAATCATACTCTTTCCAGTTGCTGAGTTCTTGGCTTACAATGTTTTCTCTTTTTACTTCGCATATACTTTACAAGTGCTTTCTCCTCTACCTTAGAGAAAGCCATATCTCAGAAAGCCAAGTAGAAGTATTTGTTGGGGTCCAAAAAATTTAGACTAAAAGTCAGACAAACATGGCTTAGATTCTAAGCTCCTCCACTTCCTAGATCTATCCTTAAGAGCATCAGTTATTTTGTATGTAAAATAACGCTGATATCTGCCATACCTATAATGACTTATGGGAACAAGATATGCTGTGGAACAAGAGATATGAGTGTCCACTTTACATAAAAGCCTCAGCAAAGGTCCTTTCTCAAGTTCAGAGGTGACGTCTCTGCCATTCCAACTACACCAAAATGTGTCATCATGTTGTCTCTATGTTCTTTTTTAAGTGCTATATGCCAGTACCCTGTGCAACAAAATCTTCTGATGAACACATTAATCTTTGTAAGGGCTATCACCCCATTTGACAAGATTTCTAAGAGCCTAGTACTTGCTGCAAGGTAAAGATAGAATATGACTCCTAGACTAAAGAGACACCTAAGAGGATTCCAGAGTCCTCTTCTTCAAAATCAATGTATTCATTACATACCTAACCAGATTCCAGACCTATGGCACCACATCTGAGGAAGACACACTGAAGCAAGGGCTTGTGTCTACAAAAGGACTTCATCCTCATCCAGAGCCCATGCTCTTCTCCAGAATGATCCTAAACCACATAAGGCTAATTCCAGAAGGTCTTTGCTTCCTATATTTCCATCTACAGTATTTTCAACTTATACTTGGCTCACTCGGACATAACCTCATCAGAATTAGAAGGAAAACTACATTTCAGTCAGGAACCACAGTTTAGTAGGTGTTCAGAACTTTTCTAGGTACTTTACATGAGCTTATTCACTGAGTGCTCATTTAAATCCTCTGATGTAGGTACTATTATTATCCTTATTTTATAGAAATCACATAATTGTTAGGCAATTGAGACAAGATTTCAATCGTATGCATTTTTTTCTTACAGTATTCAACACTACCTTATATTTCATTAAACTTACTCAGTTTCATTTAAGTTAACCTTGATGTTCAGCCTAATTATGAATTTGAAATGTATCTATTCTCTCTAATATGTGTGTGTTCATTGGCACTTGATTCCACATAATTCTCATGATGGTTGCTAAGTGCTACTACTCCTACTTACTTGACCATATGAGTCCTTAGATTTCACTTCCACCTTGCTGATACCAGCCACAAATAGTCTCAATGTTGGTAACACTGAACAATGATTACATTATTTATTTTGCTTTGAAAGTAATTTTAAAAATAAAATTCCTTTTCTTGAGGGGGTATGTTAAGACAGAGTTTCTTTGTGTAGCCTTGGATATTTTGGAATTAGCTTTGTAGACCAGGCTGGCCTTGAACACACAGAGATCCACTTGCTTCTGCCTCGTGATTATAGGAGTACATCACCACAGCCTAGCTAAGAGTCTTAAGTCCAGTTAAATAACTTCTAGTTCCTGCTAGGATAAGACTGTCACTACTACACTAGGGTTTGTGCCATGCTGATTGTGGTTGTGGTTCATAGTTGTCATGTCTGGTTGGGACTGTTGGATTTTCCCTCCTTTAAAAGCTAGTATGGTGCCTCCTAGTACCATGAAAGCTAGTCCTGGTAGAGGAGGTTTTCAGATCAGTTCCAGGCCAGGGGCTTTGGGGCTCTATGTTTAAAGCACATGATGTGTTCATCAATAGGGACTTACTTCCCTCCTCTTGGGGCCACTCAAAGGCAAGAGCAATAAACTGTAATGTCTTAGGAGTCTCTTAAACAGTCCTGGCCAACAACTCAGAAGAAGGCTTCTCATGCCTCTTGTTGGAGTTTTTGTTACAAGGTCTTTGGCTCTTAAAGAGAACACTATCAACTCAAATGGATAATTTCATTTAAGCATATTTATATATTAGCATGTATTATAGGATTATTTTAGCTAAATAGTTAACAGTATTGATTTCTCATGACTTTTTTCAGGATACTTATTGTTAAGCTACTCTTTTTTGTATTTATCTTCTTCCCCACCCTCTAATTTGGGGCCCTCATTTTCTCCGCACATCAGATCACTTGTATTCCCCTCTCAGTTGCTACCCAGTCTCCTACTCTCAGCAATCTCCCATTTTTACTTCTTTGGATTAAGCAGTTACTTCAAAATATATATTTAAATTATGCCTGGTACTGGAAAACTAGCCATGGTTAGTGACATCATGGATCTTTGAAGAGAACCTTCAACTGCCAGCATACTAAGTCATCAAAATCTCTACCTATATTATAGATAATGTTACACTCAAAACAAGTGTTGTTCTCATGCCTCATCAAGGAAGATTCTTTTTGTAACAGACAAAGACCATTACAGAAATCCACAATCAATCAAAATACAAAGGGGAATCCAGCCTCAACAGATACATCTATAACACAATTCTCAGACCAAAGACTCAGGGGTCATATGAAAGAGGGAACAGAAACATTGTAAGAGCCAGAGGATCAGGGAACTTGCTGTGAGATTATTCTCTTAGTAATGTCATAAGATACACCTCAAAAAACTCTCACCAACATGACTATCTACCCATGACCTGAACAAGTAGAACAACAATAGACATGTTAATGTGGACAGGCAAAAAAAAAAAAATCTTAGGTGGCCTCAGCCCTAGAAAATGAGATATAAGCAAATATATACAGATGCATACATATATATGTATAATATGTTTATTTATATATATATATATATAATGTGGATTGGATTAATTCACTAAATCTCTCCTAATACCTAAGAAAGAAGGAATTTGTACACTCATTTTACAGATAAGGAAACTGAAGCTTATTGAGATTAAGGATAAAGTAACTTTCTAAAGGTCACAGAGCTGATAAAAAGCAGAATCAAGATCAACTCTTTTAAATTTTAATTCAAAACCATGCTCTTGACTGCTATTTGATAATGTCTTCCTGTCTAATGTTACTAATCACCATAATGGTTTTGGAAAATAAAACAATACAAATGATACAATGAGTTTCTTATTCATATTTATAAATAAACTGGCCTCTACCAAAAAGGCCTGAAATTTTTCTTGGACTCAAGTACCATACCTACCCATATCACTCTGCATGCTTTAATATATAAGAATGTAATCAAAAGTTTAAATCTAAGCAGTATCAGCCCACACATTCCACCTAGAATAAAAATACGCTCACACACAAATAATTATAGTTCATAATAAAAGCTGCCTAAATCAAGTTTGGGAACACTCTTCAATACAGCCTGGAGTGCAGCGACAACACATTGAATTGATTAAAAAGACAAGGTCAAAACTGTTGGGCACATTCTGGCACTTTTACTACTCCTTACCCCACATAGATTGTCAGCATTCAAGATGGCATCTTTCCAGGATGGAACTCTAAGCCTTGGCTCCAATAGGGAGAAGAGTTGACGCCGTTGCCCAAACTACACTTTATTGTTTTATTTATTTATTTTTTTCTTGGAGAGATGCCTGAAGTACTAACACAAGATGTTCCTCTTTGCTTCACCCAACTTTTAACTCATACAGGGTTGCAAAGCCATGAGTGTTTCTTGAAAATATTGTGAAATAAAATCACAATCTACTGATGCCTAGGGCAATATATTACAGAGAAACACAGGAGGAAAGAGTTTCTTTGGGACATTATGGTACCAAATGTGCCACTGTACACTGGGGAATTTAGAAAGGTATAAGCATCCAAAAGGGGAGTTTCTAGCCTCAGAAAAGACCTCAGGACATCTTTACTATTCACTATTTGTTTCTGTAACAAACTGATGGAGAATATCAAGATAAGAAAGCAAAGTTTTGTTTTGTTTTGTTTCTCACAGCTTGAATTCATGGCTACTTGACTACATACTTCTGAACTTGTAGTAATGCAAATGATTATGGCTGAAAGGCATAGAAGAGGAAAGATGCTTACCTTGTAAAAGCCAACATGAAAGAGAGCAAGATAAAAAAGGTAGATATACCATATAAGATATACCTTCAGAGTCATATCCCTGGTGACTCACTTTCTCTAGCTCAGCCCCACTGCTTCTTCAACTAGGAATTCATCAATGACAATTTATAAAGTCATAGTCCTCATAACCCAATCATCTCTCAATAGCACCACCAGTTTGAATACATGAGCCTTTTGAAGGAACACTTTATATTCAAATCATAACACCTTTACCTCTGGGAGATTTCTACATTTAGTGAAAAGTGAACATAATTCAAATTTGTCAACAGCCTTTCTTTCTTCCTCCTACTCTTCTCCCTCCACTTCTTCTACTTTTTCCTCCTCTTACTCTATTTTCCTTCTACCTCTTATTCTTCACTCCTTCTTCCTCCTACTCCCACCTCCCACATGGCAGTCAAAAAAAGTTAGACACATCAAAGAACAAAATGAATGTAAAAAGGCAATCTAAAGGATGAAATACAGTATTTGAAAATTGTGTATCTTCAGGACTCTATGCACACTGCCCATATGTATTACATACACAGAGAAGCACAAACATATAAAATAAAATAACAAAAAATCTTAAAAATAAAAAATTAACCTACTTGGTTTTAAGTTCCCATTGTTCTTATAAGTCACAATAACACATGCCATTTGACATCTGATATTTTTAGAATTATTCTGTGTTTTACTGTTAAAAGTAAGGACCTTGTGTCTGTGACAAAGCTAATTGCTTTTTCATGAGGGTCAAAAACCACTTGTAGTGACTCTGTGACTTCCCAATAGACTTGTCATTTACTCAAGTAAACACTTGTCTAATAGACACATATAACCATATAACGCTGTGCAAAGTCCAGAGAGAACCTCAAAAGATACTTTAAGGTTCACCGCAGATAAACAACATAAATGATATGCTCCAGGGGACATGTGAATAAAGTAGTTCAGTATTTAAAACAGTAAGCTCAGAAAATCATACTGCCTGCATTTGATCCCATTTATGCTATTTGCTAGTTGTGATGAATTATTTAACTTCTCTGTGTTCCAGTTTATTCTTCTGTAAAATGGAGAGATTCCTGTCATTTGCCTAATGAAGTTGCTGTGAAATAAAATGTCTTGGGAAAAAAAAAAAAAAAAAAACAACATTCAGAATAGTACCAGAAACATACCATATGCTTCTGTTTCTATTCATTTGCCTATCTTTGAATATTTCTGCCCTTGAGTATCTTTCTTCATCTCTGCACTCTTTTCTCTTTATTGAGCATCCCTAAGAAACCATTTCACACCTATGGCTTCAGTTGCAACCTATGGTTATGTCAGTTTTGAGCGTAGTAGAAGCATTAAGATCTCAAAATCTCCAAGTACAAATACCTTCCATGCGCCATCTTGGTCCACTTGTAATTACTATACTTTCTCAAAAGAGTTGGCTGAGAATTCTAAACTCTGTTCCATAAAAATTCTACCTTAATGAGTGGTCAAACATGTGATTCTTCCCCTTAGATATTTTACAGTAGTAGTTTCTGAGGACAGATACCTTAAAGAATATAATGCACTATTTTAACAACCTCCTCTAAGAATACATACATGAAATCAGAGCTCATATAAATTTTATAAAAGTTTCAGACACTGGGGAAAACACAAACCTCTGTTAAAGTAATGTTATTCTTTAGGCCCTTGTTGTAGTGTTTACAACTTAGTAAAGAGGTCTAGAAACAAAGGCAAAATTTAAAGAAATGAGAAATTTTATGGATAAGACTTAGATGTGGGTTGGATGGATCCACCTACTATGTTTTCACTTTCCTTTTGGGCACAGGATGACAACGTGGACTGGGCAAGTTCAGAAGCCTCAATCCTACACAAAAACTATGGGCAACTAAGGAATGCTGACAGGGGGAATATGATCTTTCCCAGGGAAGAACAGTTTGATTGGTTATCAAATACTAAATGGTCAGCTACGAAAACATACAAGGAACATTGTATAGACTGAGCAGGTTATATTTAGGAATATACACACAGAGAGAAACACATGCATAAACACACACAGACACATGCATTGACACACACAGGCACACACAAACACACGTACATGCACACGTACATGCAATACCAGTTAGTAAAAAGAGGCCATAATTTTGAAAGAAATAGCAAGTGGTTTAACAGGAGGGTTTTAAGGGAAAAAAGCAAAGAAGTGTTTTGATTATATTATAATCTCAAAATTTTTAAAAATATATATATTAAAAAGTAAAAAAGAGGGAGGAACAGGATGACAGCGCCAGGAGAACACTGCGTCTGAGGAGCAGGACAACATTTTCCGTACAGCAACCAAGAGACTGAACTCTGGGCCCTAAAACAACAGCGATCGTGTTTCCCAGGTGAGAGGAAAAACCCACAGCGTGGGAATCAGTCGGGTCCACTCTCAGGTCACCCAGCCAGAACCCAGAAGAGATCCTGGGTCTCGCAGATACTAGGTTGCCAGACCAGAGCCATACGCCTGCTTGTCCCATCACCTTCCCAGGCTAATTGGTAGGCACAAAAACACCAGAGACTGGGAGTCCCAGTTGTGAGAAAAACCCACAGGGAATGAAGGAAACAGACTGGGCACGAATCACCCAGGCTTTCCCTGGAAAAGATCTTGCAGACCTGCGGCTACAACCCGCCATCACTGAACTGGGCACAAGCCGTGAGCACAGAGAGTTGTGAGACCAGCTCTCTGGCACAGACAGAGCTGTGCGCTCCAGGGCAACAGAGAATGGGAGTCCCTGTCGGGAGTAAACCCCACAGGGAAGGAAGGAAATGGGGACCCGAATTAGGTCATCCAGTATATCCCTGGTAAAGGTCCTGCAGACAACGATGGGCACACGCGCCGCCAGCCCAGAAACCTGCTCTGTACCAACTATTCCTCACAGACAGAACTGTGCGCCCCAGGGCACCAGAGATTTGGAGTCACTGTCGGGAGAAATCCTCACAGGGAATGAAGCAAACGGGATGGACTTAGGCCACCCAGTATAGCCTTGGAAAAGGTCCTGCGGACTGGCCCAACCCAGGGACTCACTGTGTACCAGATAGCCTGCTGTTACCAGGAGAGCAGTACTCAGCCGCTACAGATTACCGCTTCGGTACTGGGGCACAGAGCCCCAACCTCAGACATACAAAACCCTGGGGTCCCCGAGATCAACACCCAGACACTGCTCCAAGGGGCATCCATTTATCCCTAACAAAACTGATAAAACCACGGGACACCCAGGTTACAGCAGAAGCTCACTAAATTTACAGCAAGAAACTGAAAAGCAGGGCAGCTGTCTCCAGGACTTCTCCAGGAGAGAGGAGAGCCCTCTCAACTAACAAGGACCACAGTACCACTCAGGTCTCTATGCCTGAGGTGAGCTGTAGCAACTCCTGAAACACACCACCCATACAGTGACTATACCCAAAAAGCTGAGAAGGATTCCTTCAGGAAAACCATCTTCCTGCCAAGGGGATTCTCTCCACCACAGGATTCCAGAAACCACCAGAAACTAACTTCAAACACCTAAGATAGCCTAATGGGCAGAGGCCAGCGTAAAAGCTCAACCAACAAAAGACAAAGCAATATGGCATCTCCAGAAACCAGTTATCCAGGGGAAAGTAGCCCTGGACACCCCAGCATAATTAAAGTTCAAGAAGATGACCTAACATCTATGCTCACAAAGAGGATAACAGAGGAAACAAATAAAATGCGTAAAGAACTACAGGAAGATAAACTCAAACAGATTATGGCCATCTGAAAAGAAATAGAAGATAAAGAAAAATAGATTATGGCCATCCATGAAGAAAAAAAAGGGAGTTGCAGCCAAACAATTTGTGGCGTTTAGAGAGGAAATAATTAAATCACTGAAAGAAATAAAAGAAACAGAGGATTGTTCAAACAAACAGCTGAAGGAATTAAAGGAAAATACAGTCAGACAGGTGAAGGAAACCAACAAAACAGCTCAAGACCTGAAGATAGAATTGGAAAAATTTAAGAAAACACAAATGGAGGAAATTGTGGAGAGAAAGAACTTAGGGAAGAAAACAGGAACTGCAGAGGTAAGCATAACCAACAGACTACAAGAGATGGAAGAAAGAATCTCAAGTGTGGAAGATACAAAGGACGAAATTGATGTATCTGTCAAAGAAAATGTTACATCTAAAAAAATTCCTGACACATACCATCCAATAAATTCAAGACAACATAAAAAGACAAAACCTAAGAATAAAAGGAATAGAGGAAAAAGAAGATTCCCTCCTCGAAGGCCCAGAAAATATTAACAACAAAATCATTGAAGAAAATTTCCCCAACTTAAAGGAGAGGCCAATAAGAATACAAGAGGCCTACAGAACACCCAATAAATTAGACCAGAAAGGAAAATCCTCCCACCACATAATAATCAAAACAGTAAGTGTATAGAACAAAGAAAAAATACTACAAGCTGCAAGGGAAAAAAGCCATGTAACGTATAATGGCAAATCCACTAGAATCATACCTGACTTTTCAACAGACTATGAAGGCCAGAAGGGCCTGGATGGATACCATGCAGACCCTAAGAGAACACAGATGTCATCCGAGGCTACTATACCCAGCAAAACTCTCAGTCCTCATAGACAGAGAAAACAAAATATTCAATGACAAAAACAAATTTCAACAGTACCTAAACACAAATCCAGCGTTACAGAAGACACTAGAAGGGAAAATACAATCCAAGAAGTCAAAGACTTGTATGAAAAAAATTTCAAGTCCCTGAAGAAAGAATTAGAAGAAGATATGAGAAGATGGAAAGATCTCCCATGCTCATGGCTTGGCAGGATTAACATAGTAAAAATGGCCATCTTACCAAAAGCAATCTACAGATTTAATGCAATTCCCATCAAATTGCCAACACAATTCTTTACAGATCTTGAAAGAAAAATTCTCAGCTTCATATGGAATAACAAGAAACCCAGAATTGCTAAAACAATCCTCTACAATAAAAGATCTTCTGGAGGTATCTCCATCCCTGAACTCAAACTGTACTATAGAGCAACAGTTATAAAAACTGCATGGTACTGGCATAGAAACAGAATGGTGGATCAATGGAACCAAACAGAAGACCCAGAAATAAACCCACACATTTATGGACGCCTGATTTTTTACAAAGATGCCAAAACCATACAATGGAAAAAAGATAGCATCTTCAACAAATGGTGCTGGTCCAACTGGATGTCCACATGTAGAAAAATGAAAATAGATCCATATTTATGGCCCTGCACAAAACTGAAGTCCAAGTGGATCAAAGACCTCAACATAAAACCAGACACATTAAATCGGCTAGAAAAAAAAGTGGGAAATACCCTAGAACTCATTGGTACAGCAGAAAACTTCCTGAACAGAACACCAATAGCACAGACTCTAAGAGCAACAATCAATAAATGGGACCTCATGAAACTGAAAAGCTTCTGTAAAGCAAAGGACACCGTCATCAAAACAAAGCGACTGCCTGCAGATTGGGAAAGAATCTTCACCAACCCTTTATCTGACAGAAGACTCATATCCAGTATATATAAAGAACTAAAGAAGCTGAAAAGCAGCAAACCAAGTAATCCACTTAAAAAATGGGGAACAGAGCTAAACAGAAAATTCTCAATAGAGGAATATCGAATTACAGAGAAGTACTTAAAGAAATGCTCAACCTCATTAGCCATTAGGGAAATGCAAATCAAAATGACCCTGAGATTTCACCTTACACCCATGAGAATGGCCAAGATCAAAAACTCAAGTTACAACACATGCTGGAGAGGTTGTGGAGAAAGAGGAACACTTCTCCACTGCTGGTGGGAATGTAAACTTGTACAACCACTCTCGAAATCAATCTGGCGCTTTCTCAGACAACTAGGAATAGCGCTTCCTCAAGATCCAGTCCTACCACTCCTAGGCATATATCCAAAAAGGCTCAAGTACACAAAAGACATTTGCTCAACCATGTTTGTAGCAGCTTTATTTGTAATAGCCAGAAGCTGGAAACAGCCCAGATACCCCTCAACTGAAGAATGGATGCAGAAACTGTGGTACATCTATACAATGGAGTATTACTCAGCAATGAAAAATAAGGAAATCATGAAATTTGCAGGTAAATGGTGGGACCTGGAAAGGGTCATCCTGAGTGAGTTGTCTCAGAAGCAAAAAGACACACACGGTATATACTCACTCATATAAACATACAACATAGGATAAACCCACTAAAATTTGTACATCTAAACAAAGTAAGCAAAAGAGAGGACCCTAACTAAAATGTTCAATCCCCATCCTGAAAGGCAAAGAGGATGGACATCAGAAGAAAAAGAAAACAGGAAACAACCTAGGAACCTGCTACAGAGGGCCTCTGAAAGCCAGAAGAAGAAAACAGGAAACAACCTTGGAACCTGCCACAGAGGGCCTCTGAAAGCCTCTGCCATGCAGACTGTCAAAGCAAATGCTGAGCCTGATGGCCAACTGTCAGGCAGAGTGAATGGAATTTTATGTAAGAAGTGGGAAATAGGAAGAGCTGGAGAGGACAGGAACTCCACAAGGAGAGCAACAGAACAAGAATATTTGAACACAGGGAACTTCCCAGAGACTCATACTCCAACCAAGACTATTCATGGAGATAATCTAGAACCCTGACAATGCAGCCACTTCTGATGAGAACTGATAGACTAAGATCAGAAAGAAGGAGAGGAGGACCTCCCCTATCAGTGGACTTGGGGAGAGGCATGCATGCAGAAAGGGGGGGGAACCGGGAGGGGAGGAGGGAGGGGCTTATGGGGGGATACAAAATGAATAAAGTGTAATTTTTAAAAAGTTAAATAAAAACTTAAAAAAAAAGATTCCATGCACTCAGCCCAAAGTTTGGCTATGAGTTTCAGTATCTGCTTCAATAACCTGCTGATTAGAGTCTTTCAGAGGCCCTCTGTAGTAGGCTCCTGTCCTGTTCCCTGTTTTTCTCCTCTTCTAATGTCCATCCCATTTGTCTTTCTGAGTGAGGATTGATCATCTTACCCAGGGTCCTTCTTCTTGCTTAGCTTCCTTAGGTGTACAGATTTCAGTATGTTTTTATCCTATATGATATGTCTATATCCACTTATAAGTGAGTATATACCATGTGTGTCTTTTTATTAATTATAATTTATTTACTTTATATCCCCAGTGCAGCACCCTCCCTCATCTCCTACGAGTCCCATTCACCCTCCCTTCTCTCCCCCTATGCTCTTTCACTAGTTCCCTACTATCTGAGGCTAGCCCATCAGGTCTATCAAGGCTGACTGCTTCATCTTCCTTTGTGGCCTGGCAAGGCTGCACCCCTCCCCCAGGGGGAGTTGATCAGAGAGCCAGCCACTGAGTTCATGACAGAGACAGCCCTTTTTTCCCTTACTAGGGAACCCACTTGGAAACTGAGCAGCCTGTATACATCCTCTGAACAGGGTATAGGTTCTCTCTATGAAAGTCTCTATGCGCCAGACTATTGAAGGAGATACTGATACTCATAGCTAAACTCTGGGCAGAGTGCCAGAAACCTTATGGAAGAAGAGGGAGATAGAAAGACCTAGAGTGGACAGGAACTTCCCAAGGAGAACAACAGAGCCAAAAATCCTGGGCCCACAGAATCTTATAGAGGCTGATACTCCAACCAAGATGAAATTTTTAAAAACAAATCTGTTTTACTCCAAGTCTTTATTCAAATTCAGTGACCCTCAGAAGAAGATTTTCTTCCCCATAATAAATTTCTGTGTTTTTCACTAACTCAGTGGTTCTCAACCTGTAGGTTGTAACCATTTTGGGTGGTTGAAAAACCTTTTCACTGGGGTCACATATCAGATACCTGCATATCAGATATTTGCATTATGATTTATAAAAGTAGCAAAGTTACAGTAATGAGGTAGGAATGAAAATAATTTTATGGTTGGGGCTCACTGCAACATGAGGAACTGTATTAAAGAATTGCAGAATTAAGAAGATTGAGAATCACTGTACTAAGTCATATCTAGACTTTGACTATTGGTTCTATTTTTTTTTCACTGCTTCAAAACAGAGACATAGTTTAAAGGTAAACAATGATAATTACATTGGTCCTTAAGGTTGAAACATTTAGTTGATTTCCCTTCCTTGTATTGAATATTCAATTCCAGTTCCTACCTTCTTCATTATTACTTCAGCTTGATTTCACTTAAAACTTGGCTAAGGTCAAAAGCAATAGCCAAATATGAACCCTGGTAAACAATTAGTATCTTTCCTTCTGGTTAAAAATGTTGTTAAAGTCATTTGTATGTCATTTGTTTTATTTTCAAATCTTTTCTTCATACCATCCAAAGAAATTTGGCCCAATCCCAGCTCCACCCTTAACTTGATGTTCACTCTCAGGACTGGTAATAGGCAAGAGCTTCACATTAACTTATGATGTATCCTTTAAAGGCTTTATGAGTGGTTTATTCTCATTCTCCCTGAAAGCCTATGGCATAGGTTTCACTTATTATCTCTAATGTTACAGACAGGAAACTGACACATAGAAAGGATATATACACTTGTTTAAAGTCACACAGGTTATAAATTACTGAGATAAATCTTTATTCAGGTTGCTTTACTTTCATATACAATTTCAATGAAGGTAAACATATTAGCATCAACCAATAAGATAACATGTAATTCTTGGTATTTAATAGATATTTTACTAATCACATTGAGATCACATGAGGAAGTTTATGAAGCAATCTAAGGCTTGCTATTTTCCCTACAGGCTGATAATATTCTGTTTTATTTTCAGAAGGATCCTGATTCAGTTCAGTTTCTGGCTTGTAGCCCTTTCTTTCTCTTGCCCCTTTAGACTTGGCATCTGGTTCCTGCCGTTTCTGGCTTGACCTGTGATAGCTACTTAAGAATTTGGCTCAAATTCACTCTAAGAGTCTCTCAGCTTCCTCAAGAAGTTTCCTCAAAAACCTCAAGAACAGCAACAAAAAAACTTTCAGAACACCAACTTTTCATGAAACAAATGTTAAGATTGCCCCCTTTGCCTGCAACCTCTTCTAAACTTATCTCAGGTACCCTTAAAAGAGGAGTTGAAAAATTCTAATCACTCTTGCCTCCTCTACTACTGTAAGATTAATGTGTATACATCTTTATGTTCAGTCTACATCAATCCAACAAAATCCATATATGTAACTGAGTAGGAAGGCTCTGGTGTGACCACTGGGAAAGAGCTTATTGGGGTAAACATTGTTTTACAAGATACTGTTTTAGTATAAGAACAAAGATATCTTATGAAAGTCAAAAGGAAACATTTTTATTTTGTTTTTAAGTAATAAAACTAGAATTATGCATGTTAGAAAAGCCATGATCCTTATATTTCTTGATGGACCTATGTGATAAAATTGCTTATTTTCATCACCTTTTCCTTACTGTTTAAATTGAATGTTCTTTTTGTTGGCTTTTCAAGAAATGAACAGATTAAATTGATACTGTTTTTAAATTTTTTGAAAGTAAAAACATTGAGCCTCATAAAAATCATTAAGAATCATCATGCTTCCAGATCTCTGATCCTTTTGTTTTTATTTTATTTTAATCACAGGTCATTCACTTGTATCCCAGCCATAGCCCCCTCCCTTTTTCCCTTCCAATCCCACTCTTCCTCCCTCATCTCTCCCCTGTCTCCTTCCAAGTCCACTGATAAGGGAGGTCCTCCTCCCCTTCCATCTGGCCCTAGCCTATCAGGTATCTTCAGGACTGGCTGCAATGTCCTTATCTGTGGCCTAGCAAGGCTGCTCCTCCCTCAGGGGAGAGGAGAAGCTCATGAGTTCATGTCAGAAACAATTCCTGTCCCCCTTACTAGGGAAACCACTTGGATACTGAGCTACCATGGGCTATGTCTGAGCAGAGGTTGTAGGTTATATCCATACATGGTCCTTGGCTGGATAAACAGTCTCATAGAAGACCCCTGTGCTCAGATATATTTGGACCTTGTGGGGCTCCCTGTCCCCTCTAGGATGTACTAAATCCTCCTTTCTTCATATGATTCCCTACACTCTGCCGAAGGCTTGGTTATGGGTTGTAGCATCTTCTTTGATACACTACTAGGTAGAGTTTTTTAGGTGCCTTCTGTGGTAACTGTCCTGTTACTTGTTTTCTCCTATTTCCAATGTCCATCCCCTTTGTCTTTCTAGATGAGGATTGATCATCTTACCACTGGACCTCTTTCTTGGGGAGGGGGAGATCAATGAGCCAGTCATTGAATTCATGTCAGAAACAATCCTTGTCCTCTTTACTAGGGAACCCACTTGGATACTGAGCTACCACGGGCTACATCTGAGCACGGGTTTTAGGTTATATCCATGCATGGTTCTTTGTTGGAGAAACAGTCTCATAGAATACCCCTATGCCCTGATATAGTTGGTCCTTGTGGAGCTCTTGTCCTCTCCTGGTCATATCAACTCCCCCTTCTTTCATATGATTCCCTGCACTCTGCTGAAGGTTTGGTTATGCAGATCTCTGATCCTTTTGTAGAGAGCTTCAGTGTAATGACCCTCTCCTCTGCATGCTCCTTTCTCCTTCCAATTCAGAGTTATTCTGTTTCACAAAATTAGAATAAAGTTGGGAAAGGGACTCTTAATATTGACACAGAATTAAAATGGATCCACATCAAGCATCTGATTGAAGAATCTTTTCTTTTTCCCAAGCTGACAGGATGAGGAACAAAAATATAGTGATGCTATTCTTTGGCTTTGAAAGAAACTATCCTTCATGCTTTGGGAGACTTTGAGAGTCTCTAAGTCACTATATGCATTCATAGAATGAGAATAAATACTAGTGGATGGGATTCAAACATTCAGTACCTAGATTAGTATAGCAAGACTAAATAATATGCTCCATTAACCAATAAAGCCAAATCTGTTGGAGATATTGTAAGTCTGAGGACTGTATGCATGATACACATAGTTACAAAAGCTGAAGATAAATGTTCAATGTTATTTTCAATTGAACTATCAATACTTACATAGAGTTATAGAGTATAATGTGATGTCTTGCTATATGTTTGCATTGTGAGCTGATTGATTTATTCTAATCAACATAATCACTACCACCTCCTACAGTGAGCCACTTGAAATCTATTATTTCAACAAATTTGAAATATGCCATATAGTTACTATAGTTCCCATATGTGCAATTGAGCTTCATAATTTAGTTCATTTAATTAAGTCTTTTTACTACTTGATTGTCTATACCTTTTATCACCTTTCCCCTAGTCTCTCTACTTCTATGCAATTACATTTTTGGTGTTGTTTAACTTCCACAGATACGTTAGATAATGCAGTATTTTCTTCATGATCCTGGCTTACTTAGAATAATGCTCTGTGAGTTCATCAATGTTGTTAAAAGCAACAGGATTTCCTTGTATGAGGTTGAATAATAGTCTGAATTATATATGTATATATGTGTATACACATATATAATATAATACATAAGGTATATCTATATATGATCCATTTTCTGTATTTATCCATGGAGTTCCCAGTACACTTTCCATACTGAGTGATCAATTTCTCCCATTTTCACAGTTCTATATGCTTATAAGCTACTTTGTCTTACAAACTTTTCAAATAACACAAACTTAATCAACCATGTTAGTTTTTTTTTTTTTTTGGTTACATGTACATGATTTCATCTGTTGTTCTTTCCACATTCAGATATCACAGTTTCCTGAAGAAAGGGTAGATACTTGGCATGAAAGCAGTCTTTCATTAAACTAGTCACTAGTCTCTGACAGCTGTACCAACCAAGGATATTATTGACCAAATTCTCACTCTGTAGAAAAATATCTACTGAGTTAATTGGTTCCTAACATGCAGACAAAAGGGAACACCAAGAACCAGAATTTGAAGTGTCAAAATACCCAATTAGTGAAAGACAGTGTGATTTGTGTTTTTACTTCAGATGACAAGGATCCTTCATTTTAGAACATACAACCATGGCCACACATTTCTTTGCAGCCTCTAATGTATCAATAGAATTCTACTGACTGAAAAGAAGAGTTGCTTTCCCTTGCAAAACTTCTGTAGTATAGAAGTTTCACCACAGTCCTATGGGGAAGTGTGGCCTACCTTGAACAAAAGCTATGCCCTCTAACCATGTCCTTGTTTGCACCTCTCACTAGAGACTGGACTGTGATCTAGCTTGTCTGGGACCCTGATTCAGATAAATCACATGATCCTGTACCAATTTCCTTCTCACTCATCCCATTCTGAGGAGCAGTGGTGCCTGCAATTCAAACTTCTATGTTGGACTTTATCTCACTGGATGCTAACACAGGTCAATGTAGAGCCAAAACATAACCTTTAATCTCCATCCATGCTGAATTGTACTCAGCCATAGCATGCACAGAACAGGACTATATTTTAGGAAGGGTGGAAATGGATGTTCTGAACATCTCTGCCCTGGATAAGGAGCTCAACCCACAAGGAAGGACAAGTGACTGACAGACAGAGAAAAGAAATCTTATTTTAGCTCAAGTTCAATAAACTGAGTCACATGAGGTCATGAAAACATATTTAGTTTATCTAAAAGAAACAGGAATGAAGGGTAGCTTTTAATAAGCACTGATTCTAAGCTTAACAATGTGGTACTTGCATGTTTTACTCAATCTTCACACTATCCCTTAAGTATGACCATTAGGACTTAAATATGGTGTTGCCAAGAGCACACTGTGTCTTACGAGCAGGACGGCAGTGACCCCACAGTGATAAACAGACTAAACTGTGGGCCCTAAAACACCAGAGATAGTGTTCTCTAGGTGATAGGAAACCCCACAGTGTGGAAAGCAATCAGGTCCAATCTTAAGCCAGCCAGCTAACCCCAGGAAGAGTTTCCGGGTCCCGGCAGGCACTGTGTTACCAGCTCAGAGCCACATGGCCTGAATGCATGGATCACTGTCCCAGACTGAACTGTGGGCCCCACAACACCAGAGACTGGGTTTTCCAGTCGAGAGAAAACCCCGCAGTGTAGGAAGTAACCCGGTCCAACTGACTTCACGTCACACCACGCACTACCCCCGAAAAAGGTCCTGGGATCCTGCAGGTACTCATTAGCCACAAGCCTGCATGCTACTCATCATCCCAGACAGAACTGAGGGCAACAAAACACCAGAGACTAGGTTTTCCTGTCAGGAGGAAACACCACAGTGAGGGAAATATAAGGTCTGACCTCAGAGCACCCAGCCAATGGCCCCTTTCCAGGAAAAGTTACCAGGTTCCTGCAGGTGCTCAGTCACCTGCTCCTGCCTGCTCTACTCAACATCCCAGACTGAGCTATAGACCCCCAAACACCGCAGACTATGTCTCCCTGTCAGGAGGAAACCCCATGTTGAAGGAAACATCAGGTCAGAACTCAGAGCATCCAGCTAATCCCCTGAAAAGTTCCTGGATTCCCACAAACCCTGAGGTCCTAGCCTCCAGCCACATGCCTGTATGCTGTGCTCATCAGCCACTGATTACCTCTTTGGTACTGGGGCACAGAGCTCCAAACTCAGACCCAGGAACATCTGGGAACCACAAGATCAGCCCCCAGATGCTGCGTCAAAGCTCAACCCGTCTCCCTAGCTAAACTGACCAAACCTCAAGGCTCCCTGGTTCTTCAAAATGGCTGCACCCAGCATATGTAAATGAGTAAATGAGCGGCAGCAGCTCACTAAATTCAGAAAAAGAAAGCCAGTGGCAGGGAAGCTGTCTCCAGGACTTCTCCTGGTGAGAGGAGAGGCCCTGCGCTCCTAACACGCTCAGTGAGCCCTCAGGACCATACACCTGAGGAGAACTTGACAATTCTCTTAGGAGCACTGGCCATTCAGTAACCATGCCCAAAAAGCTGAAGAAGTCTGCTTCAGGAACAACCATCTTCCTGCCAAGGTAACTCCCCCCAGACAGGACTCCAGCAGGCACCAGAAACTAACAGCCAACACCTGACACACCCAGGTGGTTAGCAACCAGCATAAAACCACAATCAACGAAAGCCAAAGCCAAAGCAATACAGTATCTCCAGAATCCTACAAAATAGCCTTGCTCACAGAGCAAGGCTCAACAGATATAAGAAGACTGAAATGATCCCTTGTATCCAATCAGTCTACCATGAACTAAAGCTGGACCTCAACAACAACAGAAATAACAAAAAACATACACACACATGGAAACTGAACAACTCTACTCAATGACAGTGGGGTCAGGGAAGAAGTAAAAAAAGAAATTAAAGGGTACCTAGAATTCAATGAAAATGAAAGCACACGTACCTAAACGTATGGGACACAATGAAAGCAGTGCTAAGATGACATTTCATAGCAATAAGTGCCTTCATAAAGAAATTTGAGACCATGTATAAATGTAACCTAGAACCTCTGCTCAGATGTAGCCTGTGGTAACTCAGTAACCAATTGGTTTCCCATAGTGAGGGGAACAAGGACTATTTCTAACAGGAACTCAATGACTGGCTCTTTGGCCTCCCCACCCCCCAAGGGAGGAGCAGTCCTGTTAGGCCACAGAGGAGAGCTTTGCAGCCAGTCCTGAAGATACCTGATAAAACAGGATCAGATGAATGGGGAGGAGGTTCCCCCTATCAGTGGACTTGGCAAGGGGCACGGTGGAGATGAGGGAGGGAGGGACTGGAAGGGAATGAGGGATCGGGACATGGCTGGGATACAGAGTTAATAAAATGTAACTGATAAGAAAAAAAATAAAATAAAATAAAAGAAATTTGATAAATCTCCTACAAGCAACTTAACAGCTCACCTGAAAGCCCTAGAAATACAAGAATTAGACACATCCAAGAGGAGTAGATGGCTGGAAATAATCAAATTAATAACTGAAATCAATAAACTCTAAACAAAGAGAACAATTCAAAGAATCAATGAAACCAAGAGCTGGTTCTTTGAGAAAATAAAAAAGATAGACAAACCCTTAGCCAAACTAACTAAAAGGCAGACAGACACTATCCAAATCAACAAAATCAGAAATGTAAAGGGGGCCATAACAACAGATGATGAGGAAATCCAAACAGTGGTTAGGTCTTAGTTCAAAAGCCTATCTATAACAAAAATTGAAAATCTAAATGAAATGGAGAATTTTCTTGATTGATTCCACTAACCAAAGCTGAATTAAGTTTAGGTAAATAAATTAAAAAGTCCTATATCCCCGAAGCCAATAGAAGCATTCATCAAAACTCTCCCATCCAAAAAAAAAAGCCCTGGGCCAGATGGTTTCAAGGCAGAATTCTACCAGACTGTCAAAGAAGAACTAACACCAATACTCTTCAAACTATTCCACAAAATAGAAACAGATGAACATTACCAAACTCATTCTATAAAGTCACAGTCACCTTGATACCTAAACCTCACAAAGACACAACAAAGAAAGAGAATTTCAGACTAATCTCCCTTATGAACATTGATGAAAAAAATATTCAACAAAATACTCACAACCCGATTCCAAGAACACATCAAAGATATCTTCCACTATGACCAAGTAGGCCTGATCTCACTCATTCAGGGATGTTTCAACATACTAAAATATATGAATGTAACTCATGTAAACAAACTGAAAGAAAAAAAAAACACAGGATCATCTCCTTAGATACTGAAAAACCATTTGATCAAGTACAATACACCTTCATGTTTAAAGTCCTGGAAGAATCAGGGATACAAGGCAAATACATAAACATAATAAAGGCAATATACAGCAAGCCAATAGCCAACATCAAAATAAACAGAGAGAAACTTAAATCAGTCCCACTGAAATCAGGAACAAGGCAAGGCTGCCCACTCTTTCCATACCTCTTTAACATATTACTTGAAGTCCTTGCTAGAGCAATAATGAAATTAAATGAGATCAAGAGGATTAAAATTAGAAAAGAAGAAATCAATGTGTGCAGATGATATTATAGTATGTATGGGTAAATCCAAAACTTCTACCAAGAAACGCTTACAGCTGATAAACATCTTCAGGAAAGTGGTCAGATACAAAATTAACTAAAAATAAATCAGTAGCCCTCCTGTATACAAAAGACACACTTGCTGAGAAAAAAATTATGGAAACAACACCCTTCACAACAGTCACACACACAAAAAGGATAAAGTATCTTGGTGTAACACTAATCAAGCAAGTCAAAGACTTGTATGAAAAAAACCTTCAAGTCTCCAAAGAAAGAAATTGAAGAAGATATAAGAAGATGGAAAGATCTCCCATGCTCATGGCTTGGTAGGATTAACACAGTAAAAATGGTCATCTTACCAAAAGCAATGTACAGATTCAGTGCAATTCCCATCAAATTACCAACACAATTTGAAAGAAAATTCTCAACTTCATATGGAATAATAAAAAAAAAAAACAGAATAGCTAAAACAGTCTTCTACAATAAAAGATCTCCATTTCTGATCTCAAGCTATGGAACAACTGTAAAAATCTGCATGTTACTGGCATAGAAACCTGCTGGTGGATCAATTGAATCAAATTGAAGAGCCAGAAATAAGCCTACACACCTATGGACACCTCATTTTTGACAAAGATGCTAAAACCATACAATGGAAAAACAATAGCATCTTCAACAAATGGTGCTGGTCTAACTGGAAGTCCACATGTTGAAAAATGCACATAGACACATATCTATCACCCTGCACAAAATTAAAGTACAACTGGTTCAAAGATCTCAAAATAAAACCAGACACACTGAATCTGTTGGAAGAAAAAGTGGGGAAGAGTTTTCATTGAATACATTGGCACAGGAGACAGTTTCCTGAACAGAACACCAACAGCTCAGGCTCTAAGATCTGCAATTAATAAATGGGACCTCATGAAACTGAAAACCTTCTGTAAACCAAAGGACACTGTCAACAGAACAAAATAACAGACTATAGGGTCGGAAAAGTTCTTCACCAACCCTACATCCAACAGAGATCTAATATCCAGAATCTATAAAGAACTCAATAAATTAGACAGCAACAAATCAAATAATCCAAGTAGAAAAAGAGGTACAGAGCTGAGAAGAGGATTCTAAACAGAAATATCGAATGGCAGAGAAACACTTAAAGAAATGCTCAACATCCTTAGTCATCAGTAAAATGAAAATCAAAACAAGTCTGAAATTCCATCTTATACTGATCTGAATGGCTAAGACATGCTAGAGAGGATGTTGAGAAAGGGCAATTCTCCTCCATTGCTGGTGGGAGTGCAAACTTATACAACCACTTTGGAAATCAGGTGCTTTCTCAAAATTTAGGAATAGTACTACCTCAAGATCCAGCTATACCACTTCTAGGCATATACCTAAAAGATGTCCCGCCATTCAATAAGGGCATTTGCTCAACTATGCTCATAGCAGCTTTATTTGTAATAGCCAAAATCTGGAAACAACCTATTTGTTCCTCAAAGGAGGAATGGATACAGAAATCATGGCACATTAACATAATGAAACACTTCAGCTATTAAATGCAAGGAACTGTCTGTGCTCAAAAAAAAAAAAAAGAAAAGAAAAGAAAAATACAACAACAAAACAAACAAACAAAAATTAACTCATGAAATTTGCAGACAAATGGATCAAACTAGAAAAAATCATCCTCAGTGAGGTAACCCAGAAGCAGAAAGACATGCATGGCATATACTCACTTATAAGTGGATATTAGCCATATAATACAGAATAGACATACTAAAATCCACAGATCTAAAGAAGGTAAGTAGCAATCAGGATCCATGAAGGATGCTCAATTATCATTCAGAAGGGCAAATAGAATAGACTGCTGAAGTGGTTGAAGAATGGGAACAGGATAGGAGCCTACCATAAAAGACTCCACCCAGCAGGGTATTGAAGCAGATGCTGAGACTCACTGCTAAACTTTGGGCAGAGCACAAGGAGGAAGAAAGCAGGGAACAGAAGGACATGGAGGAAACAGGAGCCCCACAGGGAGACCAACAAAACTAAAACAATCTGAACCCAAGGGGTCCTGCAGAGACTGATGCACCAACCAAGGACCATGCATGGAGAGGACCTAGACCCCTGCTCAGATGTAGCCTATTGGCAGCTCATTCTCCATGAGGTTTTCCAAGTAAGGGGAGCAGGGGTTGCCTCTGTCATGAACTTGGTAGCCTGTTCTTTGATCACTTGATCCTGGCAATGTGGCTTTACAAGGCCACAGAGGAAGAGGATGCAGGCAGTCATGATTAGACTTGATAAGCTAAGAGCAAATGGAAGGGGAAGAGAACTTCCCCTTTCAGTGGACTAGGGGAAGGGGATGGGGGGGAAGAGGGAGGAAGGGTGGTACTGGGAGAAGTTGAGGGAGGATGTTTCAATTGGGACATATAATGAATAAATTGTGAAAAAAAAAACCTAAAATTACAAAAAGGCATGACCATTGCTCACCTTAAAGACAAAATGCTCTTTCAGGGCTTTATCTTTGTTTTATCTTTTTCTTGCTGTTGAAGCACAGATACCATCTGTGTCACTCTCTTAATTGTACACCCAGGGAATGGCAGTGCAGGCATTTCAGTTCTCTGCTTTTCTATGGAAAAACTCATGGTCCTCATTCAGTAATACCTCACATATTTGATTTATGGCATATATCTGACTGTGGCTGAAATGTTTTCTGGCTATCTATGTGGTCTTATTGTGACACGACAAAGTGAAAAGTAAAAATCTTTACTCACAGAAGCTGTCTCGTCATCTCTCCTCAGACTCTTCTCTTCATAGCAGCAACAGAACGGAGCCAAGAAAGTTGTGGAAATATATGCTTGCCTTGCTGTTTAGACACAATCCTAAGGGTAGAAAGACAATGATGTCACTATGGTTTCATTGTCTGTCTCTTTATGATATTCATACCATCCAGCTGCCTAACACTCTTTTTTCAGATCATTACTCTTTGAATGACACTAGATATGGGATACCGTACATATTCCAGCATTATTATAACTGTATTATGCACAGATGATTCATTGGTCTTTCCAATAATTGTGTAAGGCATCCAGTTAGTCAGATCCTGCCAGAATGAGATGATGCTCCAAGTATTTTGAATGGAGATCATTTGATACAAGAAACTGGTAATATGATCGACTAAAGATCTAACAGTCAAACAAAAGATAACAAGGCAATTTGGTAATTATCAGTAGTAGGAGGCTTCACGTGTATTAGAGAGCACAGTAACAGGATGTGGTATGCCAAGATACCAACTAGAGCTACTGAAAAGGCCATATATGCAGTGTCTGATGTAGTAGCCACTAGTCACATGTAGCTACTGTGAACTTGGAATATATCTAGTCCTCACTGAGATGTACTATAGGCATAGAAAACACATAGCAGATTTCAAATACTAACAAGAGAAAATAATGCAACACTTACATGCTCCATGTCCTTAGTACTTTAAAGTGTTAATATATTAAAACGATAATAATTTGTGTATATTAGGTGAACATATTATTTCATTGATTTGTACCTGTCTTACACTTTTTTTAATATGGTTACCAGAAAACGAGGATTGGTATATGTGGATCCCATTTTATTTTTATTAGATCACACTGGGCTGCCGGACTCAAGCTGAGGGAGGGGCTTATGGAGGAAGAGCTGGAGTCATAGAGGAAACACAGTTATTATCAGTAACCTATCTCAATTATCACAGCTATCAGAACTATTTGTAATAGATAGAGGGAAATCTCACTTCCTCCCCCTTCCTCTTCCTCTTCCTCTTCCTCCTCCTCCTTCTTCCTTTCCAGTCTCCTGTTGTTAATTCATTGCCAAACTCAGATGGCAACCTTTTGGCACAGGTGACTAAGTTAATACAGCTTATAGAAGAAGGGCTCTAGAAAAGCAAGCAGATCAGGGGAAGGGTAAGGAAAAAAAAGCAAAGACTAAACATATACATGAATGAGACATGTGAGTAGTACTCTTCCCACTTTACACCACCACCTCTACTTATACACAAGAAGACAGACCAATCATGTAACTGCCCAGTATCACAAAGCAAGGAAGTAGTCAGCAGAATTTACACCCATCCAGGTATCTCGAGACTGTGTGTTTTTAACCTCCTCCTCCTTTTAAACGTATGTGGGTCTTTTGACTGCATGTATGTCTGTGTACTGTGTACATACAGTGGCTGTGGAGGTTCAAACAGGGTATCAGATCCCCTGGAATTAGAGTAACAGATGGTTGAGAGCCACCATTCAGTGATGAAAATTAAACTCAGGTCCTTTGGAAGAACTTCCAGTGCTCTTAATTGCTGAGCCATCTCTCTAGCACAGGAGATTGTGTGTGTGTGTGTGTGTGTGTGTGTGTGTGTGTTTTATCACTGTCTCTGCTGCCTCTTTGTCTTCATACCTTCTTCTTCTGAACTCTTAAACTCTTCTCCATAGACTTACATCCAGCTATTGTTCTAGGGGGTATGGGAGGAAGTATCCTTTGCCATCACAGAAGCTGATGCTCTGTTTCTATGAAGACACACTCTGCTCCTGAAAATTTTCCAATCCAACCCAACTCTGCCTTTCTTTCTTACTCTAGCTACAGTCTATGTCATTTGTCTAACGTCCACCACTTTCTTTTTCCCACCAATCCAGACCCTGCTAGGAAATTGTTGTGAGGACAGATTAGAGTCAAAGAGTTCTACCAGTCTACATGATGTGGCTTTGGAACAAAGTTGACACAGTGACATTGTGACTTCTAAACCTTTCCTTTCCCAGTAGAAACATTAACACAACCTAGTTCAAAATCTTTCTGTGAAAGACACTCAAAGTATGTCCATGTCCCATTCCCTTTTTAGTAGTCCTGTTATAACCAGACAAGCCGTTAGTGTGGAGAGAAGTTAGTCCTTTAACAAGTGCAAGTGGTTAATAACCACTTGTAGGTTAATAGCCTACTTCCAGGAATGCCGAGGAACAATCTGCTTTTAAGGGTGCTCTACAAGTCTTTTTGTCATCTAATCACCCTGATAGGACATCATCTTTGCTTAGTCTTTCCAGAGCCCCTGAAAGCTTGATGTTTAGAGTAAGTTTTGCAGAACAGAGAGGGGATTGCTAATTATTTCTTGTGCCTTCTCTTTCCCAGGACAATAGATCAGGCTGGATGTTTATTGAGTAATGGGGAGGAAGGGGGAAGTGGGTTGCAGTGGTTTCAGGATAGCCTGTGGGTCACAAGGTCAGGTTTCGAAAAGTTATTGTACAGACCGCTGTTGGTAGCTCTGCTTATTAGAGAGAATTGGATCCTTTGTGTTATTTGTAAAAGCGAGAAAGTCCCAGCCAGACTCTGGCTTAAGTAAAACTTTTATTGCTGTCAGTCACATGACCCTTCCAGCCTGATCCCTCTGTGGGAGTCCTTCTTGAAAGCCCAACTACCTTTCCTCATTCCCAGAGCTGTCTGGATAGACCCACAACACTTCAGAGAGCAGAGAAATCCCTGCCATGGCTATACAGGTGGTTTCCATGAGATGACATGTTTAGACAGTTCTGAAAACTGTGGGTTGCAAGAATTGTTCATTCTCATCACCCATGATTATAATTACTTCCTTGCTGCTTTGCTTGCTTCCATATATATATATATATATATATCCTGTGAGAACAAGGACTACACTTCTTTTGTTCCATGCCCTGTCCCCAGAGCTTAGTACAGAGTAGAAACCAAACATTTGTTTAGTAAAGGCAAATATGTGTACAGTGCCTAACATATATCCTTGCCTAATACCTGGAGACTGTCAACATTTATGCATTACAACTGGTTCACTGAGAATTTGTGAGATATACATCTCTTGATCTACTCATCATATGGTGTATTTCATGTAACTCATAAACGTCCGTAGGGGAGTTATAATTAATTTGGCTTGTGATGAAGATACTGACACCCATAGATTTTAAATAATATTTTCCCAAAAATGGTAGAACTAGTTGGGTGCCAAACCTAGGCTCTGAGACAAGCATTCTGTTGCCCTGTTATTGCCTATGGTGCTGTACTCCAAGGATAGCACAACATTAGGTATGAGAATACAGGCTCTTTCCTTTATAGACAGCAGTAAGAAAAGAGGAAGGAGCTAAAAATTATGGTTTCATGGTAGAGCACATTCTTAGTAGGGGATTGTCAGCATAGTAGGAAGAGGGCAAAAAAATCAGTTGGAGATTTTTCAAAATCAAATGTATTGTAAAGAAAAGAAACAGGTGCTCTTATTCTGTTGAGTCAGCCAATAGTAGGATTAACATACAAGCAGTGGATAAGTTCTCAGAGACTTGAGACTGGGAAGAAATAGCCTTTGGAGATCGCCTATCAAAAAAGAAGGGAATAAGACTTTATAACACAAAGCAAGGAGGTGGAGGTGGCTTTTGCAACTGGAAGCTGCAGCTCCTTCAACCGCTTTAGAACGATACTGGTGTGTTGACTAACTAGCTATATAGAGAAGGCATCAGAGCCTTCAGCATTCCTCAGGTTCCTCCAACTGGAAAGATGAAGAAAACCAATCCCCTAGGCAGCTCTTTAACATTTTCAGCAGGAGACAAGTGAACTTTGGGGAAGCTTCACCATCAGTCCTATCTCCCTAGATACCTTAATGACTAAGGTGTTCATCTGCTTAATAGCGACTTCACAGGATTCCAGTCTGCTGTGGAAGAAAAGGAAAAAAAAAAAAAGAAAGAAAGAAAGAAAAGAAGAGAAGGCTGCCATTCTAAGGAGCTGCAGAGAGTTAATATAATTGCTCATATTACTTAGGTGAGTCTACATATTATACTTATAGTGTTCATTTAGTTCCCGGAAGTCCCATAGGGTATACACTCAAAACTGTTTTAAAATATTAATTTGCTTTAAATCCCGTTCCCTATATTTTCATCTTAATATGCCATATATTCAGGAATGCATTTAAATATTCTATTAAAATGGATTCATTGTCAAATAACATAGATTCTGCCAAAGTAATAGCTAACATTTCAGCACTAAGCCTTCATCACAGCTACGTCAAACCCTTGATATCCCCTTCATTTCTTTCCAATTCTGGCTCTTGTTACCATAGTAACGTACACGGAAATCTTTCAAGCAGAACAGAACTGACAATCACACTAACAGCACAAATACCTGAGCTGAGGAAAGAGAGGGGCAGCCCAAGTAGGTAGCTGTTGAAATTAAAAGCTAATGACAAGAAAACAGCTGGAAACAAGCACCCGTGCAAACTCCTGCCTCCTTCAAGCATATGCATGGGATGCAGAGCCCAATTTGATTTATGTTTTATTAGTGATAAGGCTGTCATCAATGAACACTTCATTAGGCATCATCTCAACAAACAAGCGGGGTGGAAACTCAAGGAAAAGAAGAGATGTGGAGAAAAATACAAGGGCTGCACAGTTTTCTATGTGTCTGAGCCGTGTTTTCTGTTCACCCACGCAGCGCGAGACAGAGAAGTGAACCACACTCACCAAATCCTTTCAAAACATAAACACGTGTCCATAAACTGTGAGGAAATGTCTGCTATTGAGAAAAGACTCTCCTTAGCCTATTAGAGTAATTATATGGATTAAGATTTATTGGTTTTGGTGATTTCTTTTTTTTTTTTTAATCCCTAAACCTTTCTTACCCAGCAAGAGAAGGGATAAACAGCTGATATTGCCAGAGAATTAAATGAGGGCAAAGTAGGGCATTCTCATTTTTCACATCCCAAAATGTAATTGAAATTTTATGCTTACCTCAACATAACAAAATGTGATAATTTCTGCTCAATGGAAGGCATAAAGGGTCACATTTCCCCCAAGACTTCAATTACAGTAGCTTCTGTCTTCCCTAAAACAGCATTTGGTCTCAGAAAATTGCCTTTAATGGTGCAGGTGTTTGTTGAGAGTATCCATCATATTTAGTCCTGAGTAATCCATATTAATTCACCACATTCATTACCAGTAGTCTTTCTTTCCAGATAACAGTGAAAAGCAAATACAATTTCAGACAGATGTGCTGCTCCTCTAAGCATCAGAAAGATGAAAAATAAGCTGACGTTGGTTGGCTGGACATGGGGGAGATCAGACTCTGGCTCTTAAAGACATGGCACATGGATTTTTGAAATATATTTTGAACTGGATCCACATGTGTGGCCTCCTTTGCATTCAGAAGACTCTCTATGCCTCTGCAGCTGCTTATAAGCATGGCTGATGCCTAACAAGCAGACTCTTTTCTCAACCCCATGTAAATGATAGGCATTATTACTATTAGGAAAAGTGATCTGCAGTGGTACTGAAAAGGGCTTAGCCAAAGGCAGTTCACCTGATTTCAACATTTAATATACCCCTGCCCTTCAAGAGATCACGATGATAAGTAAGTAAATGTTGCTGTAGGTGCCTCTGTGCAGGAGCACATATAATGCTATGTTTAGAGGTCACATCACTGGAAGCCTCACCCATGATATGGCCTAGAAATAGCCTGGACGTGAAGGCATACTTGCTAACAATCATGTGAAGTAAAAGGTTTTTTTATTTTTTATTAATTACACTTTATTCACTTTGTATCCCCCCATAAGCCCCTCCCTCCTCCCATCCAGATACCACCCTCCCTCCCCTTTCTGCATGCATGCCCCTCCCCAAGTCCACTGATAGGGGAGTTTCTCCTCTCCTTTCTGATCTTAGTCTATCAGTTCTCATCAAAAGTGGCTGCATTGTTCTCTTCTGTGGCCTGGTAAGGCTGCTCCCCCCTCAGGGGGAGGGGATCAAAGAGCAGGCCGATCAGATTATGTCAGAGGCAGTCCCTCTTCCCATTACTATGTAACCCACTTGGACACGGAACTGCCATGGGCTACATCTGTGAAGGGGTTCTAGGTTATCTCCATGCATGGTACTTGGTTGGAGTATGAGTATCTCGGAAGTTCCTTGTGTTCAAATTTTGTTGTTCTGTTGCTCTCCTTGTGGAGTTCCTGTCCTCTCCAGCTCTTACTATTTCCCACTTCTTACATAAAATTCCATTCACTCTGCCCAACAGTTGGCCATCAGGCTCAGCATCTGCTTTGACAGTCTATACTGCAGAAGCTTTCAGAGGCCCTCTGTGGCAGGTCCCCAGGTTATTTCCTGTTTTCTTCTGGCTTTCAGAGGCCCTCTGTAGCAGGTTCCTAGCTTGTTTCCTGTTTTCTTCTTCTGATGTCCATCTTCTTTGCCTTTCAGGATGGGGATTGAGTGTTTTAGTTAGGGTCCTCTTTCTTGCTTAGTTTCTTTAGATGCACAGATTTTAGTGGGTTTGTCCTATGTTGTGTGTATATATGAGTGAGTATATACCGTGTGTGTCTTTTTGCTTCTGGGACAATTCACTCAGGATGATCTTTTCCAGGTCCCACCATTTACCTGAAAATTTCATTATTTCCTTATTTTTCATTGCTGAGTAATATTCCATTGTATTCCACAGTTTCTGCATCCATTCTTCAGTTGAGGGGCATCTGGGCTGTTTCCAGCTTCTGGCTATTACAAATAAAGCTGCTACAAACATGGTTGAGCAAATATCCTTTTTGTGTACTTGAGCCTCTTTTGGATATATGCCTAGGAGTGGTAGGACTGGATCTTGAGGAAGCGTTATTCCTAGTTGTCTGAGAAAGCGCCAGATTGATTTCGAGAGTGGTTGTACAAGTTTACATTCCCACCAGCAGTGAAGGATTCCCCTTTCTCCACAACCTCTCCAGCATGTGTTGTCCCTTGAGTTTTTCATCTTGGCCATTCTGATGGGTGTAAGGTGAAATCTCAGGGTCATTTTGATTTGCATTTCCCTAATGGCTAATGAGGTTGAGCATTTCTTTAAGTGCTTCTCTGTAATTCGATATTCCTCTATTGAGAATTCTCTGTTTACCTCTGCTTCCCATTTTTTAAGTGGATTACTTGGTTTGCTGCTTTTCAGCTTCTTTAGTTCTTTATATATACTGGATATGAGTACTCTGTCAGATAAAGGGTTGGTGAAGATTCTTTCCCAATCTGTAGGCAGTCACTTTGTTTTGATGACGGTGTCCTTTGCTTTACAGAAGCTTTTCAATTTCATGAGGTCCCATTTACTGATTGTTGCTCTTAGAGTCTGTGCTATTGGTGTTCTGTTCAGGAAGTTTTCTGCTGTACCAATGAGTTCTAGGGTATTCCCCACTTTTTTTTCTAGCCGATTTAATGTGTCTGGTTTTATGTTGAGGTCTTTGATCCACTTGGACTTCAGTTTTGTGCAGGGCCATAAGTATGGATCTATTTTCATTTGTCTACATGTAGATAAACAGTTGGACCAGCACCATTTGTTGAAGATGCTATCTTTTTTCCATTGTATGGTTTTGTCATCTTTGTAAGATCAGGTGTCCATAGGTGTGTGGGTTTATTTCTGTGGCCTCTGTTCAGTTCCATTGATCCACCATTCTGTTTCTATGCCAGTACCATGCAGTTTTTAAAACTGTTGCTCTATAGTACAACTTAAGTTCAGGGATGGAGATACCTCCAGAAGATCTTTTATTGTAGAGAATTGTTTTAGCAATTCTGGGTTTCTTGTTATTCCATATGAAGCTGAGAATTTTTCTTTCAAGGTCTGTAAAGAATTGTGTTGGTAATTTGATGGGAATTGCATTAAATCTGTAGATTGCTTTTGGTAGGATGGACATTTTTATTATGTTAATCCTGCCAAGCCATAAGCATGGGAGATCTTTCCATCTTCTCATATCTTCTTCTAATTCTTTCTTCAGAGACTTGAAATTTTTTTCATATAAGTCTTTGACTTCCTTGGTTAGGGTAACTCCAAGGTACCTTATGTCATTTGTGGCTATTGTGAAGGGTGTTGTTTCCCTAATTTCTTTCTCAGCTCTTTTGTCTTTTGTATACAGGAGGGCTACTGATTTTTTTGAGTTAATTTTGTATCCGGCCACTTTGCTAAAGTTGTTTTTCAGCTGTAGGGGTTCCCTAGTAGAGTTTTTGTGGTCACTCATGTATACTATCATATCATCTGCAAATAGTGATAATTTGACTTCTTCCTTTCCAATTTGTATCCCCTTGATCTCCTTCAACTGTCTTATTGCTCTAGCAAGGACTTCCAGCACTATGTTGAAGAGATATGGAGAGAGTGGGCAGCCTTGTCTTGTCCCTGATTTCAGTGGGATTGCTTTAAGTTTCTCTCTGTACAGTTTGATGTTGGCTATAGGTTTGCTGTATATAGCCTTTACTATGTTTATATATGTGCCGTGTATCCCTGATCTCTCCAATACTTTAAACATGAATGGAAGTTAGATTTTGTCAAATGCTTTTTCAGCATCTAGGGAGATTATCATGTGTTTTTTTTTTCTTTCAGTTTGTTAATATGGTGGATCACACTGATGGATTTCCGTATATTCAACCACCCCTGCATACCTGGGGTGAAGCCTACTTGGTCAGGTTGGATGATATCTTTGATGTGTTCTTGTATTCTGTTTGTGAGTATTTTGTTGAGTATTTTTGGATCAATGTTCATAAGGGAGATTGGCCTGAAGTTTTCTTTTTTTGTTGGGTCTTTGTGAGGTTTAGGTACCAAGGTGACTGTGGCTTCATAGAATGAATTTGGTAATGTTCCTTCTGTTTCTATTTTGTGGAATAGTTTGATGAGAACTGGAGTTAGCTCTTTTTTGAATGTCTGGTAGAATTCTGCACCGAAATCATCAATCAGTTCCTGGGTATTTTTTTTTTTTTTTGGATGGGAGACTTTCGATGACTGCTTCTATTTCCTTGGGAGATATAAGACTATTTAATTGATTTACCTGGTCCTGATTTATCTTTGGTAAGTGGAATCGATCAAGAAAATTGTCCATTTCATTTAGATTTTCAAATTTTGTTGCGTATAGACTTTTGAAGTAAGTCCTAATTATTGTTTGGATATCCTCAGTGTCTGTAGTTATGTCCCCCTTTTCATTTCTGATTTTGTTGATTTGGATGATGTCTCTCTGCCTTTTAGTTAGCTTGGCTAAGGGTTTGTCCATCTTGTTTATCTTCACAAAGAACCAGCTCTTGGTTTCATTGATTCTTTGAATTGTTTTATTTGTTTCTAATTGATTGATTTCAGCCCTGAGTTTGATTATTTCCAGCCATCTACTCCTTTTTAGTGTGTCTGCTTCTCCTTTTTCTAGGGTTTTTAAGTGAGCCATTAAGTTGTTTGAATGCGCTGTCTTGAATTTCTTCTTGAAGGCACTTAATGCTATGAACTTTCCTCTTAGCACTGCCTTCATTGTGTCCCACAAGTTTGGGTATGTTGTGTCTTCATTTTCATTGAGTTCTAGGAAGACTTTAATTTCTTTCTTTATTTCTTCCCTGACCCAGCTGTCATTTAGTAACAAGTTGTTCAGTTTCCATGTGTGTGTAGGCTTTTTGCTATTTCTGTTGTTATTGAGGTCCAGCTTTATTCCATGGTGATCAGACAGGATACAAGGGATTATTTCAATCTTCTTGTATCTGTTAAGGCTTGCTTTGTGACAAACTATGTGGTCTATTTTGGAGAACGTTCCATGAGGTGCTGAGAAGAAGGTAAATTCTTTTGTGTTTGGGTGTAAGGTTCTGTAAATGTCTGTGAGGTCCATTTGATTCATGACCTCTGTTAGAGATATTGTTTCTTTGTTTAATTTCTGTTTAGTTGCCTTGTCCTTTGTTGAGAGTGCGATGTTGAAGTCTCCCACTCTTAGTGTGTGGGGATCTATGTGTGTTTTAAATTTTATGAATGTTTCTTTCACTAATGTGGGTGCCCTTGTATTTGGGGCCTAGATGCTCAGGATTGTGATGTCTTTTTGGTGGAATTTTCCCTTGATGAGTATGAAGTGTCCTTCCCCATCTCTTTTGATTAATTTTGGTTGAAAGTCTATTTTATCAGATATTAGAATGGCTACTCCTGCTTGGTTCTTGCATCCATTTGCTTGGAAAGCCGTCGTCTTCCATCCCTTTACCCTCAGGTGATGTCTATCTTTGTGACTTATACTTATACTTAACTTGTATACAACAGATTGCTAGGTTTTGTTTGCACATCCATTCTGTTAGTCTGTGTCTTTTTATTGGAGAATTAAGTCCATTGATGTTGAGAGAGATTAATGACCAGTGGCTGTTAGATCCTTTGAATTTGATGTTGGTTGTGGTCATAAGGTTGTGTGTTTGGTTGCTTTTTGTTTTCCTGTAGTGAGGTTATTTATTTCCTGTGTTTTCTTGAATGTAGCTAGTTTTCTTGGGGTTTATTTTCCCTTCTAATGTCTTCTGTAACACTGGATTTGTTTGTAGTTATTGTTGAAATTTGTTTTTGTCATTGAATATCTTGTTTTCTCATTCTATGAGTACCGAGAGTTTTGTTGGGTATAGTAGCCTGGGCTGACATCTGTGTTCTCTTAGGGTCTGCATGATATCCATCCAGGCCCTTCTGGCTTTCATAGTCTCTGTTGAGAAGTCAGGTGTGATTCTAATGGGTTTGCCATTATGTTACTTGGCCTTTTTCCCTTGCAGCTTTTAGTATTTTTTTTTTCTTTGTTTTGTATACTTACGGTTTTGATTATTATGTGGCAGAAGGATTTTCTTTTCTGGTCTAATTTATTGGGTGTTCTGTAGGCCTCTTGTATTCTTATTGGCCTCTCCTTTAAGTTGGGGAAATTTTCTTCAATGATTTTGTTGAAATTATTTTCTGGGCCTTGGTGCAGGGAATCTTCTTTTTCCTCTATTCCTATTCTTAGCTTTTGTCTTTTTATGTTGTCTTGAATTTCTTGGACAGTCTGTGTCAGGAATTTTTTAGATTTAACATTTTCTTTGACAGATATATCGATTTCTTCCATTGTATCTTCCACACCGGAGATTCGTTCTTCCATTTCTTGTAGCCTATTGGTTATGCTAACCTCTGCAGTTCCTGCTTTCTTCCCTAAGTTCTTTCTCTCCACAATTTTCTTTCATTTGTGTGTTTTTTTTAAATTTTTCCAATTCTATCTTCAGGTCTTGAGCCATTTTGTTGGTTTCCTTCACCTGTCTGACTGTATTTTCATGTTTTTCCATCAATTCCTTCAGCTGTTTGTTTGAACAATCCTCTGTTTCTTTTATTTCATTCAGTGATTTAAGCATTTCCTTTCTAAAGGCCACAAACTCTTTGGCTGCAGCTTCCTCTATTTCTTTTCGTATTTTATTTGTTTCCTCTGTTATCTTCTTCATGAGCATGGATGTTAGGTCATCTTCTTGAATTTCAATTATGCTGGGGTGTCTAGGTCTATTTGTCCCTGGATAACTGGGTTCTGGAGATGCCATATTGCTCTGGCTTTTGTTGGTTGAACTTTTACACTGTCCTCTACCCATTGGGCTATCTTAGGTGTTTGAAGTTAGTTTCTGGTTGTTCCTGGACTCCTGTGGTGTAGAGAATCCTTTTGGCAGGAAGATGGTTTTTCCTGAAGGAAGCCTTCTCAGCTTTTTGGTTATAGTCACTGGATGGCCGGTGTTTTTCAGGAGTTGCTACAGCTCACCTCAGGCATAGAGATCTGGGTGGTAACTGTGGTCCTGATTAGTCGAGAGGGCTCTCCTCTCGCCGGGAGAAGTCCTGGAGACAGCTGCCCTCCTTCTGGGTTTCTTGCTGTAAATTTAGTGATCAGTTGCTGTAACCTGTGTGTCCCGTGGTTTGGTCGGTTTTGTTAGGGATAACTGGTTGCCCCTTGGAGTAGTATCTGGGGGTTGATCTTAGTGTTCCCCATTTTTTGTAGGTCTGAGGTTGGGGCTCTGTGCCACAGAAACCAAGAGGTAATCTGTGGCGGGTGAGTACTGCTCTCCTGGTAACAGCAGGCTGTCTGGGGCACAGCAGTTCCCTGGGTTGGGCCAGTCTGTGGGACCTTTTCCGGGGATATACTGGGTTGCCTAAGTCTGTCCCCTTTGCTTCGTTCCTTGTTCCTTGTGAGGGTTTCTCCAGACAGTGGCTCTAAGACTCTGGTGTCTTGAGTCACACAGTTCTGTCTGTAAGGAATAGTTGGTACAAATCAGGTCTCTGGGCTGGTGGTGTGTGTGCCCGCCTGCTAGTCTGCGGGAGCTGGGTTCCCAATAACTCTGTGCTCCCTGCTTGGGCCTGGATCCGTGATGGCTGGGTGTACTCGCCTGTTTGGCATCTGTGGTCTGCGAGACTTTCTCCAGGCAAAGCCTAGGTGACCCAAGCAGCATGGTTTCTTCCTTCCCTGTGGGGCCCTCTCCGGACAGGGATTCCTAGTCTCTGTTGCACTGGGGCGCGCAGCTCTTCTGCACCAGTGAGCTGGCGCTCAGTCTCTCTGTGCAGCAGGAGCTCAGTTGTGATGGCAGCGGGTACCCGTGCCTTCCAGGGAAAGACTGGGTGACCCGTGATCAGACTCGCAACTTTCCTTCCCCGTGGGGTTTTCTTGCGACTGGGACTCTCAGTCTCTGGCACCCTTGTGCCCACCAATCAGCCTGGGAAAGTGATCGGGACACGCAGGCGTGCGGCTCTGGCTCAAGACCCAGTGCCCGTGTTACCTGGGATCTCTTCCGGGTTCTGGCTGGGCAGCCTGATAGTGGGCCCGACTGATTCCCATGCTGTGGGAGCCTCCCCTCACCTGGGAAACACGATCACTGTAGTTTTAGGGCCCAGAGTTCAGTCTCCTGGATTGCTGCACGGAGAGTGCTGTCCAGCTTCTCAGACACAGTGCTCTCCCGGTGCCGCCATCTTGGCTCCAGTCCTGAAGTAAAAGTTTTAAAAAGCAATGTTCAGTTCAACTCAACAAATAACCATGCTGGACTCTTGATCTATTCTTATAACTACAGGGCTGGATCTAGACCTAGGTTTCCTTAGCTGCCAGTCTCCATTTCCAAAGCAAGGAAACCCCTTTCTGTAGGGCATTTAACTGAGGTCAGTACCTTGGTGAGGCAAAAACTGATTGCCAACAGCCATCCCTTCTCAAAATCCCCAAGGAGAACAAATCCTCTGAAAGAATGACTATATTCTGCATAAGCTTTCATTTAAATGACAATGATAAAGTTAGATGACAATGACTAGATAGCTACTAGTTCCAGCACTTCTACAATAGAAATGATGGCTCTACCAACATTTTTACTGTAATAAAAAAGGATATTGAAAAACACCTATTCTACTTACTACTTCAAATGGATGAGTAAAAGAAAATTCAGAAGAAAATTTAATTTCTTATGGATGGTATTTCTTCTTGATTACTGATTCATTAGCCATTACAAAAGATATCAAACTCCTTGACATAAATTAGAAAAAAAAAAAACAACCAGAGGCTTCTCAATATTTTCAGTGTATTCTCCTTGCTACCAGGATTAACATTCACCTTCTATGTTCTAGCCACCCTGTAATTTCAGCATTGTGGCTGTCAGTCTTGCCTCCATGGCATATGGAATCATTCTGATATACAAGCTGTCCCTCTAACACTGAGATTTTGATTTAGTTGACTTTATTTGAGAACCCATATTTGTGCATTTTCAATAAATTCTCCTGCATGATTTTAAGATGTTGCAAAGGACGAAATCCACTGAGTTAGGGAATCTAAATATTCCTTTCTAGAACTGACTTCCCCTTTACTGGTGGTCATCAAGAAGATTAATTGCCCATTTGAATACATTAAAGGTGGTTAGAATATCAATAGATACAAGTAAATACTAATAGATAAAAGAGATCAGGACTGGTGGTTCAATTGTGCAGGATAAATACAGATATTCTCTATTCTCTTGAGTTGAATGATTTGGATAGAAAATAATTATATGTTTCAGAGCTTATAGTTTTTTTTTAATTAAATTTTATTTAACTAATATCACACATGTACCCAATATTTATGGACACAAATATACCAAAAGATGATTGAGTGGATATTCCTGAGATTTGGTAATATCTTCTTTGTATCTTCATCCTTGAAATGCTCAAAGCAACAAAAACAATAACTAATATGCCTTAATCTTCATACAGCTATTAATATCTTTGTATTTATCAGGAGCATGAAGAGGACCCAGTAATAATGTAGAGACTCTGTTACTATTCAGAGCAACTGCTTCTGTAAGGACATGGCATTTAGTGGTTAATGCCTACGAGTTCCCTGGCAAGATAGCTGGAATGCATACTACATACAATACCACTTATGGTCATTACAGTTACCATGCTAGAGCCCAAAAATACAAAAAGGACAAAAATTTCAGTACTGTGTGTGATAGCACATAGCAGTAATTTCAGCACTTGGGAGACTAAGATAAAACAATCATAAATATGAAGCTAGCCTGGAGTAAAAATGAGACCTTGTCTGAAACAAACAAACAACAACAACAAAATATATATATATATATATATATTGCACATTCTTGGTGATGTAATTAGTACACAAAAGCCCTCAAAGATCAGAATTATTTACACATATTATTTTGCATAATATTTAGATATGCATGTCAGTATCTAACAAAACCTGATATTTGATGAGGCTAAGTGTAAAGTTTCAGGATAAAAATTTAAAGACAATCAACCAAAATATTCATGTCATCAACAAACTGATATCACAATAGCAAGTTGATGGCATAATATCAAGTTGCATAGACCACATTCTTAGTTTCCAAGTGCTTGCATGCCAAATAGAAAAGACAACAAAAGGATTTCATTCCAGCTGTATGATAACTGCTGTTCAAAGAAAGGACTGGATATGTTGATAGCACAAAGCAAAGTTAGTTAAGTATTCTTGGAGAGAAAATCCAACTGAAGTGACACTTAAGTAGTATTTATGTTGTGTGAAATTATTCTATAAACAGAAGTTAAGCCTACTTAGAATATGAAGTATGCATATAGTGTATGTGAATAAGGTAGAATGGTATCACAGGCCACCTCATGAGGCTTTTATAAGAATTCAGTCATTGTCCTATCTTGCTTTCTGTTGCTGTTAAAAACACAATAACCAAAAGCAACTTGAAGAAAAAGGGTTTACTTCACCTTACACTGTCAGGTCACAATTCCTCATTGAGGGAACTCAAAACAGGAACTCAGGTAAGACCTGGAAGATGGACTAAGCATAGCCCATGGAAGAATACTGCTTACTGGATTGCTCCCTATCTTATGCTCAGCCAGATTTTTTATATAGCCAAAATCTAACTGCCTAGGTATGGTACCACTCACAGTGGGATGGACCCTGTTACATCAACCAGAATTCAAGAATATGCCAATACAGTCACAGAATCCCAGCAGAGTTGTTGACTAGAATGAAAACAAATCAAAATTGAATTCAGTCAGGTTGAACATATTTTCAGGACACAGACTGGTAGTAACCTATTTTTAACTACAATGATCCTGGCACTGTAGTTTCATTTTCTATGGTGCCAGTTACTTGTAGTCAACTGATGTCCTAAAACATTACCTGAAAATCTCTAAGAAAAAAAAAATCATGAGCTTTAAATTGAGTAATTCTGAGTCATTGTATAACTTAATTTTTTATATCTATGACTAAATAATCAACATGTAGCAAGTTGAAGAGGAAGGATTTGTTTTGGCTTGTAGTTTGCAAGGTATAGTCCATCGTATTAGGGAAGAATTAATGATAGAATTAGGGTGGAATTCATGATAATAGGAACATGTGGCTGGGATTCCTCCTATATTGGCCATTGAAACACAGACAAAGAGGGAGACATGCGTGCACACTTACACACAAAGAGAAAGAGAGAGAGACAGACAGACACACACACACAGAGAGAGAGGTAGGATGAGGTATAACCCCTTGAATTTCACTGCCCAGCAAATTTCTTTTCTAAATAGTCTATATTTCCTACAATTACTAGAGCCTTCCAAAATAGCACCACTTAAGATGGGACCAAATGTTCAAATGTTCAAACACATACACCTCTGGGGAACATTTTAAACTCAAACCATAACAGCAGTATGATGAGACCTCACTGTTGCTGTACTCCTATCCATCTTGGATGTAAATAGTCTCTTGATTCAACATGTTCACTATGCCAACTATGAGGAGTTGGTTTGTTTTTTTTTTTTTTTCAGTTATTTGCTCAATTGTAACAGTTTGGCAACACCTATGTGCAAGTAACCCTCATGTGGTAGCCTAATGCTATGTCACAATGTCCTTATCATTCACTTCACTTCATTGAATCATGCAAAGATTGGATCAAACCATATCACATAAAGAAGAAGAAGAAGAAGAAGAAGAAGAAGAAGAAGAAGAAGAAGAAGAAGAAGAAGAAGA